>NW_021604566.1:11493952-11511833 GCF_004785775.1 Grammomys surdaster | reverse complement strand
GATGTGTAGAGGGAGGGTATGGATGTGTAGAGGGAGGGTCCGGATGTATAGAGGGAGGGTCCAGATGTGGAGAGGGAGGGTCCGGATGTGGAGAGGGAGGGTCCGGATGTGTAGGGGAGGGTCCGGATGTGTAGAGGGAGGGTCCGGATGTGGAGAGGGAGGCCGAACAACTTTGAAGCAAAGCTGAGTCCTTTTAAGTATCAGAACCCAAAGTTAAGTGAGACAATAGGGACACGGCCTGGAAATTAATCTAATTAAACAAATTTACTTACATAAAACTCTGATGGTATGCCAGGTCTACTTTATGTACATAAGATAACAGGTACACCAAGCTCATAGCCCACAAAGAAAGTCTGTGAGTTCTTTGTATGTATTGTCTGTTATACTTACGAATAAAAATGTGCATATGGGTGGGTGCGTGATTCGCACAGTGGTCTTTAATCTGAAGGGGGTCTGTTTTCTCTGTGATGTGATGACTTTATTAGTCTGGGATGTGACTCGTGTTTCCTTCTTGTTTATTGAGGTTGTGCATTTCATCGGGAGCATACATGATCATCATTGCAGGGACTATTAAATAGCCTAGTCAGTCCTGTGTCACCTACCATGTCTTAAACCTAATGTTGGTATCCTTTAGTTCATTATTTGTTATGGTCAGGAGTAACGGTAGTATTGCTTTGGGTTGTGATTTTTGACACAGGTGCTGAGATGGCTGGAATCCATCATCGCATCTGGCTTTTCCTTCATTATTAATAGACAACCTATAGGAAGATATTTTGAAACTATACGATATTTTGTCTCCCATCATTTTCAATTTCACTGCCATTAACAAAAAAAATCAGTTAGTATGCTGATGGTGGCTGAACAGTGACTGTAACTCAGGTCAATCTTCTGTTACTGAGACAATCAACTTATGAAAAGAAAATGTACTTTGGTTCACACTTTTGGGTCTTGTGGTCTACAGTTACTTAATTTCGTTGCTTTAGGGCCTGTGTAAGATACCACATCATGACTAGAGGACTTAGCAGAAGAAAATTACTTACATTCTCTCCAGAAAGAGAATAAGAGAGATCCAGTGGGCTCACGTCTCCCTCAAACCCATTCCCTAGGAACCTGGAAACTTTTCACCGGACCTCCCTCACCTCTTAAAAGTTTCATCACCACCCCAGCATCCCTCACTGGGACCAAGCTACCAACACATGAGTCTTTTGGGACTCTTCAGACCCAAATGCTAGCCGTTCATTTGCACCTTATTTGGCATCGTGTTGTGAAGAATGCCCCTTTCTTTATCTTCCCACATTCACTATATATACATTAATTGTATTAAAATATATAACTATATATATATATGTAACTATAACTATATAACTACATACACATATACATACATACATATGAACAGTAATAGAAAGTGTTTACTCTTACACATCTGCTTTCCTCCACTTGTGTGCCTGACACTGGATGTCCTGTGGGATGGCCATCCACACGGCTGGAAAATTCATGCTGGGTGTTTGTGGCAAACCTCTCCAAAGGGATAAAGATCTTCATAGAATGGACTCCCACAGAGCCACTCAAGAGTTAAGAGTAGAAGCTTTAATGTTTTAAAACGTTGGAGGCCACCACTGCTGCCTCCAACGCCCTGCATTAGTAACTGAAAGAAGTGACTTAATTGCTAAGGGCTGTGTGGCCAGTGTAGACGGTGACTGCAGATGGACTTTCAGCCTTATTGATCTTGAGACGCACTCTCCTTCACAGTTCCCTAGAACATGCCTTAAGCTGACTTCTATGTCCTTTGGACATGTCGCCATCATCCTTTACAAACTTTCTTTGAGGGAGAAAACTCCAGACTCACTTTAAAAAAAATTTTTTTTGATTTAATCTTTTTTACAGTCCAGATGTTTATCCTCACTCCTGGTCCACCCTCTGTTTGTTCCACATCCCATATCTTCCCCCCTCCCCCAGCTCCATGAAGATGTCCCCAGCCCCACCCCCACCCAACCAGACCTCCCCACTCCCAGGGGCCTCCAGTCTCTTGAGGGTTAGGTGCATCTTCTCTGACTGAACACAGACCCTTCAGTCCTCTGCTGTATCTGTGTTGAGGGCCTCATATCAGCTGGTATATGCTGCCTGATTGGTGGTCCAGTGTCTGAGAGATCTTGTGGTGGGGCAGAGAGTGTCCAGATTAGTTGAACCTTCTTGAGTTCTGTGAATTGTATCATGGGTATTCTGTACTTTTTGGCTAATAACCATTTATTAGTGAGTACATACCATGCATTTCCTTTGGTGTTTGATTTACTTCACTCAGGATGATATTTTCTAGTTCCAGCTATTTGTCTGCAAAACTCACTATGTCCTCATTCTTAATAGCTGAGTAATACTCTATTGTGTAAATGAACCATATTTTCTGTATCTATTCTTCCATTGTGAGATATCTGGGTTGTTTCCTTATACATACTTCCCTTCCCCAACTCTAGTACTAAATGTGTGTTCAGGGTTCCTTTTGTAGAGAATGGTGTTAAGAGATCATGGCCTAGCTACTGTGTATCTTCCTTACAACAGAGTTACATTTCTAGATGCTCTACGCCAAAAGGGCTAAGAAGGGAATGCAGGCGGTACAAATGCAGTGTTATGTCTGAATATAGCCTTTATTTACATGGATGCTTCTGCCTGAAAGCCACACACACCAACTCATCCAGCACCCTGCCTCTCCTGTGTTTAGTGTTTAACAGCTACTTTCTTGCAATAAGAAAATGATTGACTTTACAATACTGCAAGATGAGCAAATGTTTTATCTTAAGCAATATTGAAAGCAGTTTCAAAATTGTTAACCCCATAACAAGGAAAAGAAACCTATGAGATTAATGCATCTTTACAATTTTTGTCCTGAATTAAAAATGTTTCATCAACATTCTGTTCAAAACTGCTTGACACTCTCTCATCTAAAATACAAAAAGACTCATTTATCCATACACCCACTACAGCCTAGCTTATCTTCCTATTTTTGTTTTATATTATTTTTAGCATGAAAATATTAATATGGTTCATAAATCCAAAACTAGAGGAAATGGCTGTCAACCATCACTTCCAGCCCATCTTAGCACACCCATAAGGATCCAAATTCACTGCCTTCCTTCCCATTTCTGTTTTGTTAAAAAAAAGTAGAGACACAGAAAACTTAGTGTCCCCTTCCACAAATGTATGCACTTGGATGGCCTCAAGCATTGATCTCTTTTAAAATGTTGTACATAGGTGCTGCACCCACTTTATTGTAATTCACTTTCTGCCCATGTATAGCTGACTGAGGAAAAAAAGCAGCCTGCTCCGGGTTAACTGATAGACATACAAAGTATCCAGGATCAGTCAGAAGTAAATGCTACCATACTGGACCCTTCCATGACTGGCCTGAAAGACAGTGAGAGTGAACTCCCTTCCACCATCTTGTCCTGTGTTTATCTCAATACCAGCTCTGCCTGGTTGGAGATGTAGCCAGGAGAGAAGGTCTTTAGTGAATACTGGACAAGTGCTAATAATTTCTCTATATCGTCAAAATTAAGAAGATTAAGATTTAAAAGTAAAGATAAAAACATTCAGAAAAAAAGCAAGTAGAACTTCAAGAGATGTCTGTCTAAGAGGCTACGAAAGTCCCACATGTGTGGTAACTGAAAGGCATCCATTTCTGTATGTTACCAGACTCTTTCTTTAATCACTGAAAATTTTTTCTACTTACAAACTGTGACAGTGGCACAGGAAACGAGTGTGAACAAGATATTGATGCAGAATCTACTCCCTTACCCGTGGTCTGGAAGCAACCACGATTGACTGCCTCTGAGATGTCACTTGGCCACTGGAAGCATACCAGCTACAGGAGCTTCTCCAGCTCCGAAATCTCTCACAAGACCTTTCTGTCATAGGCAGATGCTTTTTTAGGAAACAATCTTACCTTTCTGTCTACTATAACATAACCCATATTCTGTATTTCCCATTGTTTTCCTGTATATCAGTTCTTCTAGCAAAAAGAAAATTATTTCCTGGGGGGGGCAGGGAAATGATACCACACTCGGATTTTCTTACTCTTACCATTTCTTGATAGACTTGGCCTAAAAAATCCTCATCTTGGACCTAATTATCTAGAATGTTCCTATCCCATCCAGTATGTGTAAACACAGTATGACTGCCACTGTTCATTCTAATTCTCTCATAGCTGAGAAATGTAAGTTCAGAAATCAAAAGATGGTCTCTTAAATCTCCACCAAATTATTCACAAGACAGTGCCCCCCCATCACATCTATGAACCATGATGGTGTCTCTAAAGACATAACTATATCCCGGTAGGAAACTGAACCTGCGTCTTGATCATGAGGGTCATGTCATACTACCAGATAAAGTACTGTGCCATGTAATGTGATTGCTTCAAAAAAAAAATCAAGAAAAATGTCTCAAGGGAGGGGCAGAAAGGAAGGAGCAAGCCTAGGCATTGTGTGGGTTCTGGATGCCCAATGAAATACTTTACGGCCTTCGTTTTTCATTACAGAGTAATTATATGAGCTTGTGAGTGAATTGAAATTGCCACCATCTACAGTTAAACTCATAGGTGGATTTTTATTTTCAGTTTCTTCAGACAAGGTATGTTCATCTTCAGTTATGCATGGAACAGGCACGTCTGTGAGTGGGAATATGAGTTGGTAGTGGTTGTGTGGTGGCTAAGCTGTGGCCAGGGTGACTACTGGCTACTAAGAGCTAAGTTAAAGGGCTGTGGTGGTTACTTCTTGTTGGGGTCGTTTTGTATACCTTTCTATTCTTTACTTTGTTCTGGTGTTTAGAAACCTGAAAACTACATTTCCCATGTGCATATTGACAGGAGACTTCTTGTCCATAGGAGTCACTGGGAGGAGGGGTTCAAAGTGAACTCAGTCCTGGAGCCAAGAAGAATGGCAGTTGCTGGCAGTTTAGTACAAAGGTGGCATGCTGCTGTGACAGAAGTCAGTGCCCAGATGTGTATCAATACACTCAACCTTCTACTTGCATGACACTTCTTTGACCCTACTCTTCAGAAGGAGAAGCCCCTCTCCATTGCTTTTTCTGATTTCTTCAGGTTTCAGGAAACATGATTCAGCCAGAAAGTGCAGCTCACAGGGTAAAAAATAAACTCATCCTAAAGCATGTATAGGAGCCAACTGTAAAATCAGCTTTATGCCCTTCGATGCAGTCAAGACAGACTGTGTCCCTCACATACCATCCCCAGAAAAGGCAGGGCTTGAAGAAGAAAACTGGTGTGGGACCTGTTGAGGAGGAACATCCAGAAAGACTTTGAAGAATTCACACTAGGAATTCCACCAAGACAGCCTCTCTGGCAAAAATGTAGGACCAAGACTCAGAACTTGTTTATGTGTTTCTACTTTTTTTGGACAGTAATGTAAGCCCGCAGGAATTCAGGATCTAGTGTGGGTGGGGGAGGACCAGGGATGAGAAAGAAAGAAGGCAGAGAGCTGGAGCCATGAGGTCCTTATAACGACTTGCACCTAACAAGTTCATCAAGAAGTACAGCATCTCATTTATGATTTGTAGGAGAATGGACCAAGGCCAGGGAGACCTAAGTCATACAGTGTTGTCAGAGAACACAAGATACTTCAGGCACGGATGCCCTAGAACCATAGAACTTCTGCAGAGAAAGTGGGATTCTAAGGAGCCCAAACTCCTTGTGGCCCAGGTTCCATCCTCAGCCTGGTCCTTGCCAAATCTGTCCCTGGACAAGGACACAGGAGTTTCCCTTTGTCCTTTCATTGGGGACTCTGAGAAAGTCTTCAATTGTTCTGGCTCCCAACAGAGCCCTACACTAATAAGAGTGGTTAAATTAATTTTTTTTCATTTTTAAGCCTTGCCAGGGAGGTGAGCATGGATGGGAATCCTGTGCATTTATGAACATTCATCCATTTGATCTTTTCAAACTTTAACCTCAAATTCTGACAACACACTTGTCCAAACTTTGTACAACTCCCCACTCAAGTTTTATGTTTATGAGAATTATGTCTCAAGCTATTTTGATCTCAAGAGTTCAACGGATATATTACTACACTTGGACATGGGATGAGAAGAGGAACCCTAAACAAACTTGTGCAGATACCTATGTATCTTCAGTAAATGGCAGAAGAAGAAGGAGGAAGAGAAGGAGGAGGAGGAGGAGGAGGAGGAGGAAGAGGAGGAGGAGGAGGAGGAGGAGGAGAAAGGGAGGAGGAGGAGGAGGAAGAGAAAGAGGAGGAAGAGGAGGAGGAGGAGGAGGAGGAGGAGGAGGAGGAGGAGGAGGGGAGGAGGAGGAGGAGGACAAGGAAGAGGAAAAGGAGGCTAGAGACAGAAAGAATGTACCTCAGCATATTCTGTTGTAATATAAGTACAATGTCCTCACTGTCACAGTTATGAGAGAATATAAAGAGGTTTATTTTATATCCACAATCACACAAGAATTGAATGTGTCAGGTAACAAAAACCTCTGTGATGTTGATGAAAACTTGTATTATTGTAAATGCTTACAGCTGCCAGTTTTATTATCTTTCATTAATTCAATAGCTAGAGATATTTAAATGGTAGTAGATTCTTATTTTTAAAAAAATGGCTTTGAGGGAACTGGAAAGAACCCAGATGTCCTTCAACTGAGGAACGGATTCAAAAAATGTGGTATATTTACACAATGGAGTATTACTCAGCTATTAAAAACAATGAATTCGAGAGGTTCCTAGGTAAATGGATGGAACTAGAAACTATCATCCTGAGTGAGGTAAGCCAACCACAAAAGAACACACATGGTATTCACTCACTGATTATTGGATATTAGCCCAGAACCTTGAAATGCCCAAGATGCAACTCACAGGCCACATGAAGCTCATAAAAAAGGAAGACCAAGTGGGGGTGATTTGGTCCTTCTTAGAAGGAGGAACAAAATACTCAAGGGAGCAAATATGGAGACAAAGTGAGGGACAGAAACTGAAGGAGGGGCCATCTGAAGACCATTCCACCTGAGTATCTATCCCATGTGCAATCACCAAAGGTAGATGCTGATGTGGAAGTCAGGAAGTACATGCCAATAAGGGCCTGATATGGATGTCTCCTCAGAGGTCTTCAAGAGCCTGACATATTCAGAGGCAGATGCTCAAAACTAGCCATTGAACTGATCATGGGCTTCTCAATGGAGGAGTTAGAGTGAAGACTGAAGGAGCTGAAAGGATTTGCGGCCCAATGAGAAGAGCAACAATACCAACCAACTACAGCTCCCAGGGTCTAAACCACCAGCCTGGGAGCACTTAGGGAGGGATCCAGGGCTTTAGCTGAATATGTAAGAGTGGAGGGCCCTGTTGGGCATAGGTGGAAGAAGAGAACCTTGACCTCATAAAGGCTAGACACCCCAGGGGGTGGGAATTTTGAGGGTGGGGAGGTGGGAGTGGGGGGTAGATAGAGGTTACATCCACAGAGAAGAAGGAGGAGGGGTGAGGGGATAGGGGGTTCCTGTGTGGGTGGGGGATGGGGTAAGGGGACAACATATGAAATATAAATAAAACATCCAATAAAAAAATAAAAAAAATGGCTTTGATTGGGTTATTTGAATGATTTACTTTCCATTTGGAGAAATACTACATGGTACCACTAGGTGGCAACAATGGTACAAAAATGAAGGAATTTGGCACAGTGCTTTACTATGAGTTATGTCTCAGTGGACATGTGTAGAGTCAAAATCAAACAGGCAGCTGTTAGTGCATGACAGTGCAATGATGCAAAACACGACAAAGTGTGAAACTTGGTAAAACAATACAGTTTATAGAAATGAGTGTTCAAAAGACTTTTAAAAATAAAAGTTGATGATATATTGGCAATACTATTATAATTTGCTAAGACTGGTGTAAATTGTATCGTATTCAGATAAATTGATGACCTCAAGACACACAAATAGGTATAGGATGGTATCAAGGCACTTTTAGGTATTTCAACATTTAACCGCAATTATCAAATTAAACTCATTTAAATGAAGAATGTCTTCTTCTCATTATGCTACATACACAATACATTGACTGACATCTACCTACAGATATTAAATATGTATTTACCACACAGAAACAAACCGAAGATATATTCAGTCTTATAGTGAAATGAAAATTATGCACAATTCACTATTACTTCTGGCTTTCTTCTTTTGTAATTTTTATGCAGAATGTCATTTATTTATTCATTCATTTGATGTATTTAAGACTTGTTAAATATTAGCCAGTTGGTAGGTGTGTTATTCAGCTTTCAAATACTCTAATAAAATATCTGAAATAAGCAAGTTACAAAGGAAAAAGGTTTATTATCCTCATTTTTAGGGTCCACGAGAGACTAGTCTCACTGTTTCGTGTCTGTGAGGAGGCATCAGCAGCACCATTGATCTCATGCCCAGATGCAAAGAGAGAGGACGTGGTAAGGCTATGGCCATCACCGTAAGCCTCAGTGACTTAAATCTCTCCTATAAGGCCCAACCTGTCCACACTTCCAGCAAGTTTTAATAACCTGGGACTGGGCTTTTAACATTCAGGTCTTCAGAGAGCAATTCCCTGTTCTTGCTGTCAAGATACGGACATCTTAAGTAGAGACTTGCAAGGCATCTCTTTAGAGACTCTGGGAATGCAGCAGATTTTGTGCCCAGTGCTATTAGCATAAAGTCTTGGTCAAAAAATATGTGAGAGGTAGTGAGGATTCCCTTCATCCCAAAGGGTTTTCAGAGGAGCCCTGCAGGGGCCTGGCTGAAGAAAGACATGGTATCTCTGCTTCATAGCCACCTCCCCACCCCCCATCCTTACAGCAGACTGGTATTCTGTCAGTTTTTGTGTACCAAGGACAGTGACCTCCCTTCAGTGAGTACAGCTCTCTGCCAGGCTGTGAGTTTATTTATTTGGTCCTGTTGGTAAATTCTGGAACATACTCTCATCATCTCTTGGGACTAGGACTTCCAACAGTAAGAGGCTAAAAGTAAGACTCCCAGGGATTTAATCGCCAGCTACTTCTTTAGTCTAAGAATTCAAAACGCAAAGTTCAGAATATTTTTTTTCCTAAGTGATATCTAGCTAAAAATGACGTCATGTTTCTCTGTTACCTAGAATCCCTGGACCAACAAAAACATTTGAACTTCTTACAGCCCCAGTGTGCTAGACCACCCATAGGAAGATGGGTGCAGACATCTTGTTATTTAACTTGAATACTCTCAAGGAGAAGCACATTATCATTGGCCAATAAAATCTCTCCCTTTTGTGATGTTATTCTTAGTAAGCCCTTATTAGGAAGAGTGGGAGAAGGCTCTCAGCACTCTGTTACGGACTGTCTGAGCCTCAGTTCCGACTCCTGTCCTTCCATGTCTTAAAAGAGACACAACGAGACACACTACCTCTATTTCACAAAGAAGGAAGCACACTTAGTTAAGTCGGTAACATCTCAAAGACCACACAGCTAGAAGAGTCAGTGCTCCAGTTTGAATCATACTGATGTGATTTCAAAGCTGTATACAAGGCTTGTTAAATTTAATCCATGTTGGACAAATGGGAAGAGAGTGGAACAGTAAGATAATTCTATCTAAATCAGAACACACATCACACCATCACATTTTAAAATACGATTTAATTGTATACTTGTACACGAAGCTGCTGGTGCTGTAGGTAAGACACTCTTCCAGTACAATATCACTTAGAAGGTGGCTTCTGGCTTCTCTATTGTACCTTCTTTGCTGTCTCTGAATACATCAAAATAAACCACTTTTCTATACGATGACTTTATATTGAGCTCATGGAAAGACCTACAGTTCTTGGAGTGTATTCTGGCCTTCCTAGTGTTCTTAGCTTCCTCTAGACTAGACAATGGCAGCCTTCCCTGGCATCATCAAGATGCAGCTGGTGTCTGTTAAATATCACCTTTACAAAACTCTTTCAGTTACTTCCCAACAAGATCTTGATCAATGGCCTACCTTTATGTAAGAGAGTGGAGTATTCTAGGTACTTTCTGCCCAATAGCTACTCAGTACTGACCCAGAGGCTTCCATATCCATTTCTATCAGCATTTAATGTGGCATGACATAATAGGCAGGCAGTGGTTCTTAAGCTTCCTAAAGCTGCAACCCTTAATACACTTCCTTATGTTGTGGTGTCCCCCAACCATAAAACTATTTTTGTTGTTATTTCATAACTGTAATGTTGCTACTGTTATGAATTGCAGTGTAAACATCTGATGTCCAGAATATATAACATGTGACCCATATTAAAGGGTTATTTGATCCCAAAAGGAGACATGACGCACAGGTTAAGAACCTCTGATGTAGTGAGTAGGGAAGTGATTACTTCAAGTTCTGATTCTATCTATATTTTTTACCATTTTTTTTTCTGTCCTGGATCCCATCTGATATTTTGATTTTGGCACCAGACCCATCTTTTATAAGAACCAATCTAAAAGTAGGTTCACTGTCCTTTCTAAGCTTGCCTTAAATTGTCTGGTTTTGTTCTTAAGGATGGCTGAATAAATTTAACTACAAAATGTTCCTTTTCAGATCTATATTTTACTGGTGCTCAAAATACTTTATCAGTAAAACAGCTTTATCTCTGCAACTAACATCTGGGCTGAATAAGGCTTAAACCATAGGGATGTTCAAGGAGATGCATGCACAGAGCAAGCATCAAGCTTGTCTGGCTGTGTGATGTCTTGGGGGATCCAGAATCACCCCAATCTTTTCATGATCATTTATTGACTCTGCATTTCAGGTGGGTGGTACCCTAGTTTCTCCTTCTGCCACAAGATCTAGTCAATATTCTCCCTTGTTTGGGGGTCTCTATGTATTTGGAGCCAGGTGAGCATGCTGTGAGTCTTGTGTCTGTCCTTGAGCTGCCCACTTGCAAAAAGAAACTGTTGTACGGTGATTAATTTAGGTCAGCCACCTAGGTCGAAGGAATGCTGAGGCGTCAATCAGAATATTCACAGGCAGGGGATTTCTTCCTAGCGTGACACTGGTATATCACTTGCTTACATATTTAATATTATGGTGTTAGTCTATTGAAAATTATTAAATATTTAACATCGTTTAACTTCCTGCGTATTTTTGGTAGAGACCTGTAAAATGTATTTTCTGTGATGCTCCTATAACATTTATGGGTCTTATTACTTACTTAAACTCTCTGATATAATGCCAAGAAATGTATTCAAAGTTAAATTTGTGTATATACACATCACACTCATAGAACACATGTGTTTCCTTTAATTTTGATGTCTAATTTTGGCAGAAATCCCAGAAGCTAACAAAGACAAATTAGAGTCAGGTATGTTGACACATACCTGCAACCCCATCATTTGGTCAGGAAGATTGACTTAATACCATACTTGTTTACACAAAGAGGACCAGCCTAGCCAAGGCTATAGTGTGAAACTATGTCTCCAAAAACATCATTAAGATCAGTGTGCCTTGTTCAGAGACTACCAAAATTTTGGTTCAGCAGCGAAAGCATCTAGCACCATAAGACTTGCAACAAAATAGATTTCTTTGATCAGACTTGTCATCAAGTGCACATTGCCTTCCCTGAGGTAGACATAAATAGAAGTGAACTTTACTCTAAAAGCGGAAGATAAAAATGTCAGAGAACTTGGTCCATGCCTACTTGTATTGAAGCAGTTACTGACTGGTATCCAGAATACAACTGTAACAATCTAAAGTGGATGACCATTCTAGAGCAAACAAGGGGAGACTGCTGTAGCAAAGGAAGTCACTTACCTGTCAAGAGTAAGGAAGAAGTTCCTCACTATGAATAAAACTTATGGGAAGACTCTAGTCTTTCGTCCTCTTACGATTGAGGAGATGAAGAGAACTTTAATCTCAGTCAGTATGCTGTTTGCTTCTTACGTGTGAAGACTTGGGTTTGGCCTCTAACATTGCAAGGGAAAAAAGAAGAAAAGTTAATTTGTGTACATAAAAATCATGAAAATAAGGTATGATGGGAATCAAGAAAATCAGCAGCAACAGCAATAGTGGCTTTATTATCAAAGGACCATCAGTGGAGATGAATAGCCTTCAGGGTGATAAGTTGGTAGAAAGGAACTGAAATACATCCATCGGTATCTATTACTTCATAATAAGTTGATCTGATTTTCATTAGCTTAAAACCACTCACATTCATCATCTCATGATATTGTGTCAGGAATTTGACCACAGATGACCAGGGTCTTCCCATCTAGGGTTTCTTCAGAGGCACTAATCAAGATATCAATCAAGGATGGAGACTCATATGAATACCTGATTGAAACAAAGCTTCCTCTGAGTGCTTGTGGCCATGGGCAAGATTGTGTTCTCATAAGATTTAGATTGATCATCTTTGCCATCAAAATGCTGTTTCCAGATTGGACTCAGTCTCTGATTCAAGGTGACTCAATTATAGGAACATATTTGCTTCATATCACAGAATCACAAATTATCACACGTAAAAACACCACCCAAACCATGCCATAATACCCACTTATTCTCTCATGATTATATAGAATGCAGAAGGTTTAACAGGGTTCTTTGCTTAAGGTCTCATAAGCTTAACATTAAGGCACCACATAGGCTCCTATTTGGATCTGAAGAAAGTCATTCATTTTCCCTCATTCAGGTCCCTTATAGTTATAAAACTGATGTTCCTGTTTCCTTGCTTAGTATCAGTTAGGGACAGGATTTATTCCCTAGAAGAATTCATATTCTTTATCAAATGCCCCCTATATCTGCAATAGCACACATCCTGACAATGTTTGTAAGCCTCATATTCGAGGAGAAAGATTGTCACAACTTAAGACCATCCTAGACTACACGGACAGTACATGTACATGCCAAGTGTAGAACCCTTCTTATGCCTTAAATAGCTCTTTCTCTTTGGATACCAAGCACAGATATGTTTGTGCTTTTGAGGACTCCTGTGACTAGATGAGGCTTTTATAGATCCTCTGCCTAAAAGTCAAAAGCGTCATCTGACATAGCTTCATCATGGGAGTGACAAGAAATTCACAACTTTGGGAGAACTTAACACAGCATCAGAAAATGTCAGTGTGGTATTCTTTCTCCCTAGGGAAGTTTGACTCTTTGAGTAGCTGGTAAGGCCCCTCTGCCCAGGCAACATGATAGGAATATGTCATGTGATCACAGATGCCATCCATCATCTCTGCCATATGCTATCATGAGTCACAAGACATTGGACAAGCCCAAGCTAAAACAGTAGGGATCAGAAACATGTGAGATGTGCAGGAAGTGATGATGATCAAGCAGAGCACAATAAGCTATGTTTCAATCTCAATTTAACTTGTGTGACGTAGATACTAAATGGAAAATATTTTTCTTTTGCAGTGCTGGAGATGATATCAAGGGCATCACTCATGCTAGGCAAGGATTGTGCCATGATCTACAAACTTAAATGCATTTCTGTATTGATGAATTTGGATTAATTTAGCTACAGCAAACATACTGTTCTTTGCAACACTGTCCAGTAACAACTATGAATCCAAAGTACACCTTCATGTTCATGCACACTTTTATCTCAGAAGATAACTAGGAACCTAGTCAATAAGGTAATGTAATTAAAGTGTGAAATTATGAAGGCACAATGCATAACTGGCATGAGCTGGCTTCAATTTGAGACCTGTGCCATCTGATTTCCAGTTTGCCTCAGGATTTTTGTCTAATCTATTGCAATTTGAACAGTTTTATATACAATGAAGATATTGAAATAAAATAGAATTCAATAAGGCAGCAGCTATGAAATTTTATAACCCACACCCTGAGTATTTCCAGAAAGAAAAACATAGCTTTAACTGTAGGCATAGCATTTGACTTTCTGAACTTCAGTTTATTCCTTTGAAAAATAGTGACAACTTGACCCACGCTTTGTCAGCATTTTCTCAAAATACTAGCCGGAGCCATAAGGCAAGAAAATAAAAAGGATACAAATAGGAAAAGAATAAGACAACCTCCCCTGTTTGTAAATGATATGATTTTATGTATATTATATAGCAAATGTTCTACATGAAAACTTTGAGAAATAGTCAATAATTTCAGTGATGTGGCAGGGTACAAAATCAACTTACACAAAACATAATCAATCATTTCTCTATACACCACCACCAAACACCCAGAGAAAGAGATTACAGGCACACTCCCATTCACAATAGCCTCGACGTAAATTAAAATATCTAGGACTAAATATATGAAGGAAATAAACCCTTTATAATAAAAATTTAAATCTGAATTAAGAGAGAAAGACACTAAGGAAAAAAGGGAAAGAAAAAAGAAAAGAAAAGAAAAAAGTAAAGAGAAAGATACTGCATATTCATGGCTTGATAGAACTAGTATTGTAAGATCATCCCACAAAAAGCCATTTGTATTTTCAATCCCACCCCAATCAAAATCTCCATCTCATTCTTTAGAGAAATAGAAAAACTATGGTAAAACCAGACAGTCAAAAGAAAAGAATACTGAGCCAAAAATGCAAGCTGATAGGCTGATAGGTGGGAGATGGTTGGCTCCTCTGCTCTCTGAATTTTGTTTTTCTTCATTTGCTTCTTGCTGTGCTCAGAAGGAATGCTCTGATTCAAAGCTTCAGGATCTCCATAACACAAGATAACAACAGGATATCTGAGAGGAGTCCCAGTGAGGTTCCAGTATTGATAGAATGGCAGAAGGCAGAGGCTTAAAGGAAAACAATGATTCATTGCAATGAACATTTGCAAGCAAAGAGGGGTGGACAGAAGGGTACACTATGGACACACTGTGACACACAGAAGCTTCCATGGCAAGATTTGTAAAGCTTTATTATTATTTTTATTGATATTTTGCAGGGCAAGAGGGACAAAGGACTGATTTGAAGGGATAGGCAGATAACTGGGACTGGGATCAAAAATTCAAGAAGAATCAATAAAAAAAAGTATATATATATATATATATATATATATATAAAGCAAGCTGGAGGATTACCATTCAAGTCTCAAGGTAACTCTCCAGAACTACAGTAATAAAAGCAATGTTGTTAAAGATATTTAAATCGGCGACATTCAATCTGCCTTTTTTTAATCACCCACCATGTTCCCAACTAGCCTAGCCCTGCAGCCACGAGTGATTGCAGCTTATTGCCACTGTTCAGTTTATGCTGTCTGCTCAGGCGACCAGAGACACTGGCCCTGCCACCCACGAGATGCCAGCATGAGAGATGGTTCTGCCAATCTTCCACACTGTCTCCTTATGGTTGGGCTGAGCTCTGACCATCTCTCCATCCATGTGTACCTGGTATGAATAAAACTCTAATGCTAAAAGATTAATCAAAGGCTTTATATGTTTGGTAATGCTCAATAACAGTATGCCCATACAATTAGAGGTGTTTCCCAATTAGCTAACCTAAATATAAGTTGTTACCCTAGACTGCTCTCCATACCTGCGTGGTTCTTCATCCTCCTACCTCTCTGCTCTCTCCCTCTCCCCTCACTCCTCCTCTTCCTTTTGCTCTTCCTTTCCTTACTCCTCCCACCTTAGCTCCTCCTACAAAGCAATATGATAATGACACAAAACCAAACATGTATAATAATGGAACAA
Source organism: Grammomys surdaster (assembly GCF_004785775.1). NCBI lineage: Eukaryota > Metazoa > Chordata > Mammalia > Rodentia > Muridae > Grammomys > Grammomys surdaster. Next base: position 11,496,241 of record NW_021604566.1, on the reverse strand, counting down.
AATGAAAACCACATGAGTACATGTAATGTCAGCTGTCTCATTTTCAACAAACATGCCAACTCCCCCCACAAAAAAAACCCCAAAACAACAACAGAAACACTAGAGAAAAGACAACAACTTCAACAGATTGTGCTGGAAAAACCAGATACCCACGAGTAGAAGAACATTAAAACCACATCATTTACCTTTTATTAACTCCAAATAAGTCAAACACCTAAATGTAAGCCTAAAAGATTGAAAATGCTGGAAACAAACACAGAAGTACTGGACAAAGTATGAATCAATGAAAGGACTTTCTGAATAGGACCCCATTTATCCAGGCATTGAAACCAATAGTTAACTATGAAGACCTCAAACAAACAAAGAAACAAACAAACTCATAAAGCTTCTTTCCAGCTAAAGGCACAATCAATGAAGTGAAGAGGAAGCCAAGAGATGGGAGACAATGTGTGCTGGCTATATAACTGATAGAAAGTTAATAAACAGAATAAATAAAGGAAAATAAAACCAAAAAAAAACCCCAAATGATCCATTCAAAAATGGGACACAGAGACCCCCAAAGAATAACAAATACTGCAAAAAAAAATCTCAAAAAATGCCCATCTTAGCAATTATGGAAATGCAAGTCAAAATAACTTTTAGATTTCATCATAACTCACATTAAAAAGGCAAAAATCTACAAACTAACAAATGCTGGAGAAAGTTTCGGGGAGAAGAAGCCTCTCAACTACTGTTGGTTATATTGCATATTGGCATGGATACTATGATATCAGTATGACAATCCCTCAAGCAGCTGGAAATAAATCTACAACATGATCCAGCTATTCTACTCTTTGGCACATACCTGATGGACTTAACATCCTAGTCCATGGATAGCTTAGCTATGTTCATTGCTGCTCTATTCATAATAGCTAGCAAGTGAAAACAACCTAAATGTCTTTCAATTAATGGATGGGTATCAAAAATTTAGTATAGGCATATATAGCATAGAAAACTATTCAATTATATAAAACTTAAATCATGAAATTTACAGGTAAGTGTAAAGAACTAGGAAAGATCAGGTTGAGTGAAATAACCAAGACCCAGGAAGATAACCATTGCATGTTCTTTCTCAACTGAAGTTTCTATCTCCAAGTCTTCGGCAATGTGAAGGAATGGAGAGAACCAGGAAAGTCACTGGGACCATGTGTGTGGGAGGGGTGATAAAAAGTGGACTAGTAAGTACAAGTGTTTGAATGGAGAAATAGGGAAAGGGGTATTAATTAGGGGGAGGGAGGAAGAAAAATGAGGATGTTGGGAGGAAACTAAAATCACAGTAAGGATACCTAAAAAAGTTATAAAGATTCGTAGTGTTATCTATCTACCTAAGATTACATATAATATATATAAGTCTGTGTATGTGTACACACTTATATAATTGAAATGTATATATACATAAATAATTGAAATTTACCTTTCCCATCTGGACTGACAATGTTTCATCCAAGAGATGTAGACAATTTAACAAAAATCTAAACATCAGGCATGTGAAGTCTCCTTTTGAGTTGTTGGTTAGGGTTGTTCAAAATACTCCCAAAATATTACAGACTATTGCTGTAGCCCTTGGTTGCCTTCCTGAGGTAGAAGGTAAACCCTATTGCTAAAAACACCATACACTTCAAACACAGGACCCAAAAGACCTGAACTGTATCTGACTTGAAAGTCTTTCCCCTGATGATTAGCTTCCATGGTACCAGACAACATAATGCAAACTTCCAAAGGAGGAAAGGAACCAGTAGTCTCACATAGCTATGACACCTATGACAATGGCAACAAGTTCGTCATGCTGCAGTAACCCTGAGGGTGCAATAGTGGCACTCATTTCTTGGTGGTAACCAAAAGCTCTCTAGCTGAAATTAAGGACTATTCAAAAAGAGAGAAATCATGCTTGGTACTGGAAACCTATCCAGTACCTAATAAAGCTAATGAAGTCATTAAAGAGGACCTTGGAGAAGAGTCTACAACCATCATTTTATTATGCCAACATAATTCCTAACTGCATTCTAAACTAAATACTGATCCACAGGTAAGTGTAATGCTCACTCTCGTCAAAGAAACTTCTCTTTGCAATAGACAAAGACCATTATAGAAATCAACTTATCAAAAGGCAGAGAATAAGCAACAGCTCCAACTGATACATCTACAACATAATACACATACGTTGTATGTATTTATATTTTTATTAATATTTAGATAGATTGAGATAGATAGATAGATAGATAGATAGATAGATAGATAGATAGATAGATA
>NW_021604566.1:11492479-11493942 GCF_004785775.1 Grammomys surdaster | reverse complement strand
ATAGATAGATAGATAGATAGATAGATAGATAGATAGATAGATAGATATTTAAAGGAAAAGAGGCCATTGGGCTTGAAGACAGGAAAAGAAAAGGAAAATGATGTGACTATATTATAATTTTAAAACTAAAAGAAATTAAAGAGAAGAAATTTGGAATACTATTCTGTTTCCAACAATGTGTTTACAAGTAGCAAATGAAGCATCATGTGTAATGACCAGAAAGAATAGGCTCTAGATGTTATTGCTACTCACTTGTCTGCTTCACTGTTGTTCACTCAAATAAAATGTCTTAATTAAAATCTCACCCTTTAACCTCATGAAAAAGCCTGCCCAACATTCATCATCTATCCTGAGATCCTTGAGGAACCTGAAGCCAAACTTTGGAATTTTTCCTTTGTCACAAGAGCAGTCTAAAAACAAGTGCGACTTCGTTTTCACTAACAGCACTTCGCCTTCATTTTGTACTCTTTCAAAGAACTGATTTATAATCAATTCTGTGTTCTAAAGTTGGCAACAAATCTGATTATTTCCCTAATGGAATTGACCTATACATTTTCATACTTCGAAAGTCTTAGCAAATAAATATTAATCAGAGAATGTCATAAAAATTACAAATGAATTATGAACGTGTGAGTTCAGAAAAGAAATAAGTGTAATTAGATGGCTGTGGGATTGGCTATTAATGGACAGAGAAGGTAAGCGGTTAACCTCCTCAAAGTTGGGGTGGACTCCTTGCCAAATGCAATAGATCTTTTGTTGTAGTCTCAAAAATAAGAGTAAGCTATTAATTTCATTGTAATTATAGTGGTATTTCCAATGGCCTTTTTAGCTCATGTAAAACTTGAATTTAACAATTCAAGTGGAATTTGAAAAGGAATGAAGTGTGTCTCAGCTTTAATCTGTCTTTAATAAATTCATCTTTAATGGCAATCATGAATGTGGATATTGCTGGCATTTTTATATCACAAGAAATACTTACTATTAAAGTGCTCTTAGATTACTATTAAAATATTTTACATATTACATATAAAAAATATAAAAAACTAAAATCTGGAGTGATCATTTAGAATTTCTAACCACTTTTGACAGGTTGATTTCATTCTATATAGTAGAGTGTGCATATGATTCATTTCACACATTAGTTTGTTTGGGATGGTTGGGATAATTAGGTATAATATAGATATATCAATTTCAAGACTGTAAAATCACAATATAAATACCTTAGCTATTATGTACCTATTTATTTATTTATTATGTAATACTCATGCCTTAATTTAACAGACTCTATAACAGAATGTCATTCATGCAGGACCATTAAACAATATATAGCCACTGCCTTTAGAATGTTCACAGATCAGTCAGAACAAAATAGAAATGGTGGTATCCCATCACTAGCCTTTAAATAGTAGAGTAATCATGGGCTCATGTATATGAAAGCCAGTCATTTTTTATTTTTATATATT
>NW_021604566.1:11481588-11492079 GCF_004785775.1 Grammomys surdaster | reverse complement strand
CCCTCCCTCCTTCCCTCCCTCCCTCCTTCCTCCCTCCCTCCCCATATATGACCTTCCTTGCAACCTCCTTCCCAACAGGACAATAATCTCATTGTGGAAGCTGTAGTGTGTCACAGTGTGTCCCACAGTGTACCTTTTTGTCCACACTTTTGCTCGCAAACGTTCATTGAAATGACTTGTTGGTCTAATGGGAGGCCTCTGGTTTCTGTTACTCTATCAATTCTAGATCTTCATTGGGATTCTTCTCTGCTATACTGCTGTTGCCTTGTGTCATGGAGATCCTGTAGTTTGGGATCTGTAGGACCAGCCCCTTATGAGTTCCAGCAGCTCACAGATAGGTTAGATGTTGGAATGGGCTCACTCAAAGCGCTGGATCTGGACCTGAGAGGCATCTGAGCTGGTCAGTACACCATCTCTCTTGCTCTCATGCCTTCAGGGCTTGGTCACCCACAACCACCACCCCACCACCAACAATGCCAACTTTACCCTGCTGACCACCTCCTTTGGGGCCAGCTCTACCCTGCTGACCACCACCACCAGGGCCAGATCTACCCTGCTGCCCAGGTGAGGCGCAGGGTCCTCAATCCAGAGTGCTGCAGCAGGTGAGGGACATGGCCAGTTCTATCATGCTCGTGCTACCATGTGTATGACCCCAGGGCTAGCTCTCTTGCCTGCCATAGAAGGTGAGTGATGAAGGATTGGAGGAGAGCATCTCTCCCATGCTCACACCCTCAGGGCCTGCTCACCTGCAATCCCATCCTCAGGGTCAGCTCTACTGTACTTCCCGGGTGAGGTGCAGCGCCTCTCTCTTGAGTTCTGCAGTAGGTGCAGGGCTTTTCTGTTCTCATGACCAGATTGGGGGCCAATTCTACTGCCCTCTACTGGTGGTGAAGCAAAACCGAGGGTAGGTGGATCTCTCCTTTGTCATAGCCACTACATAGCAGACAATAAGCAGGGGCAGCTCTCCCTTGGCCAGCTCACTGCAACCCTCACATCCAGAGACATCTCTACTGTGTGTCAAGGCTAGGTGGAGGGCCTGCTCTCTGAGTGCTGCAACAGGTAGGAAGCAGGGATAGCTCTCCCACTCTGATGACCTCAGGGAATGGCAAGGGATGAAGGGATTCTGGGCGGGGGGAGGGGTGTCGGATCTCTCCCTCACCTATGTCACTTCAAGGCAGACAAGCAGAGGGGCCAGTTCTCCCATGCTCTCACCCTTGAGGCCAGCTAATGAGCTCCCTGCCAACTGGGTCATCTCTACTGTGCTGCCCAGGCAAAATGCAGGGCCCGCTCTCCTGAGTGCTGCAGCTGGTAAGGGGCCAGGCCTGCTCTCATGACCCCAAGGCCAGATGTACCACTTGCCACAGGTGGTGAGGGGAGAGAGGGAAGGAGGGTATCTCGCCTTCATCCATGCCACCACACAGAAGATGAGTGTCAGGGACTCTTAGCCCATGATTGTACCCTCAGGAACTGACTCACCATCACCTCCTACAACGTGTGGGTTGCTCTCCTGAGTACTGCAGCTGTCTAGGGGCGGGTTCAGCTTTCCCGCTCTCATGTCCCCAGGGCCAGCTCTTCCATGATGCCCAGGTGAGGTGCTGGGCCAAGTCTGCACAGCCTGCAGACATCAACGTGTTCCCAGGTGGCAGCCCGGACCAGGTATTTCTGCCTGGCCTTTGATGGTAACAGAGCCCTGTTACTTCAGGGTCATGTACTTATTAGATATGTCCCATGTTGGCAGCACAGGTCAGGACCAACCATGGTGCCAGGAGGCATCACTGGCTACTCACATCAGCTGTTCCTCACTACCCTCGAGTCTCCAGTTCTGCCTGTCTTCATTGTGCACACATCCTTCTGCTTCTCTTTCTCTTCCATTTCTCTACCACATACTTGTTCCTCTTAATGGCACTTGGGGTCTCTGAGTGTCTGGGGTCATCTCAGGAGTGCTATGCCCGACTCGTGCATTATAGGACCATGCAGGGACATTTCAGGCATGGTATGTCTGTCACTGTCTTCATGGCACCTGTCTGGTGGTCATCTGAGAGTCTCTTGTTTTTCAGGGAATGTTAGGCTACTAATTCAGATGTTCGTAGCTCAGAACACTGAGTGTAGATGTAGCCTTTTTCTTCTTTGCCATCTACTGACACACGTGTTACACGCCAACGCCTCTGGAGGGGATTAACCATTTTTTTTTATTTTAATATCATCTAATAGACTACTACCCAGGTAGGCATCACTGACATGTGGAGACAAAACCATGGAAGATTTGTTATGTCGGGAAAGATGTTAATATGTTTCATCATATTAACATGCATTTTTCTAAGGAGTGACATCTATACAAAACAGAAAGATTTTTATTAATCCAGCAATTTTTTACTTGGTATTGACTATCGAGGGAATGACGACAGAGGGAATTCCACCTTGCCCGACATGAATTCTTATTACTTTTGAATTTACATATGCCACTATCGTTCCCATGATCAGAAAAGACACAAAGGTATGTTTCTCTTCCTAAGGGCCTTGGGACGCTTTCTGTTTTGTTTTTATTTCTTTTGTTTCATAGCTAACTTACTTACAGAATATTTATTCTTTGTTTCTAGTCAATTGCTCATCTCCCATCTCTTCTGTAAGCCAGTACAGCCCATTTTCACTTCTTGATTTCTCTCATTTCACCATGACAACAGGAAAAGCTCACTTTTTCCAGGTTTAGTTTACAGGGTGTTTCCTTAGGCTAATCTGTTGCTTTTAACTATACTGTTATTTATGTCATTTTTCTCATCTCCTTTTCTGCTTTATGTCCAACTTTATCCACACTCTGTTTTAAATGTGCCATTGCCTGGTGGCCACGGTACTCTTCCTAGAATATCTTTTCCTATTCTTTTACAATCAACTTGTATGTAGCTTTGACTTAAGTCCTTCTCTTGTAGGCAGCTGGATGTTGCTTTTCAGTCTAACTCTCCATGGCTTGTTTAATCTATAAATTTCTCATGTGACATGTTGATATGCTTGGACCCACATCTTTCCTTTTGCTTTTCATATTCCATACTGTAGTGGGTAATATTTAAAAAGCTTCTCTCTGTCCTGTTCTTTTCCGAGCAGCCTTCATGATCCCAACTAGCAGCGGCCAGAGGCCAAGAGCTGTGCCATGCTTCCGCTGCTGCTTCGGCCAGCCAGAAGCACTGGCCCTGGCACTCACGAGACGCCAGCGTGGCGGCTAGATCTGCCAATCCAGCACGCTGTCCACAATGCTCTACTGAACCCCAAACAATACCCACCATGCCCGCGTCTCCCGGTAGAATGAAGACTCTCAAAGCTCAAAGGTATCCAATTGGTTCATATATTTGGAAATGCTCAATTAACAAGATGCCCACACATTAGAATTGTTAACCCAATTAACTAACCTAGGTATGAATAACTACCTGAGACTGCTAGAGACACGCGGACATCTCCAGCCATCTTCCCCCCTCCAACCCCATTAGCTCCTTCTCTTCCTTCTTCCTTTCCTCTCCTTCTCTCTCTTTGCTCCTCTCACATTAGCTCTTCCCCCATCAGCTCTACTGCAGACAATGTAGCAGTGCAGGAAACCATCCTGCTACATCATACATCTCACCTCTGTTATTATTATTATATTATTATTATATTATTATTACTATGCTCTTGTTTTACTGAACTCCTTTTCATTACATGGGTATTATCTAGCATAAAGCTTTAATTTCTTTAATATTTTACATTTTTCTTGAAAATTTTCTTAATACTTTCATTCAAGCTCACACAATTTTCATTTAATACATTCTAATTCAGATTTATATGAACTACCCTTCAGGTTGTATATCTCCGCTCACTGTTTTGTGTTACTTTTACATATTTCCACAAATATTAAAAATAGAACCAAAATATATTGTAATTCCACTTTACGTGATTCCTATTAGGTTAAGGTAATAGAAACAAAAATGAGTGTGTAGGTATTAGTTGCTTTGCTTTGAACATCCAGTTCAGTATTTTCGTCTCCATTGTTCCTTTTATGGGCTTGTTATCAAGTGGTCTTGCTTCCTCACTTCACAGCGCTTTGTTTTCACCCACCACTTTATGTGGCAATTGTTAGATATATTAAATCTTCTTTAAAGATTCAGTCTACCAATACAATGTACATATGTTTATGTGTATATATGCATATACATCTTATGCAATTTGTTTTTAAATTAAAAAAATAAAACTATGCAATCTCACTGTCTTCTGTAATCACATACTGAACTGACTATACTCCCACACTTAGCTTTTCTCCTGTAGACTCAAATTATCATCACAGCATCTCTTCCAGCAAGGAGAATGCTGGGGGTTTTCCTAAGGCAGATCTGCTAGCTGCGATTTGTCTCAGGATTTGTTTTCCAGGAAATACTTCCCTTCACATTCAATTTTGAAGAATAATTTTGCTGTCTATAGATTTTAGATTGACAACGTGGTTTACTTCTTTCTATTATTTATTTCTTGAGAGAGAAATAGATGTGTTGATGTATTCTCACTCTCTTTTTAATGAGTTACTTTATTTGTGTGTGTGTGTCTGTCTGACTGTCTGTCTGTCTGTCTGTTTGAGTCTCTACTATATTTGTGTAGGTACTAGTAGATACCAAAAGAGGGTGGGTGAGCCATGAGTCTCCCAGAATGGATGCTGAGTATTGTACTTTCGTCTTCTGGGAGAGGAAGATGTACTCGGAACTGTCCAGTCTTCTTTCCTACCCTCAATTGAAAATTTCAACATGTCATCTGGGTGTCTTATAATCTCTGTTACCTCCAGGAAATCAGCTGTTAGTCTTGAAGGAGCTCTCCTGTATAATTATTTTATTACTTGAAAACTTTTTAGTTTTAATATTTATACTGTAATGTGTTACATATGATGTCACTCTGCATTTATCTTACTTTGACTTTGGGATTTTGAGAACTATCAGCTGTTATTTCTTATATTTTTCTACCTCTTTCCTCTTCTTTTTGAGTTTCCCCTCCTCTTCTTCTCCGGGTTTGTTCAAGGGTCTTCCACACTTCTCTGAAGCTCTATTCACCCTTCCTCATTCTGTTCTTCTCTGTTTCCTAGGCTACAGAGTATCTATTGACTGATCTTCAAGGTTCCTGATTCTTTGACCAGCAAAAGTCTATTGCTGAACTCACTATTGAGGCTTTTGTTAAAATCACTGAACTCTAAAGTGATTTCTACTGCGTGATTTTGAACAATCAATTCCTTTTAATTCGTACTCTAGTGAGATTGCCACATGCTTCTTTAATTCCACTGGCATGGTTCTTTTCAGTAGTTTGAAAATATTTATAAAGGGTTTTTATTTTGTTTTGTTTGTTTTTGAGCTTTTGTTAAGATCAGCAATCATGCCCTTTCCAATAAAACAGCTTTTCCTGCTTTAATATCAACAACAACAGCAGCAGCAGCAGCTATAGATTTTAATCTTTGGTTTATTTGAATGTCTCATAATCTTTAAGAGATGATGGTCCTAGCAGTGCTGGCCCACTAGGGATGTACACAAAGGAAAGAGAATTTGGGACTATTAGATTTGTAGCATCCTGGATGATGAACCCACTGAGAATGGTATGCCAATCAGGAAGTGCCCTATACTTTTAAGAACACTGAGTGGGTTGGCTATGATAATGTCAAGAGCTTTCACATGAGGGCTCAGTTACTCAAGGAGAGAAATTTTAGAGGTGCCATAGTCTGGTCCCGGCATATGATGACTTCACTGTTTTTTTTTGTTGTTGTTGTTGTTTTTGTTTTCTTGTAACCAGAGCAATTTGACCTCTACCTTAAAGAAAGCTCTCCATGTTCATAGTCCAGTAATAAGGGTCCTTACTGTGAACAGCTTCAGCCTGTAGCTGGTCCTCAAATTGTTTTAAGAAGTGCAATAAGAACATTTCTGGTGTAATGGGTTCTATGTCACCCTTTCAAGGAAAATAATAGGAGTAACTTCTCCTCCAGCATGAATTGAAGCACACACCAGCACAACTGTCATGTGGGTCCTGTCCTCAGCATCATCTGTGATGTAACCAGGCATGATCTTCACATTTCAATTTTGTGCAAGCTCTGAGTGGTCTTCTACACTTCTTGAAAAGCCTAGCTTTTAAAATAAAATATACATTCAAATCAAGAGCATCCCTGAAGAAAATAGAGAATGGTCCTTTAGGACAATATTTTGTAACAAGTTCATATATTACTTACTTTTCCAGGCATCATTTAATGCTAAATTTTAGAAATTTTTACCAAATAGTATGATATATGCATTGATGACTAACTCAATTTATAAATTTTAAAAATCCTTTCCTTTATTGCTATATTCTTAGTTATAGACTAATGCATACTAAGTACACTTACTTATAGATTGATACATCCTTAGTTGTAGACAAATGTACACTAAGACCTCAACATTTAACCATGAATTAAATAAATCATATTCAATTGCCAAAAGGTAGACTGTCAAATCCAGACAGATCCAAAGGCCCTGTGTGGGATTCCCATCTCGATAACTCCAGCTTATTCGTGTTTTCTTAGGTGGTCTGAACAATACAGCCTTTTTTGTGTCACATCTGATACATTCCTTCTCAGAATACCCCAGTGGCTTCTCATCAAGACCCCTTTCTCTCTGTCTCACCCCCACCCCTCTCTTCCTACCTTCCTCTGCTTTTGATACACTGACATCTTCACAAAGAATTTTCTCACTTCCCTCCCTTTCATGGCAAGTTTTCTAGTTTGCTTTTCCGTTGCTGTGGTAAAGACCATGGCCAAAAGCAATTTTGGTGAAAAGCAGCTTATTTCTGGTTACACATCACAGTGGGTCATCAAGGGAAGCCATCAAGGCAGGAGCTTGCAATAGGAACCAACAGAGAAACACTGCCTGCTGGTTTACTCCCTGCATCATGCTTAGCTTGAATTTTTATATTGTCCTGGCCCACTTGCCAAGGATGATGGTAGCCACAGTGGGTACCTTTCCACATAAATCATCAATCAAGAAAGCTCTCCACAGATATTAGTTCTCTAAAGGTCAATTAGATCTAGGAAGTTCTTTGGTTGTCCCTCTTTCCAAGTCTGTTGACAACAAAACTGATCAGGAGAGTAGAAACATTTTTTTTTTCTTCCAAGACCACATGTTTGTCTCTCTTGTCTCTTTTCTGTCTTGCTTCACATATAACTCTGTCTTTCTTAGCCCTTTTCTTGCCTTTTCCCTAAGCCTTTGTCCTTCTTGGAAGCATGTGTTTCCCTTGCTTTTTTCTTTCTTCTTCCCTGCTATACTGTGAGTTCTTCGAGGCCATGGTCAGGGGCAGCTACCATCTTTTCCTGTTGTGTCCTTTGTTTGTATGAGAAGGCCTGAAACTTAATGCTTTAAAACCATTTAAATTGTGTAAATGATGAAATGTAACACTATTCACAATTGATAAACGATGATTTTCCAGCCTGCCAATATTAGATAAGCACTAACTAAATGTCGGTGGTTCCCATAGGTTCAGAAGACACAAAACACACTAGAAACCTAGACAGACGAAGATGTGTCTTTCTGTAGTTTAGGTGATAATTTAAAGAAAAAATGTAGTTTTGATATTTAAATATATCAAGAAAGGGTGCCAGGATAAAAAAGTAATAAAGAAGGGGACATAGATACCAATGACAGAAGTAGCTCATGCAAGCAACCTCTCTATGGAGGGACAAGGACTGTGATGCTGATGATAATTTATGCTGACGGTGATGAGGAAGACAATGACAAGAGTTACCTTAAGCTTTGGAGGACATGGCTGAGCCCTAAATGGTGTTCTATAAAACTTCCACTACATACTGCCTGTTCTCAAGGACAAGTGATAACTTGTAACTGTTTTGTTAAATGCTTGAGTGAAGGATTGTGTAACGGTTGTGAGAACGGCTCCATGCATATGGCTCCTGGTTCTATTACACTGTGTTCTGTTCCAAATCACTTGTTTATGCTTTCTAAAAATACCATCACTGCTTTCCAGGAGAGGTTATATGTGTTCTAAAGAAGACTGCCCCCCTTTGCTTTTCCTTAATAATAAAATTATAATTCTCCTGGGAAATGAGCAGTAAGTTTTCATTTTAATGGAGAATTTGACCTAAAGCAAAATGTTTGACCTCTTCAAGAATCAATCCAAGTATCCAGAGACAAACAAGTGATGATTGCCCATCATTGACCTCAGCAGAACCTCCTTGTCCACTCCCAATGACTTCCTATCTCCGAAAACAGAGGCCTTAACAGAGTGAAGCCCCAGCACAGCCCTGGTGACTCCTGTACAGCAACTCTTTAACTCAATCTAAGATGATACTCTTCAGTCCCCTCATGAGTCACATGTGACTCACCAAAATAATTAAAAATGCAAATTGACTTGATTCTTCTTTCTAAATCTTGTTTAGATATACTAACTCCAACCATCTTTGTTTTTATTCATACTTCAATACATCCAATGATGGGAATTCTTACCTAATAATTCTATCTTTTGACTGAAAAAAATTCACATTTATTTTAAGTAAACCTTTTAAAGACAAGCCATTTGTTGAAATGTATCCACATACTTAATATATGTGTGTGTATTATATATGTATGTGTATATATGCACATATAAATTATATAGATCAGAAATAAACTGTGGTACTATTCTACATAATGATAAAAATATAGATTATTAAGTTGGAATTTATATGGAATGTTGCAAGCTAGATATCAAGCAATTAAATAAAAAGGTTTTATATTAAATTCTCTTTATAAATGTAGATATGCAAAGATAATGTGTAGAGGCTACAGGTAGTCTAGACCAATTCAGTGACCTAAAACAGTCTATGAGCCTGGAAAACCTTTCATAGACAATGCAAAAGACAAAGTATTAAAGTGGCAGACAGTTTCATGTGTAAACTGTAGGGTCTGGAGAGATGGCATGGAGGATAAGCATGTACACTGTTCTTGGAGAAGTTCTGAGTTCAGTTCCTGCATCTGTATCAGGGGGCTCCCAATGGTCTGTAGCTTGAGTTCCATGGGATCTGATGGACTTTTGTACATATACTTCTCACACCAGCGTACTCATAATTAAAAATAATATAGTAAGTAAAAATGATATTTAAATATAAGCTATAAAAGACACCTTAAGTGATTCTCATTTGCTGGTTAATTCTACAAGATTTGATTCTGAAATAGCTACCTTTGTGTTCTACTTTGTTGTTTAAAACTTACATTACCCATCAATAATAAGAGGGGAGCAACTGCCTGGAAAGTTCATAGAATTTTTATAGTAAGCTGAAAAAACAAAGAACAATTTTTATTGGCTTTCAAAATAAACTTACATGACAAGTTAGTGATCCTTTACGTTAAAAATTAAAAGATGCTCAAGATTCTATTCTCTTACATGTAATATGCCTACTGCCTAAACACAAAGGGTTAAACTATGTATTAAATTTATGTGAGAAATAGTTTTTAAAAATTGGAGTTCTTTTTGCAGATGTGTACCCATAAAAGCAATGGGTAGTATAATTTTATATACATTCAGATTTTTAAAGTTCAGTCACATCACTCTTATTTTGGAAGCTAATTTAAATTATTTTCCATCAACGTATGCTTTAGAAACTTATATACTGTGGAGTGTACTATGGAACACTATAATGTGCTACTTCTGTAAAGCTTCATTTTTTCCCCTGATACTCTTCATCCTTTGCCCCACTAGTAAGTACAATTCTGCATTCAGATTGACGCTTTACAATATCCATGTGTGAGGAGAACATGCTGGTAAACACAATGTAGCAATGAAGAGGTGGAGCTATTCGTTAAACTGTTTCGATCAGTGCATGTCATCTTCACATAGTAGCATGCTACTTCCTACCACATAAACATGAGCCATAATTACATGTCAGTCCAAAATGGATGGAATGGCTCATTCGTTATGTAAGTAATAAATACCTGATGAGATGTTTTATCTCACTATTAGTTGCTAATCAACGCCATTTATTATATTCTTTATTGAGTAAACCAGCATACATACTTTCTTGAGTTCAGTAACAGTTACAGTAGTTTTTAAATTTTTAATTATTTTAATTGGACCTATTTATATATAGAGAGATAAAACCAACCAACCCAAACAAATAAACAAACAACAAAACTATATGAATGGCCTGTGATCCACTCTCCCATTTCCTCACTGGGTACATTTAAATTGGTTTTATCGATTTGTTATGCATAACATTACATTTTCACCTAGCTCCTGGTGTATATTTATACAAACATTCTATAGTGATTAACTGGATATGAAAGTAACATAAAACATAACATATTTGTGTTTATTCTTCAGGCAATATCAAATTTCTCTTCAAAATCTGCCATCTTACCTTCTTACAAAGTTTCTGTTTATTTATGTACTTAGCAGTAATTTATGAGAACTGGGTTTTTTCTTCCTTTCTTCTTTCCTTTCTTTCTCTTCTTCTTCTTCTTCTTCTTCTTCTTCTTCTTCTTCTTCTTCTTC
>NW_021604566.1:11467087-11481275 GCF_004785775.1 Grammomys surdaster | reverse complement strand
AGTGTTGATGAGTGGGAATAATTGTTTTTATGTACTTACTGGCTCCTAGAATTCTTTTCTATCTCAAATTTTTACTGTATGTATTAATCTGTAGGAGATTTTTACCTATGCAGAATCTATATTCAAATTCTAACCAAGACTCACTTTTAAAGCTTTCAGCTCTATGATTTTATGTTTACATTTTTACATGGATAGTTTTACTGAATTAAACATTTATCTAGAATCTTACTTTTTCTAATTAATTTAGTATAAACCCATTGCTTACAGCTAGTCATAAATACATATATACTGTATTTATATTATTTTCACTCCCCCTTTCTATTCACCCTGTGTTCTTTCTGTCCCTCTGAAGTTCATGGCCTCTTTTCTATAACATTAATTTACACATGAAAATATAGACATCTGCTGGGCTCATTTAACAATGTCCATATATACTTGTGCTTTGGGCTAACCACTTCGGACTGGACAACCTATCAGGAGCTCCTCCCTGGAGAGGACTGATCCTCCTCTGTCTCTGTAGCCATTGATTGCCTATAGCTAGTCGTCTGGAGCTGGGGCCTGGTGAGTGTGTCCTATTTTGTTTTCATGTTAACCGGTGTTGAAATCTCCACAATATGGTTACTGAAATAAGAATCTTCCTTTTTCTTATAAGAATTTTGCAGTTTTAGTTCTCATAGTATGATATTCAGTCTACCTAGAATTTATTTTGCTCAGAAGCAGCTTTCTCATTTTGTTCTGATTCTGTATAGATAACCAGTTGCCCTTTGACTATTTCCTGAATTCTGTCTTTTGTTTACTTGTTTATAATGACATCTGCTACAATGCCAACATTCCATGAGTCTGACTCAAGGTTATTTATTGAATTAGGTTGATCTGTTTGTCGCTTTTCATAAAAGTGGTATTTGTCTTGGAGTGTGTGCTGCATTGCAGCTGATATCTGCTTTTGCTACTCTCCTTTCCTTCAAGCTTTCTTTGGGCTGTCTTCATTCTCACATTCAATAAAAACACTGTTGGAATTTTAATTAAAACAATAACACTTTATACCAGAACATAGGTAAATATGCTAAGGAAACAGCTGCTTCTTTTAAATGGAGTCTTCTATAAAATTTATTTAAGGTTTTCAGAATATCCTTAAAAACTTTACATTTTTCTTAAGGTTCATTTAAATTTTTGTTAGAATTAATAAGCATATTTGTAAAGTATTCTTTGTTATTATAAAAATATCTGTGATTTTCATTATAAGTTGCACTGGTTAAACAGTTTTCTGGAACACTAATGTCTTAGTGTATTGATCTAAATTTTTTAATAATAGTTAACTGTATTCTTCTAATTAGATGACCTTCTAGTGAAGGCCACGTGGTCTTTTTTGGCTATTCTCTCACTTTAGGGAACTTGTAGACAGTGACAAATTGTAGGGAAAGAACAGCCTTCCTTTTGATATTAGAGAGGACTGTCCCAACACGGGGCAGGTCAGTTAAAACTCCACCTCTTCAGTCACATGACCTTGAATCACAGGAAGTTGTTTGATTTGGGGCAGACTGTTTGAACCTATTTTTTAAATATTTGCAAAATGAAAATAATAATGACACAAAAATTTTGTGAGAATTAAAATAATATGTTTTTGCTCATGAATATAGATGTGTATTCCTATATATATGAATGTATATATTGATATATTAAGATGTATATGACATATTTATATAATATTTATATAAAATATTTAATAATTTCTTGATAATTGTAAATATACTAGTATATTTATTGCATATTTTGTTGGAGATGGTTATTTTTATTCCTACCATCACTAATGTTTCCTTTACAGTTGAGAATTAAGTAATTCTGTTAGGAAGAATGATATGCTTTTGTTATTAATTTTCAAAGATAGTGATATAGATAGATGATAGATAGGTAAAAGATAGATAGATAGATAGATAGATAGATAGATAGAGGATAGATAGATAGAAATGAAAAGAAAAATGATAGATACATAGATAAATGATAGATAGATAGATAGATAGATAGGTAGATGGATGGATGGATAGATAGATAAATAGATAGATAAGTATATAGATAAGTAGATAGATAGATAGATAGATAGATGGATAGATAGATAGATAGAAATGAAAAGAAAAATGATAGATACATAGATAAATGATAGATAGATAGATAGATAGATAGATAGATGATAGATAGATAGAAAAGAAAAATGATAGATACATAGATAAATGATAGATAGATGGATGGATAGATAGATAACATCTTTACATTCTGGAATGGAAATAACAAGGCACAACAATATTTTGTGTTTGTTATTGATGATGCTCTTGTTGATATTATTATATTTTAGAACAACTGTGAAACACAGTTAATGTTTAAGAGTCTGTACATGATGCTCTTGTTGATATTATTATATTTTAAAACAACTGTGAAACACAGTTAATGTTTAAGAGTCTATACATGATTAATCGCTATGATTCAATGATCTAAGGTGGTTTACACTCTCAAAAACATCACCATTAAAATAGTCATATCCAACGCTTTCCCAAGTCTCATGTGTCTCTTTGCTTTTACTCTCTGTGGTAAGAATATCTATCAGGAGCTATACCCTTAAAAAAATTAGTGCATAACACAGTTATAATTGTTGTATTGTTAAAGTATGCATCTCCCTTGAATGCTATAATGATTTTAGTGCAATTAATGGATGCACAGTGTTAAGCCAGCATAACTTGGTCAGAATCATAGTGTCCTTAAAAGGCTTTTCTATCACTCTGAGATAAAGTAATCACATTTATACTAATAATTTCCTAAAGTATCTGTTGAGTGTTGAGATGAGAGGTCAGGATATCCACTGATGTGTGAGAACGGCCTTTCTTTCACTAGAAATTTCCAATTTGATGCAGGTTAGTATTCATTCCACACACATGCTGAGACTCTTTTCTGGGAAGCCACTACCTATCTCATAAGAGACATAAGGATGCATGTGGGTCAGTGACTCCAAGAAATAGAAAGCTTTGCTTCAAAGCAGCCTTGATTTGCACCAATCACTATTGATCTCATTATAAGGAAGTTGGACCATGTGTGCATTGCTTAGTAATTATCCTGTAGTCTCTGTGGCCAATGACATTGTTCTACTTATTATACCACAGTTATATCCAACAGTTACAAGATTAGTTTATATTGTAAGCACCTGGTTGAATGATTGCCAAGGGACTCTAAACCCTTGGCTTTTGTTATGGGTTGTGATTTCCTCCTTCTAAAATTAACGAAAGTCTGAAACTCATGAATGAGCCATTATTTAGAGACATTATTTTCAGAGTTAATTATTTTCAGATCAGAGTATTAGGGAAAGGCTTAATCAAGTATTGCTTGTGTTTTGCTTAAGTTTGAGACAGGGTCTAACTATGTAGCTCAGGCTGGCCTTGAGCATGTGATCCTCCTGCTGGGCCTACAAAATGTTAAGAACCACTATACCCAGCTTAAGTAGTACATTTTGAAAGACAAAAAGTTCCAGGAAGAGAGAGGAAAGACTGTGCTACGGAAGAAGCAGAGACTGAAAATAATACATCTATGAGGCAGTGGATTCAGGATTGTGGGCAACCTCAAAAAGTGACACCACACTTTATCCATCATAATCCCTGAAGGAATCAATCTGCTAATGTTGACTTTGGTTGACTAGTCTCAAGAACTGTGGGAAAATACAACTCCAAGCAGTCCAGGTTATGCTACTTAGTTTGAACAGCCATACGAAATGGTTACAGACTAATAACTCCCTCTTCTAACCACTCCCTCTGTTCTCCCCTCCTCAGTTCTCAAAGGGCTCAGGAGCCCTGCAGTACATAATCTTTCATCTTTTCTCTTATTAATTAATTAATTAAGTAATTAATTAATATCTCAAATGTTGCCCCTCCTGGTCCCTTCGCTCAGAGTTCCTTCTTCATTCCCCCTCCCCTTCACCTCTGAGAGGGCATCCCTCCCCATGTTCCCCTACCCTGATGCATCAAGTCTCTACAGGATTAGGCACATCCTTTCCTACTGAGGCCAGACCTAGCAGTCCTTTGTTACATGTGTCAGGGGCCTCGGACTAGCCTATGTATGCTTTTAGCTCAGTCTCTTGGAGCCCCCAGGGATCTAGGTTAGTTGACACCATTGGTCTTTCTGTGGGCCTGCCATCTCTTTGAGGGCCTTCAATGCTTCTTATTTGCTCTGATTGAACCTGGCCTAATTTCAGACAAACACTGAAGAAGGCCACTTGAATTCTCCTAGTTTCTGACTTTATTATTCTTTGTTATTGCATGATAATACCTGCTCATTTCCCTTTTCAGGAGGAAGTAATTGATCTTATAGTTTAATATAAATAGACTGTCTGTCTATCTGTCTGTCTATGGAAGGTAAGGCTATCTTTAACAGGTTGGTATCAACTTCTAAAATACCTGATGAGTCTGTTAGAGAAGAAACAAAATCACTTGTGTTAGAGATGAGCAGTTGACCATTGAACTTGTCCCTTGCCAAAAGTTTTGCTCATAACTTAGGAAAATCCACCTGTATGTATTATAGGAATATTGAGTGATTTTTCTAGGCTGACCTGAAAACCAAGTAATGTTGACTTAAAGCCCAGGACAATGGTAAGGATAAATGTAAAGGTTAAAAAGGAATGACTCTTTGTGACCAGGGAGGGAACTTTAGCTCCTGATTAACTCCCTTTCCTCTCTAGCCTTATGCCATTCTCAAAGGATTCTTCATGACACAGACTTTTCATTAAAGCAGAGCAACAGAGTGTCACCCACCTTTTGAGACAAGATGGATATATCTTGTGCTAGTTTCAAATTATCTACATCACAGTCACTGCACTGGTGAAAATAGAGTGAAAAAAAGTTTCTCCTTCCGTGCACTGCATATTTACATTGCTTCTTATGTCCTGCAGTATTGCTTAGAGACAGAACAGCAAGAATTCATCATGGTCATAAGTCCTAATATATTACAGCTCCTAAAGACATAGACAGGCTCTCTGTTTACAGTGAACAAGATATCCTCTGTGTTTGAATTCTGTGGACATTATAACCTTTGGGAGAGAGAATGGACCATTGTAATTCACTTCACATCCTAATTTATATGGCTTAAAATTGTTTACCTTCAAGATTGTATAGATTGGGCCTTCAAGCTCCTGCCCATATAATGGAAGATATAAGTCATTTGTTACTTTATTTTATGAGGAGGTTGTTCACTGCTGCTATATCTGTGCTTGGATTGAACACTGTTATTGCATTATAAGCCTCTGGTTAATTTTTATTTCTTGTTTTCATTTGCTAATTTATTGCAATTGTTTTATAAGCAGATTTCTATTGGAATCATGACATTAGGAGAAAATGGTAAATCTAATAGCATCATAGCATACTCTCTGTATCAGAGGAGAGAGAGGTGGAATGCCTACTCTTTGAAATGGAAAGGCAGTACCCAGTGAGCCCACTTCGGGGAAGCTTCCAGTAGATTTGTCAGACTCCATCTGTCTACTTGCCATTTTAGTCCTGTTTTCTTGTCTTCTCCTTAGCTTAAAGGCATGCTATGTTCCCATGCTCTTTCCTGGGTTTTCAATGTAGACTGTACTTTTTATTAAGGCTGAGAAATAATGTGGGACTGCCAATGTCTATCAAAACTTTTCTGGTAGCCATCTGACTGAAAGTGGGAGACCTGCCTGTCCTCATTCCTTAGAACCAAGAGTGTTGGATCCACTTACCACATAACCTCTCCTGGCCCCAAACCTTACAAAAGAAGTCTTGGACCAACTTTTGTGCAGTTTGTTGATTTATGCTTTCTAGGCTTTGCTGAGAACTGGAGTCACCTGTCAAGTCCCTCATCAAAGCTCATTGTTAAAAGCCCCTCTGGGGTTGATTCTAATAGGGAATGAGGCTATCTATGCCTGTTTGACCAGAAGAATACAGAACAATTTATACTATAGTTTGAGGTGGCACCTCTCACTCGATTTTGTTGAAATTTTTACTTTTGATGAAGCTACATACCACTGAGATGTCTAATTACCCTAAGACCGCCATGATGTAAGAAAACCCAAGCTTTCTTTTAAGACCTACAAAACTCTTACCTATTTTCTTATCACTGATTAGATCACTTACAGCTTTTATGACATCTCTTTGATGGTGTTCTGCTCATTACCTAACATATTTCAATATACCAATTCTTAGCTTTGCTCTTGTAAGACAAAGAAGTTTAATGGCATATGGATAGAATATGTCTCCCTTGACTGACTGCTAGCTTGATTGTCCAGTATGAACACAGCCCTGGATTTTATTCTGATAAATGAATCAATTAATAGTTTATATGCAGTGAGAATACTTCTACTATTGGTTTTCTTTACAGTGTCATCAATTTGTTTTATTTACCAAGAAAGATAGAAACTGTGGAAGATATACCGTGTCTATAGACACTTTCATTCTCTAAAGCCCTCTTTATCTGAAGTTTGTCATGAAAATCTCTCACAAGCTGCCCCTACCATCCATATATTTTACTGTCTTCTGAATCATCCAACCTCAAAAAATCCATGTTATCAGATTTTACCAAGTCAATGTGTTAGAGATGTTTCCTACTCTGACTCATGCTTATTCTCCAAGAACAAGCTTAGCATTGCCCAGGTTGTTAAGCACTCTAGCTTAGTTACCATGGTAAAGAAGGTTGTCTGTTTTGATTCTAGAATAGCACAGCAGTTCACTTAGCAATGCAAGGAGACACTCCTTCAGATAAATAGTATCCTGGGATAAACCAGTCTAGTAGAGTCCTCCTTGTGCTTTCCTTAGAAGCCACTTTTGTACATAAGACCAGAAACTACACATGGTATTTTATTTATAAATTACATATAATATATTATGTACTAATGGCAACTTTTAAGTAGATTAGGTTACAAATGAATGGACATTACAATAATTTTATTTACATATGGAAGAGGACCATCTTTTACATCCTCCTGGGACCCATCAGTATGTTAAGGATAAGAAGCATGTCTAATGCCCTGTCCTCAGCCTGTCTGTGCTGTAGCGCCACACTGGTCTTAAATCCACTCTGCTTTTTGGTGCTTCTTAGATTTCCTCATTAACAACAACAACAACATACGTAGTCTTTATTATAGAAAATGTCAAAGATATACAAAGGTAAAGGATACACTACAATGAACACCCCTTTCCTGATATCTCATCTAAGACCTGTAAAACAATAGTTGATCTTAATTTGTATACTTCCCTCTGCTAGGTTTCCACTGCTATGACAGATGCCTGTTGCAAACAACTTAGAAGAAGAAGTAATAATTTATTTTGCAGTTTCAGAGATTTTGACCTCTGTTTGTCTGACTCCACTGCTGTAAGATCATAGCAAAACAAGGTGGGTTCAGAGGCCTACAGCAGAGGAAAGATGCTCACGTGAGGAAACTAGAAAACATTATGGAAGGAAGATGCCTGGGGTTTTGCCTCTGCAAAACCACACCCCATCCTTTATTAGCCCATTCAGCTATACAGATGTTAATTCATCAGTGGATTAACCGATTAGTGTTACCATACTCTCTCAACAACACCACCATCTGGGGATCAAGCTTTTGACACAGCACTCTTCTGTGGGATTTTATATTTAAATCCCACTTTGAGCCAAATCAGGATTCCTTTCACAGCATTTTACTGTGAATTTCTAAGGTAGAAAAACTTTGTAAGTAGAATTATGATTTTCCTATCACATTTGCAAAAGCTAATAGTAACTCCTTAATGTCCTAAATTGTCCAAACAATGTTTACTGTTTAAATATGTACAATTGTCTCCTGTGGTTTTTAATGTGTACAGATTAGGATGTAAATGTAGCCCATGCATTTTAATTTAATGATATTGATAAGACTCACTTATTTTATATCCAAAGCCTTCATTTTTGTTCTTTCTTCCCCCACACACACCCCCCACCTTTGTCTAGATTTTATTAAGTCACTGGGGTGTGTGTTAAAACCTTTTTCCTCTGTTCTATATTTGTTCTGAAAGTTGATTGTTAAATCATAAATTTGAATAGATTCAACTTCAATTGATTTGCCCTTTTTTAAAAAACTTACTTCATAAGATCCAAGACAAATATGGCAGATATATTAGTGATCTTTGACTTTATAACAAATTGCCTCAAATTTCATGGTCACAACCAACACAAAGAGCAATACATAGTATCAAACAGTGCCCATGATTGAGGAGTCCAAGTATGACTAAGGTGACTCCTTTGCTTGCACAAGCTGACAGGTATGGTATGGATAGGGGACATATTTGAGGTAGGCCTCAATGAGAAGGTCTTGCCTACAGCTTTGCACATGTTGTTGGGCAAATCCAATTCCCAGAAGTTGCAGTATTAATGATATCATTGGCCAGCTGTCTTTTGGTTGAAAACTACCATAACATCTGAGTGGCTCTTCAAAGTTAATCACTGCTATGGGTTAGAAAACCCATGGGTTTTCTAACATAGACAAGTAACAAGGTGGTAACTTGCTCCTTCATAATCAGCAAGAGGAAGATAAAATCCTCCTCCAAAAAGGATAGACATTACAATAATGTATATATAATCATATGTCATATTGAAATATTGTCACACTTACTGAATAAAAGGCAGTTACAGGTTACTTGTGGGTGAGGAACATCCATAAGCATGAACAAGAAGCAGCCATGTCAGACATACCCTATAGGCTACCCTCCACAGTTTGAGAACATTAGAAGGGAATACAGCCTGAAACATAGGGTCTGATGACTTTTATTTAATATTTTCTTATCTATCTATCTATTCTCGGTCCTAATCCTGCCAGTAAGGACCTGTGATTGGGTACTTCTCTCTCTTTGGATCTCACTTATGCCTTTCCAGCTTTGTTTTAGGCTTTCAACCCAAGACAGGGATTCATCTTCTATTCCTGGACTATTCCAAAATGTTTCATTTTCTTATAGAAGCAATTTAACTTCATGCATTCCAGTCACCTGATCTCCTGGCTGTTCTGGTCAGTTTTCATTGTTATTTTGAAACAACCAAGAATCACCTGGGAAGAGGGAATTACATCAGGATAGCCTAGAAGCTGTCTGTTGGGGATTGTCTTGACTGCTGATTGATGTGGGAAGGCAGAGTCACTGTAGATGCTGCAGCCCCTAACTAGGTAAGTGATTCTGGATTGTATATGAATGCTGGCTAAAGACAAGCTAGAGAGAGTGAGCCAGGATCAACATTTCCCATAGATCTTGCCTTGAGCTACTGCCCCAAATTCCCATGATGCACACTGACCTGATAGTATACAATGAGATATACCCTTTCCTCCTCAAAGCTGGTCTTTAGTACAGCAAAAGAAAGCACACTCAAATACTGACCATTCCCTCTGGTCTTTTTTCTCTCGTACAGGAAAGCAAATATCTCCATTTCCTTATCTTCCAGGACATGGTAACACATCATAGTTATTGTGTTTACCTTAGTATTCAGTACCATTTGATATGCTTTTAGAAGATGAACAATAAAGAATTTAATCAACTGGTAACTGTATTCACAAAGGGTGGAAGTCACTACAACTTTTTTTTAGTCTCCTAGTTACAATCTCTAAATATTAGAATCACTAAACCAACGTTATTCTGTTGATCAAAACAGAATTTCCAGACCCTTCTATCATTTCCGTTTATTCTCCTCAAAGAGGAGATGATCAGGTAAACCCCAGCTTCTCAGCAAGTTTAAATTCTCAGTCCTAGACAGGAAGAAGGGCAGCTGTCTCCCAGGAGATATTTCCAATGTGGGGATTCTAAACATAAATGAGCATCTATACTGTAGAGCACTTGCTAAGACTCAGATTGCTGAGTGCCACCCCCAGACTTTAGCATCAGTATGAGATGGCACCACCTACAGCTTTATCCTATGATGCTGAACTCACACTCACAAATCTGCATTTTAAACCAGTTGCCTGTTGGTTCTGATGCTGCTTTGTGAGCAACTGCAGCTCTAAGATATTGTCCAAATGTCTCACAATACAGCAAAATGTAGCAATACAACAAAGGGAACCAGGACTGCAGATTCTGGGAACCATGCAACCTTAGTAGTAGACCTGGCTGGTGAAGAGAATACTAAAGTCCTAGTTCTTCCAGATTTAATTACCATATTACCAAGTTCCTGGCAGCATCCAAGTGTTCTAGAGAGAGCCATACATTACAAAACTAGGGAGAAGGCACAGTTCTTTGTAGAAGATAAGAAGCATGAACAACTGAGATATTGATGGGTAGACTACAAAGTTCACTGGGTGCAAAAAAAAACTGACTATAAACTACTCTGCCTATCATCAGTAGGAGTAATTGTTAAATTTGAAGGCAGTCATTTAGACGCCCATTGGAACTTTTTGCTGATTAACTACTCAGGACTGCTCTGTCATTACCACTGAAAAGTAACTTGGTACTAATACTGGGCAGTTTCTGAAATATTTGATAATGGAAAGCCTTTTTTGGTTTCATTGTTTTGATAGTATGTTTTATAAATAAAAATACTGTTTAGAGAATTAAAATTGTAAGCAAAAAGACAAATACCTATATCTTACCAAATAATAATCCTATATAGTTGAATAGAGAACTAACTTCAATTTAAAAACATTACCTTTATAAAATAATTCCCTAGCAACTTTACCAGTATGTTGAACTGCTGAAGAAATCTTTCCTATTGTCAATACCCTTCATAAGGTACGTAGTCAGAGATAGGCAAATATTTGGAGTTTTACCAAATCCGAAAGATGAAAGCAAAAACAAAGTATATCTTACTAGTGAGCCATATAGAGATTTGATTTTAAACATGATATGACTATAATCTACAAAATCATGTGTTTGAAGTTTGATCTGGTTTGTTTGTCTTCTTTTTTGTTTGTTTGTTTGTTTGGTTTTGGTTTTGGTTTTTTGAGACAGGGTTTCTCTGTCTGTACAGCCTGGGCTATCCTGGAACTCACTATGTAGACCAGGCTGGCCTCGAACTCAGAAATCTGCCTGCCTCTGCCTCCCAAGTGCTGGGATTAAAGGTGCGCCACCACTGTCCGGCTTGTTTGTTTTCTGAATATGTCAAATACCATTTGTTTAAAAGATCTATTCATTTTATGTATGAGCACACTGTAGCTGTTATCAGACACACCAGAAGAAGGCATCGGATCCCATTACAGATGGATATGAGTTACCATGTAGTTGCTGGGAATTGAACTCGGGACCTCTGGAAGAGCAGTCAATGCTCTTAACCACTGAACTATCACTCCATCTCCAAGAGAGGGTTCTTATTAACAAAGAACCATGTGATCTCACACAGGCCCCCAGCATGATGCCAGCTATCTTGTTTCATATTCTCAGAAGGTCCACACCTGTTAGGATTATAAACCTAAATACAACTCTTTTCTTTACAAGGCAGCCAGCTTTAGGTACTTTGTTCTGACAACAGAAAATGGAGTAAGACACTAATGTCATTTTGTACTGCTTTGTCCATGAACACATTGGGCAGCCAGAGAGCTGCCCAATATACTTGGAGAAAAGCAGTGCACAAGAACAGTGAGTAGATGGAATGTGAGTTTTGGTATGTCCTCTGTCTCCTCTGTCCTTAGATGCAATGATTATCTTCCCTGAATATCAACGTTACAAGCTTTCTAAGATGACTTGGCCTAGGTATTTCTGGAATCCCAACATGTAGGATGTGGGGCAAAGGATGGTGGATTTGAAGTCAATCAAGACTACGCAATGATATCCTGTCTCTATACACCGAGAGTTGCGGGTGTAAATTGAAAGGTATCCCCAGGTGGATTTGATCTCCAGTGTTACAGAAAAATAAGAAAATAACAATAAAAATACTAATGGACTTTTGTCTGGAGGACAGTCGCTGATACCTAATCTGTCCTTTAGAGGTAGTTTCTAGCCCCCTCCTCTCCTTCTGTGTGATTTTTCCCATTTGATTGAGCCACATGGAATTGCCATATTGAGCAAATTTTTGTCCTTCAAAAACAATCTCATGTAGTGCAAACATAATTTATCAAGAACAATGTTATATGTCATGTATATTTATGAACTTGTTTAATTTCTTTGGCTTTGTATTCTTGCTGAAGATTCACTTGTAGATCACATTATAATTTTTTAAATAGGCAAATTTATTCATGGATCTTAGCATTAGATAACAGATCTAAACAGACTTAGAATGCCACAGAGGTTTTTATGGGTTACCCAAGTCATTACATTACAAAAAGGTTAGTTAAACTGTTTATGGGATGACCAAACAATTTCAGAAGGAACTTGAAATATAAATTTCATACAGAAACAGAAGACTAAATTCTTATAAGAACTTCACATTTCACTTTATAATAGTATTCAAAAATATATAACAGATTTTATTGTTTTAAAAAAGCTTGGAAATAAACCTGGAAAAGTGAATGCATATTCATTCCTTCCTTTTCTATCAGACATCCAGCTTGCATTTGGATGTCTCTCACATGCCTGGCACTGTGTACTGACTGAGTTTAAGCACATGTAAAGACAGATGTATCCTTTGTCACAGGATTCACTTTCTAGTTCAATCATGTTACCCCTACAAAACACACCGATGGCTCAATTACACAAATGGCTACCAAATAACTCACAATCTACACATAATAATTTTCTATGCTCATTTTATGTATTTAACTTCAATTCTTTTAAATTTTTTTATTTCTTTGTGTGCTAGCATCTTTAGTATAGGTCCTTTACCTCACTGTACTGAACAAAAGGTTCAGTAAAATGTTGTGTGTGCACAGAATGAACAGAATTCTTGTTATTTTTAAATTTTATAAGCTATTATTTATACTATCATGTACCCATTGGTATATAAGACTTAATGAATGTATGGATGTAGCCATCACTATCATTGTAGCTATAGATATGTCCATATGTCCAAAATTTCCTCCTGCCCCTTCATTGCTTTATTATGTGTGTTGTCTGATACGAACACTTAAAATAAGAGCCACACTGAAAGATTTTAAGATAAACAGCACAGTGTATCTAACCATAGGCACTATTTGGCACAGCTCTCTGGCACTATAACAAAAATGACCAAGACAATCAACTTATAAAGAGAAAAACTTTTATTCTGACTCATGGTTCTGGAGGTTTCGGTCCAGGATCATTTTCCCAGTGCTTTGAGACCTATACTGAGGCAACTCATCATGGTAGGAGCTTATTGGTGAACAGGACTGCTCACTGCATGTGTGGGAAGCACAGGACACCAAGAAGGGAACCAAGGACATAGTGATTTCTTTCATGAGCTTGATACCAGACAATATAGATTTCTCATTGGGGCTCACTCTTCATTTCAACAACCTTCCAACAATACTACTCGAGTGATCAAGTTTTACATGTATATATGTATATATGATGTTTTACCTAATAAATATTTCTAATCTAAAAAAAAATTGCATCACTTCTCCCTCCCTTTCTCCCTTAAGCCCTTCCCAGATACCTTCTGTTCCCTCCCATTCCATCACACTCTCAAGTTGGTAACCTCTTTTTCTTTGACCATATTTGTTACATGCATATATGTATTTATGTGTGTAAATACACATACACACATATCTGCAGAGTTTGTGTTTTGTTGTTTGTGTGTATATGGTTTCAAGGCTGACTAATCTGCATTGACGACCAATAAGGTGACTCATCCCTGTAAAAGGCTAATTCTCCTTCCTGCAGGCAATGGTGCACTGTCCTGCATGGCTATGGTACTGGAACCCTAGTGGTGCCAGTAAGGGGATGAAGAAAGGAAGAGCACCCATAAAGCTAGGCTAGGAGTAGTTGGTGTCCTTTATTGCTGCTGCCACTCCTGCAACCAGAACCTCAGCTCACTTGTTAGGCACAGCACAAGGGGAGGAGTTAGCTATCATTATGTACAGCACAAGGAGCTAGTGCGTCTAGATGGGAAGTCTAGAACAGACTCTCAGGCTGTAGAAATCCTCGAGGAGGAAGGTAAAGCTGTTAATCTTTGCACACACTGATTAACCACTCATAAACACGCAAGGACTACCAAGGAAAGCTTTGCCATTCCCCTTGAGCCAGGTCTGTATGGGAAAGACTTTGACAGTCTCTTATGGGGCGACCAATCTTAGAGTCCTCATCATGCTTTACCATGTCTAACCATGTCTAACTATACCTTTTTTTTTTTTTTTTTTTTTTTT
>NW_021604566.1:11447362-11466987 GCF_004785775.1 Grammomys surdaster | reverse complement strand
TTGGTTTTTCGAGACAGGGTTTCTCTGTGTAGCCCTGGCTGTCCTGGAACTCACTCTGTAGACCAGGCTGGCCTCGAACTCAGATATCCGCCTGTCTCTGCCTTCCAAGTGCAGGGATTAAAGGCGTGCACCACCACCGGCGGCCTAACTATACCTTTACTCGGGATTTCAGTCACTCAAAGCTTCTGGTTTCTGCATAATAGTTGCCTGTAGTTCTGTGTCTAAGGTTGGGGCCCCAAAGTATTTCCCCCTTCCATGTTAACATGTCCACTGGTACTGCTATTGTCCCAGTCTTGTTATCCAGCTATTTCTAGGAGCGACTCTGTCACAGCAGGCTTCTTGGTATTCTGGGTCCTAAAACCTTTCCACCCTGTTCTCCACTATGTCTTCTGAGCTATAGAAGTAGAAGTTGTGATATAGATGCACCCACTGGAGTTGGGCTCCCCACAATCTGTTAATCTCTGTATTGTGTCCAGTAGTGGTTTTCTGTGATGGTCACCATTTTGCTATAATGAGACACTTCTTTTAGGAGAGATGGTAAGTACAATTAGTTATTTGTGGATAGAAGGATCAGTTAGAATATAGTTTGGATTTATACTCTTCTACCAAAGTGGTGGTAGCGGTCCAAAGTCCATAACCTCACCAAGAAGCTGGCTGGATTTCTTAGACCAGGTGTCATTTTCTTCCTGTCCAATTAGATAACAGTTGGTTGCCACCAACATCCAGGTGTGACATTTTTCACCTTTATGCACATCTTACCAAGCTGGTAATTATCCTGGTTCATAGGTGTCACAACTGAGTTTAATTACTCCCCTTCCTTAGCAGCTTGCAGAATGTTTTCTGGAATTGTGGTAGCTTGATCATAAGAAAGAGGCTTTCTAGTCAAGTCCAGCTTGAGTCCTGGGTTCAAAGTATGTTGTGTCTTCATCAATAAAGGTCCATCATCAACTACTGAGAAGCAACCAGATGCTACATGAATAATCTATATTGTTCTTGTAATCATGTGGCCGACTAAAGGATTGAGTCTTTAACACATGGGATGTTAAACTACAGCAGACCCTGTGCTGTATTGTAGAACCCCGAATGTGTTTGCTCTGCTTCTGAATGTCACTGTTGGTACCATGACCTCTTTTTCCTCTCTAGATCTCACTTTGATTAGAAGAATAGATACAAGGAACACAATGAAGTCCATCATGTCCTTTTATCCAATATGGACTCTTTGGTTGGATGTACAATAAATCATTTGGAGGAAAAAATTTCCTCAGTAATTTTCTACTATGGGCAACATGTTTCTTCACGTTGTACATTGTGTCTTGCATATGTTGAAAGAACTCAAATTTTTACCAGCCTCTATGGTTAAAAGGAAATTTATTTTTCTGGCTCAGTGCATTGAGTGGGGACAATTTTACCTTACTCTTTTTTTTCTCCCTCTGTGTTATGACTTAGAAACATTTGGCAATGCCATGGGCATATTTAGTTATTAATAGTGGCACTGGGTGGCTAGAAGCCAGAGGCTGATGCTGTGAAGTGATGATGCAGTGCCCAGTTCTGCAAGGCCTGCACTGGCTTCTGTGCTGCATCTCTTCCACCCAGTCAAAACCAGTTCCTGGCAAAATTATCAATAGTCCCAAGTTATGACAAACAGTTCTCCCTAAGACAAGGCATAGTTCTATATATAACTTACTTTTTGTGTCTTTGTACCTTACTGAAAGTCATTGTTTATCTAACTATTTATTTATTTACATAAAAACACACACAGTAAAGACATCAATAAGAGATACAAAGATATATCAAATAGATACAACTGACCTAAGATTCCATCTCTATCTAGACTGTTCTATATCTAGTTGGAGATTTATTTGTCTTTCTGAGAAAGAAAATGACCAGTGGGTACACTACTTGGAGAATGACTGCAGGATATCTGTGGTACATTCTGACCACCAGGGTGTTCCTTTCTACTTCTGGTGGAATATGACTTTTCACAGTAGAAATCTGGTTCTGAGTTCTTCGGAGGCAAAAAAACACAGTTTCATTGTTCAAATTGCATCAAAGGCAGAACCATGTGGGGGTGAGGACAGGAAAATACGATCCTTTGTGATCATAATGCTGAGAAATGTTTGGCTTAATAACAGGTTACAAAATAGACTTCTTAATCTGAAAACGATAAAATCTCCTGAGCAGGGGCAGGCTGAAGCCTCAGATAATGAACAAACGAGGCAATATTTATTCACATTGCCTGTGCTGGGAGAGCTCTAATGAGTAACCCTTTCTTGTCTACAATAAGCCATGTCTAAATTTTGAAAGGGTGCTGTTCTTATTCACTGCACTGCAGATAAAAAGAAGAAACCAAGAAGAAAATGAGTAAGTCAGTCTTGTGGAACTTAAAATATGTGCACAGCCAATCATGGATGGTCCTTAATTAACTGTGATAGAATAATGTACAAACACAGAAAAAAATCACCATGAACAAAGAAGAGTTGTTGTGCATTTGCAATCTTGTGTACTACTACATGTATACTATATATGTATATATACACATGTATGTGTATATCCCAGTTTGTGTGTCTGTGTGTATGTGTGCACATGTGCACCTATACATATACAGGTGTGTGTGTATGATGCTGTTATAGATTTAACCGAAAATATACTTCATAGACTCATGTTTATGATACTTTATATCCAGCTGATGAGGCTATTTTGAAAAGCTGTAGAACCTTTAATATGTGGAGAAAATTTCTGGTGGGCAGAAATTCACTTTTGAGCTTGTATCCTGGTCCCTACTTCAGAGTTTACTCTTTGCTTTCTGGCTCACTGTGGTGATTACAATGCTCCCCTAAGGTGAGCAGAGCTGCTCGCCATGATGTACCAAAACCCAAATGAATCTTTAAACCCTTAAGTTGCTTCTGTTAGATATTGTGGTATCTAACAATACATGTAAGCAATACATATGTAATTACTATAGCCTTAACTTTGGATGAAGTTCTACATGGTAAACCCTCAGCCCTCACATTGTTACTATTGGGAGGGACATGACTCTTTAAGAGGTATTTATGAGAAATCCTTAGGTAGTAAGGCTTGCATAGAGTACACATGACCCTAAATCCCTAGTAATTAATGAAGGAAAAGAGAGAGGGAAAAGGAGGGGAAGGAATTGATATGATGATGAGCTAGTACAGCTCTCTTGTTATTTTCTCTTGTATGTTCAGCTCATCTTCCTACCGAAGGCCCTATAGAGAGAATGTGTGCCGACACACATGGCTTCAGCTTATCTAAAACCCTTTCAGATCCTTGGCTACATTGCTTACTTGAAGTCCATCGATTTGAATTGAAGAAAGAGTCTATTTCCCAAATTAACAAGATGGTATAGGAAACAGTTTGCATGACATGACCTATCTACCATCTACTTTTCTAGAGGACTCTGGGAAGCAGAAGAGTTAAGTGTAAAACTTAGAAAAAAAACTTTACAAAGGTTTCTAGGATTTTCTTCTTTAGGAAAAGGATCTCTAGCCAGGTGTTTGAAGAGTGGAGCTGCTCAAGGTCTTAGGGCCCCTCAGGCAAGGGTATGATGGGAAGCAGAGGTGTCTTCAGAGATGATGCTCTTCACTTGTGCACGTCTTCATCCGTGGAGATTCTTGTATATTAACCTGAGGAGTATTCCACAGATACCTCCAGGGTATACATGGTCTAGAGATTGTAATCCCTGAATTATATTTCTAGGGGTCTTTCCATGTCATCTTGGACCAATGAATTATCAATCCTTTCTTATTAGCACTTGAGAATAATTAGTGAGAAACTTGCCTGGCTTTTCTGGAGCCTTTGGGCAAATATAGGCACAGCAAATGATATGCTGGCTCCATGTCACTGAAGATGTCCCTAGAAACCAGCAGAAATGGACAACTAGAAATTTGGATCCTTGTCCTAACTCCTTTCCAAAACACCGCAGCTGCTCTCTGCTTTCCCCAATTTGAGGTAATGAGTTGTCCAAAAAAGCACTTTGACAGCATCCACGGGAACAGCGCCTCATCCATAAACTGAGGAATCTCGAACACGAAAGGCTTAAAATCCCATTAGGACTCCCTTGAGTCCCCAATCTTCCTGCTTCTTTTAACCATGACCGTGTAACTTTATCTCAGTGGATTTTTTAAATTGTTCTGTTAATTTTAGCTGTTTCTAGATAGCCATATTCTAGGTGAATCATCAGGAAAATTGAGGATAAGAGCAAATAGCACCCTGCTCTATTGTGAACCATTTAATCAGCTCCTTAAAGAAAAGACAGGCAAGGCACCTCTCCATTACATGGGTGTTTCTGGATAATACAGAACTTGTGTGTATGCGCATAGATATTTTTAGAAGTACACTGTATTAGTCAGACTCATGACACTACAACAAACTATATGAGACAATTTACTGCTGAAAGGTTTGCATCTTCTACTCCTAGAGGTTCAAAATCATAGTCCTGCATTGGGTCAATTCTAGTGAAAGTGATGGATACCAGCTGTAAGGTTACATGATGGATCACATCTCAAAGTACTGCAAAGGGGGATAATGAGACTGGGGATCTCCCAAATACCTTTGAGGGCACAATCTAGTTGTATGCCCAATCAGTGCTACCAGTTTCTGAGAGAGTCTATTCCTTTAGATGAGCTCTGAGCAGGATATTTTCCCTGAAACTTGTCAGAGAGGCTACAAGTCATGTGGATGATGGTAACTGGATGATAAGCAAAACCAAGGAAAAAATCTGGTCTTTGACTTGGAGAAATAATAAAGAGGGAAGAAAAATTCTAGAAAAGGTATCTTCCATATGGATGAATGAACAATATGCTAGAGGAAAAAAAACAACCCAAAACACCAAACCAGCCAACTAATCAAACAACAACAAAAACAAAAACAAACAACAGACAAGTTAGACCAGGATTTTTGACTTTGCCAGTGGTGATGACTGCAAGAAAAAAAATCTGGTATCATAGTTGGATTAAAGATTATTTGAAGTAGGTTTCTGTCTTAGTTAGGGTTTTACTACTGTGAACAGATACCATGCCCAAGACAACTCTTTTAAGGACTACATTTAATTGGAGTTGGTGTACAGGTTCAGAGGCTCAGTCCAGTATCATCAAGGCAGAAGCATGATGGAGTCCAGGCAGACATGGTGCAGGAGGAGCTGAAAGTTCTACATCTTCATCAGAAGGCTGCTAGTAGAAGACTGACTTCCAGACAGCTAGGATGAGGACTTTAAAGCCCATACCCACAGTGACACACCTACTCCAACAAGGCCACACCTCCAGACAGTGTCAGTCCCTGGGCTAGGCATAGTCAAACCACCACAGTTTCCATATTATTAGTAATTATAATGCTGCAGAGAGGGTTAAAAATATGAGAAAGAGAATATCTACCTGAAAAGGTGCAAAGTAGATCCAACAAAAGGTTTTGAGTTGGAGAAATTTGCAAACTAATGAGAATTATCTAGTAAAACGTGTCTTCCATCTTGCAAGCACATTGAAATAAGGGGTTTGCATGACCCCTTCAGTCCTAGGCCGTCAACTGTAACTTTGAGTACACCTTCACCAATTGCCCTCCATGGACTTTCACAAAGCCACCCTCAGCTGCTCTCCGTGGCCCCGTCATACCTTCAAAACCAGTACCACCTTGGTGACTCTTATACTTACCAAGTGCAGATATACAATGGGGTGCAACCTTAGATATCTCTGGAACACAGCTTCTTTGTGCTCTCAGAAAACATTTCCCAGAAGGTTTCACCTCAGCGATGCTGGTCTCTTTAATCACTGCCTATTTCTTAGCTCCAGCTAAGCAGCATCAGTTGTTCCAATAGTCCCTTCTATTCTTCACACTAAAGCCAGAGCCACATGGTGAAGCTGCCGAGTTCTACTGCTTCCTGGGGCTGGAACATGCTCCCTAGCCTCCACCCCCAACCCCCCACCCCCATTCTACTACCAGCTTTCTGTTTCCAACTTCCTCACTGCATAAACTTGGCTGTCCCGAAATTTATTCTGTAGATTGACCTTGAACTCAGGGATTTGTATGGCTACATCTCTTGAATGTTGGGATTAAATGCATGTACCATGTACCTCCACACCTGGACATATGCTTTTCTTCGCCTAGAACTTGCTATGTCCCAGGCTGGCCTTGAACTCATAGGTCTGCAAGCCTTTGCCTCCTGGGATTAAAGGTTTTTACCATCATGCCTGGACCTAAACTTAGTTGGGTGTTATCTTGTCCTAAGGTGCACCACGCCCTTAATTCAATTTGATATCCTTAAACACAGAATTCAGTTCTATTTAACTTCCTGGCGCCCCTTTAATATCATATATTTTACATTTTTCCTTTCTAAACTTGCTATGCTTGTTCAAAATGCTCTTTATGAGACTTAACCAGAGAACAAAATCTCTGCTGGGTTTTTTTTTTTTGAGATTTCCTTTGTCAATGCAATTAATATAAAAATCTCTTTACCTTAGCCTCAGATAGACTCTTCAGACAAGGGCAAAAAGCAGCCACATTCTTCACTAAAATATCACAAAACAGTCTCTAGGACACATATTGAAATTCTCCACTGAAACCTTTTGTGGCAGGTCCTCACAGTTCAAATTACTCTCAGTAACAAAATCTTCCATATTCTTACTAGGATAGCCCATTAAATCCCACTTAAAGTATATCAATGCTTTCCAAATCCAAAGTTCCCAAATCTACATTCTTCCAAACAAAAGCATGGTCAGGCCTATCACAGCAATACCACAGTCCCTGGTACCAAGTTCCATTTAGTTAGGGTTATACTGCTGTGAATAGACACCATAGCCAAGGAAACTCTTATAAAGACAGCATTTAATTGGGGCTGGCTTACAGGTTCAGAGGTTCAGTCCAGTATCATCAAGGTGGGAGGATGGCAACATCCAGGCAGGCATGGTGCAAAAGGAGCTGAGAGTTCTTCTACATCTTCATCAGAAGGCTACTAGTGGAAGTCTAGTTTCCAGAGAGCCGGGATAAGCGTATTAAAGCCCACACACCCACAGTGACATACCTACTCCAACAAGGCCACACCTCCAAACAGTGCCACTCCCTAGGCTAGGTATATATAAACTATCAGAGAGAGAGAGAGAGAGAGAGAGAGAGAGAGAGAGAGAGAGAGAGAGAGAGAGAGAGAGAATGGTTGGAGTTTGGCATTTATTTATAAAGAACCTTGAAATTCTAGTATTTCTCTTGCCAATACTAATGCCATCAGCCTGCTTCCAGCCATCATCCCTACCTAGAAGCCTGCAGAAGTGTCACCTCCTTCTGGGTCTCTATTGTTGTGATAAAACACCATGACCATAAACAGTTTAGGGAGGAAAGATTTTATTTTGCTTATTCTTCCACATCACTGACCATTACTGAGTGAAGTCAGGAGAGGAATTCAAAGCATGAATATTGAAGCAAGCACTGATACAGAGGCCACAAAGAACTACTGCTTAGTGGATTCCTCTCTATAGGTTTCTCATCCTACTTTCTTATGCCATCAAGGACCACCTGTCCAGGCATGGCACCTCTCACAGTGATCTGGACCCTTCAACATCAACTATCAGGCAAGCAGATGCCCTACAGACTTGCTCCCAAGCCAGTCTTGCAGGAGGATTTCTTAACCAAAGTTTCATTTTCTCAAATGGCTCTAGCCTGTGTCACATTGACAAAAATTTACCAGAATAGGTGCCTAACTAAAACCCTTGTTTCTGCCCTTTACCCTGGGTGAGCCTATTCTCAACATGTCTTCAAAGGGAGTGAGTTAAAGAAACTGTCAGAGCAGAGCACACTCATGCTTCAAACCATGCTGTGGACTTCCTTTGCTCAGTAGAGTTCATATCTTTCTAGGGTACACAGAACATTTCTCGCATGAATCTTGACAGTTTGGCTTTGCTGCCATGTGCCCTCTTGTCCCAGAGTTTAACCTCTGTCTGAGTCATGCACAGCACAGATACCATATTCAGCATCTTCATTCCCTTTAAACTTTTATCCATGCGTCATCTTTCCAAAGAATACTCACCTATCACTTATCTGAGATGCAATATAGCCCTATAATCTCCTTCTTATTGCTCACATTGTGTTTAGATTCTTTTAAATTTTAAATATTAGTTTATTTTATGTGCATGGTGTTTTACCAGTATCTATTTCACTACAATGTCTGAGGAGGCCAAAAAAACCCATCAAATTCCTTGCAACTAGAATTATAGATGGGATTCAAACCTCAGTCTTCTGGAAGATCAATCAGTGCTCTTAAGTGTCAATCATCCCTCTTGATCCTCTACTGTCATTTTTATACATTTACTCCCTTTAAAAACTAATGTAATTTTGTGTTTTGTTGTGGTTTTGTGTGTGATGACTTTCTTCTAATTATGAAGTGAACTCCTTCTGACTCACGTCCACTGCATGGCTCTAGTTCCTTCCTATCATACAGTAGATCAACAGTTACTTGTTGGATGAGTCAATATATTTAGTTAGTGAGCTTGGAGGTATTTATGAATACAAAACCCACAGTGCCTATTTGTCTCAAGTAAATACATTATACTCTGTAAATATCATTTTAAGTATGTCTGCTAAGCTGAACAATATTTATTTAAAAGCTAAAAGAATTGAATGATATACACACCCACCTTCTTTGAATTCAATATAAGATACAATCATCAAATGAATATTTATAATAACTTTCATAGGTGCTTCAGCTCCTATCTATGTTATAAGATCAGTGTTGTCATTCTCATTTAATTGTTCAAGGAAATAAAATTTAGAAGACTTATATGCTCTTTTTAGATTTTTATTAAAAGCAAAATGTCAAAAACTAGGTCTCAATTGTCTATGTTCTGCTTATGTCGTTTATATAGAAAAATGGCATTTGTTGCATTAAAATGATCATTAGAAATAGAAGAAACAGGACCTGGAATATGGCCCAGCTGATGAATTACTTGCCATCCAAATGTGAGGACTAGTGTTCAGTTCTTTAGAACCCAAGAAAATTCCAGGTAGTGGTGGTGACTTGTTCATAGTCACAGCACTGAGAAGGCAGAGACGGGATCCTGACACAAGGTGGCTCTCCAGCGTACCCTGTATCAGGAAGCTGTGGTTTCAATGTCATGACTATGACTCAAGGAAGAAGGTGGAGAGTGATGGAGGCAGATTCTCAGTGTCAACCTTGGTCTCTATACCTATTCACACATGAAATAACTGAGAGAAAATTGGAGTAACTTAAGACATTTTATGTCCGTATGTTGAAAATATTTATTGTATATTCAAAGTTAACTAATCCAATGTCTTTCTTTGTGTGTGTATATATATATCTGTGTGTGTGTGTCTGTGACATAATTACAGGATCAGACATGGTGCTAAGTATTATGCAACTATTATCTCATTTTCATCCTATCTACCCAAAATATACAATTAAATGATTCAACTATAGAGATGGGAACACTGCTGTTTCGAGAGGGTAAGAGGAGAAGGAGTCACATTATGATCCTGAAACTTAGACAATTACATAGTCAATGTTCCTCGCTATTACGACATTCATTTTTCTTTCTCAGTTAATGAGAGTAAGTTCAATTAACCCTATCAAATGATATTTCGGAAGAAATTTAAAAGTCTCTGGATTATTTTTCTTTACCTCTAAAAATCAGATGTTTGTTGCCTGAACCGCCTTCTGCTGTGTTCTGCTGTGAGGCTGGAAGTGATGGGGTCTGCTCTCCTAGGCACAACGCCATAGCATTTTGGCTGCAATGAGATTAAAAGTTCCATCCCAACAGGGCACTTCATGTCATACATTAAAGGCTAATGATTCTTTAGAAACATATCTCCAGAAAAGCAGTAGTATATTTTTATGAGGTATTTTTGCAGCCACTATCTCCTTTTAATGTAGAGTAAAGATTCTTTCACTGGTCAAAGTGTTTTTTACTTTTGTAGTTACTTTCTTTTTCCTGTGACTAAAGTATTTGAAGGAAAAAAGTTATGGAAAGAAAGACTGAGTTTTGGCTCATGACTTCAGAGAGATTTAATTCCATCAAGGGAAGAAAACACACAGCAGGAGCAATTCTTCCTGCGGGAGGATGAGCATGTGTGCTGGCTCACATTGCTGTAGCCCAGGAAGCAGGAGGTATAGGAGAGAACCATAGGAGAGTATTATCTTGCTTGCTCTTGGTGGCCCACTCCTACCAGGCCCCACCTCCTAAAGGCTCTAGAATCACCAAATGTAGCACCAGTGGCTGAGAACAAGTATTTATAACACGAGCCTGTGGAGACCACTTCAGTCTTATCGATACCATCTTGGTCACACTTGTAGTCACTGACATGTGTAGAAAGTCAAGTTCATGTCAGATTTCAGAGTTTGATACTAAGAGATGGGCATCTGACACCTGAGAAAGCAAATTCCAAGTCCTTAAAGACACTTCACTAAACCTAGGAGTCCCTTCAGATCCAAAGCCTGTACAGAATTCAAGGTTAGTGTCTTAACAGACAGAGGCAGGTGACAGTTCTCATTGCTTCTCTTTGCTGGCTTGTTATTAACACTAGGGAAACAGAAAACAAAAGAAAATAGTATTCACTCTATAAGTATGTGGTAACTGAAGATTGAACCCAGAACTTTAAAATAATACTCATAATTTTAAACTTATGTCTTTGTTTCATTCCCTATTGCTATCATGATACACTCTGACAAAAGCAACTTTCAGTTCACAATTCCAGGCCATATCCATCATAGCAGGAAAGTCCAGGTAGTAGGAACTTGAGGGTAGCTGCTCATGTCACATTCACAGGCAACAGCATGTAGAATTAAATTAGTGCGTGCATGTTAGTGCTCAACTGGCTTTCTCCATCAATCCTGGTTTCCCTGTTCCAGGTAATAGTATCTCCAACAATAAGTAGGCCTTCTCATCTCAATTAACACAAGGAAGATAATTCCCCATAGGCATAAAGGACACAGGTTAGCCAAATCTAAAAAGTACTTCACTGAGACTCATTTCCCAAGAGATCCTAGCTTGCGTTTGGGTGACAATTAAAATTAAACATTCCAGAGGCCAAGGAGTACTTATCACTGTGATTCTGGTGCAATTCCATCTGTCTGTGCCATGGTCATTCTACATTAACTAGATTTATCCATAAAAAAGAGCCAGAGAAGTCTCTTCAATTTAAAGTAATGAAATTGTAGGCAGGTTGGATAAGACTGTAATCTAATTATTATTCTAAAACTAGTACAGACCCATTTCCTGAAGCAATTATCAGAATGGCTTCTGAATGCTGCCTGATTTTTATTGGGCTACTCTACTAAATCCCCATTAGAGCAATCTTGATTTTGTTTTAAATAGGGAGCATTTGCAAACTGATCCTTCTAACAGACAGTTATTGAATATTTACTGTGTGCCAAAAATGGTTAGGTATGTGTGATGAGGAGAAAAGTTAGATATAGTTTTACCCTAGAGAAACAGTCTCATAAGAAAGCAGGCAGTTACAGATAATGATGATGAGACGAACAGTGAAGAAGTAATTATACAAGACGCCAAGCCGATCTGGATTGTACAATTTCTTCTATATATGCAAGCAAGCCAGAAACTGTCACACTACTATTTAAAGACTATTTACCATGGTAGGCAATGTACACAGCAATGTCATATTAATACCATTTCTGAAGAGAACAAAACATAAGAAGCATAAAATCATATCATAAATTGCATGGGATGATTTTATTATCTTAGCCTTACTTTTAAACATTGAATTTTACACATGCCATAAATTTATTCTTCCTTACATTTTGTTTTGTCTTTTTTCTTTTTTGGTCAGGCTGGGATTGACCCTAGGCCTGTATGACCTCTGCTATCATGCAATCTATCATGAGATATATTCCCTTCCCTATTTTCCACTTTACTTTTGTTTTGAGAGTTTTGTTCAGTGAGTTTTAATTCTATTTATGTTTCCCTCATCCAATTCTCCCCAGATCCACCCAGGTCCTTTTCCACACAAGATATTCCTCTTTCTTACCCATCAAGATATATTCCCCAAACAGTCTTGGAATTACAGTCTTCCACTGGTCAAGGCGCTATACTCTTTGGAAAACTGACCCTTACTTTCCCAGCAGCTAACAATTGCATCTTTAGCTAAGGGTATAACTTTGTGCCTGGCTCCACTCTCCATACCGAGATTTCATCGGGCTTAGGCTCACATTGGTCTGTGCATGATGTCACAATTGCTGTGAGCTCGTATATGCAGTTGCTTTGCTGTGTTCAGATGACACTGTTTCTTTAGGCTCATCTACAACCTCTGGTTCTTACAGTTTTTTAGCTTCCTCTTCTGAAATTATCCCTGAGACTTTGGAGGAGGCGATCAGTATATATGTTTCATTAAGGGCTAAAAAATTCTTCAGCCTCTTAATCTTTGAAAATTGTCTTAGTCTGTTGTGAGCCTCTGTATTCACCTTCTACTGCAAGCAGAGCTTCTTTGTGAGAGTTTAGGTGTATCTTAATCTATAGGTATGATAATAAGTCATTGGGAGTTTATTTAATATGTCTACTTAGCAGGATAACAGTGGTCAAGTTCTCCCGTACTACCTATGACCTATCTAACAGTAAGTTCTCAGCCTGGTAATAGCGCCATGCATGGGTTAAATCTTATGGAGAAGGATTAAATCCAATGAGAAAGTGCTTGGTTATTCTCATGATGTTCATGCCACTATTGAACAATGGCATGGTCTTGCTAGGCCAGTCATTCTTGTATCTTGTTAGGATCACAGCTAGGTGTGACTCATGTTTAATTTTCTCTTCCAGCAGCTTGTCTAGCCAGGTATGAAGTTTCCAGATCAGTACCAGCTTTCTCCATGCTCTGTCACTCAAGTTTTCAGTGTCTTCAGCAATAGAGTCTTACTCTCAAGTTCTGGAGAATAATTGGGAGCCTTGTCCAGTAATGTTTAAGGGTTCTGGGACTCCAGTTGTCAACAACTCCAAAAGAAATAATCTGTTTCTGGGACTGATATGTTTATTTGTTAACTTTGCAGGGTCTAGTGGCAGTGGGGGCAGGGCAGGGGTGGTGGTGGTTATTACTTTGTTGATAACTCTGTTTTTATGTATGGGTATAGTTTTTTTGAAGCTTCTATAGTACTGGATATCCATTTCTTAATGGAAAAATTCTAATGAACTTTTCATTCCTACATTCATTTCAACCTTAATGGATTCTCCCACACTCCTCTTCTTGTCTCATTATTTTTTAAATTTTTGTCATTGCTTATTTCTCCTGAATTCAGGTTTGCTTTAGATGATCTGCTTTTTAAAAAGCTAGCAAGTTATTTTCATGACTGTGTGGTTATTAGCAAACCAATCAAAACCTTAAACTGTAAACTAATAGGCTGGTGCCAGTTCTTCTCCATGTTAGGAATGACACATCCATCTTCTACCCAATCAGAGCTGTGTCCACTCTGCTGTGTGGTCTCATTGTCACTCATACAGTTTTGATCTTTTTATTGTTTTCATTCTTTGGAAAAGCTTATTCACATATATACACACATGTGTATGTATGTATATATGTATGTATGTATGTATGTATGTATGTATGTATGCGTATATGTGTGTAGAGGGTGAATTCCCAATGATCTTGCCTTTATATACTTTAATTTGGCGTGAACTGGCTCATTTCCCTGTTGGAGAATCACTTATCAATATGGATTGATGATTGCAACATTATTTTAAATTGGTTAAAAACTAAGCCATAATTTTCATGGATTGGATCATTCCGTGGAGCATAATATTTGTTTTCACAAGGAATGTTTCAGAGAAAATCGTGGTATTTTTCCATAAGTCACACTTATACTAAGAGATGTTTGTTGTGTGCATGTACTGTATATCTAGACACAGATAATGGTACAAACTGCTATGTCTACAGATCATTTCTTCTATGAATGAAAGCAAATTTTAAATAGAAACTCATGCTGACCAAAACTATTTTCCTTTTTGTAATTTATTTATTTATTTATCTATTTATTTATTTATTTATTTATACTATAGATTTTATTTTCCCCCATTCACCCTCTGACTGTTCCACATCCCATACCTTCTCCCCACACCCTTGTCTTTACGAGGATGTCCCCACCACCTACCACCCACTCAACAAGATCTCTAAACTCCTTGGTGCCTCCAGTCTCTTGAGGGTTAGGTGGATCTTCACTGACTGAACACAGACCCTTCAGTCTTCTGCTGTATATGTGTTGGGGGCCTCATATCAGCTGGGATATGCTGCCTGGTTGGTGGTCCAGTGTTTTCGAGATCTCAGGGCTCCAGGTTAATTGAGACTGCTGGACTCCTACAGGGTCGTCGTCCTCCTCAGCTTCTTCCATCCTTTCCCTAACTCAGTCATAGGGGTCAGCAACTTTTGTCCATTGGTTGGATGCAAATATCTTCATCTGACTCTTTCAGCTGCTTGTTGGGACTTCTAGAGTCAAAACTATTTTCTATAGGATGCATTGTACAGTTTTTATATCTCACTACATGCATTTCCCTTTCTGTGAGGGTAACCATAGGCTAAAGTCCTGTTATCTTCCAGGCCTTTGTAAGTACTTCTTCTTCTCCTCAACCACCTTCTAATCCCAGACAGAATGGCATACTATTGCACTAAACTGTGCAAGAGTCACGAAAACAATGTCTTTTTCACAAGTCATATGTATTACACATGGGAAAGAATATTTTCTTCCATCTTACTGCATAGATATCTTCAGTCATAGGTCAAGGAGTTGCCTATAAAATACCATCTTCAGGAGATGAATAATGCTACAGAAACTACTAAAAAACTTTTGAGAATAGTAAATATTAAGAAGAAAGATGAGAAGAGATTAAAGGCAGACCTATGCCTCATTTACTGCTCCTAAAATTTAGTCCTCTAGTCTCACCTCCAGCTCTGTAACAGAAAACCCATGGTGGTCTCCCTTTCCTATCTGACTCTATCGCAAATAGATCATGAAGATCTTCTTCCCCAACCTACATTTCCTCAGTTCACCCCCATTATTCTATCCTTCAACATCCGTAGGCATTCACTGGGAACATACTACCTAAGTAGCACAGGGAAAGAGGTAAGCTCGCTGAAGACCCTTACCACTCCCTCCTCCCTTTCAAATTTAGACTCCTGGCCTTATCTCCAGCACTGCAACAGAACACCTCTACAGCCTTGCTATCACCCCTGCCCACACCTCCTGTGAATGCCACAGTCCATCTCCTCTTAACCTCCCTCTCCAGATTCATTGCTTTGCACCAGACCCAAATTAGCAGGCACCTCCTGCTTACCCAAGCCATTTCTCCCACAGTTACATGTAGGCTAACCTCTACTACTGCTCCTGGAATCCAATCTCACCAGTCTCAGTCCCAACTCTGTAACAGAAAACTGCTGTGATCTCTCTTTTCTTTATGACTCTACTCCAGTGGATCACAGAGAGCTTCACCCTCAACATTCCTTCCTTCATCTCGTGCCAGTATCCCAGCTTCCAATACTAGAAAATATTCCCTGAGAAAATACCATCTTAGCAGGCCAGCAAAACAGGCAACACACAGGTAATCACACTCTGAAAATCCAAGGAAGAAATAGAAACCAATGAACAAAACACCCACCCAACAAAGACAAATCCAGAAATCAGCTCCTAGAATTACAATCATAAATTCAAGTGCATAGACACCAATGTAAAAACACAATAAAACCCAGGATAATATGTCTCTGCTAGACCCTAGCTATCCTTACTACAGCAGACCCTGAGCATTCCAACAAAGCTTAACCACAAGATAAAGGGTTTAAAACCAACTACATGAAAATGATAGAGGTCTTTTAAGAGGAAATAAATAAATCCCTTAAAGAAATCCAGAAAAACTACAAATAGTTGAAGTAAACAAATAAAACAGCTCAGTACCTAAAAATGGAAATAGAAGCAATGAAGAAAACACAAACTAAGGGTATTCTGTAAAGCAAAATTTTAGATATTTGAACAGAAACTACAGAGGCAAGCTAAATCAACAGAGTATGAGAGATGAACGGGAGTTTCAGTTGTATGACAAAGTAGATGGTTTCATCATTCAAAGAAAAAGTTAAATTAAAAAAAAAAATCCTGACTCAAAATATTCAGGAAATCTGGGACACTATCAAAAGACACAAAACTAAGAATAATAGGAATAGAGGAAGAAGAATCCAAGCTCAAAGGCCCATAATATATTTTCAACAAAATCACAGAAAAAAATTCTCCTAATAAAAAGAAGGTGATGCCAATAAAGGTACAAGAAGTATACAGAACACCACATAGTCTGCACCTGAAAAGAAAGGCCCTTGTCAGATAATAATCAAACACTAAACATAAAAAGCCAAAAAAAATTAAAAGCAAACAGGGAAAAAAGACCAATAACATATAATGGCATATTTATCAGAATTATATCTGATTTCTCAATGGAGTCTTTGAAAGATAGAAGGGACTGGACAGATAAAATGCAAACTCTAAGAGACCACAAATAGCAACAC
Source organism: Grammomys surdaster (assembly GCF_004785775.1). Classification (NCBI taxonomy): domain Eukaryota; kingdom Metazoa; phylum Chordata; class Mammalia; order Rodentia; family Muridae; genus Grammomys; species Grammomys surdaster. The sequence continues at coordinate 11,450,496 of NW_021604566.1, read as the reverse complement.
AGACTACTACAGCCAGCAAAACTTTCAATCATAGATGGAGAAAATAGAATATTCTATGATAAAGTAAAATTTAAACAGTATTTATCTACATATCCAGCTCTACAGGTGCTAGAAATAAAACGCCAACCTAGTGATGTTAACTACACTCATGAAAATAAAGGAAATAAATAATCCCACAACAGCAAAATCAAAACAAGGGAAGTACACTCCATTGCCACCACCTCCACCACAAGCAACAACAAAATGACAGGAATCAACAATCATTGTACATTGGTACCTCTTGTCTCAATTCCCTAATAAAAAGATACAGACTAGAATGGATGGGAAAAACAGGACACATCTTCTTGTTGCATCCAAGAAACACACCTCAACATCAAGAATAGACGTTAACTCAGGTAAAGGGTTGGAAAAAGGAATTCCAAGCAAATTGATCTAAGAAGGAAGTGGATGTAACCATTTTAATATCTGACAAAATAGACTTCAAGCCAAAACAAATCAAGAGAGATAGGGAAGGATACTACATACTTATCAAAGAAAAAACCCACCAAGATGACATTTCAATTCTAAACATCTATTTAGCAAACACAAGGGCATCAAAGTTTGTAAAAGAAATACCATTCCAGCTTAAATCAAATATTACCTCTCACAATACCTTCATTCTTGCCAATGCCACATTCTTGTCAATAGATACATCATCCATACAAAAACTAGACATAGAAATAATAGAGTTAGCAGAAAAAATTAAGTAGACTTTATCCCAGAGATGTAAGGATGGTTCAATATGTGAAAATCAAGAAATGTAATCCACCATATAAACAGACTGAAGATCAAAAATCACATGATCATCGCAAAATGTAGAAAAGGCCTTTGACAAAATCCAACATCTCTTCTAACAAGAGATTAGAGATATAAAGAAAATACCTAAACATAAAGCAATTTACAGCAATCCTAACCCAGCATCAAATTAAACGGAGAGAAACTCAAAGCAATTCCACTAAAACAAAGGACATGACAAGATTGTCTACTTTCTCCATATCTATGTAGTAGATAATTGAAGTCTTAGCTTAAGTAGTAACATAAGTGAAGGAGATCTAGAGGATACAAATTGAAAAGGAAGAAGTGAAAAAGTATCATTGAGGATAGGACAGTATACATAAGTGTTCATAAAAATTCCACATTTTTATGTGGAATAAATAAAAATTTTCAACATAACCATAGAAATTCGACATTCTTTTGTGGAATAAATAAACATTTTCAGCAAAGTAGCTTGATATAAGATTAACTCACAAAAAGCAGTAATCCTCCTATAAACAAGTGATAACCGTACTGAAGAAAAAAACCAGAGACATAACACCTTTCACAATAGCCTCAAATAATACAGAATATTTTAGGATATCTCTAACCAACCAAGTAAAAGATTTGTATAACAAAAATCAAGTCTGTGAAGAAGAAATTGGAGAAGATACCAGAAGATGGAAAGTTCCCCCATGCTCATGGATCTGTAGAGTTAAGATAGTAAAAATGGCCATTCTAGAAAAAATAATCAACTGATTTAATGCAATCATCATCAAAATTCCAACACAAGTTTTTACAGACTCCTAGAAATGAAGTATAAGGTGACTCAATTGGCTATCTCTTGTCATCAACCATGGATTCCAGTGGTGTAACTGGGTTGAATTCAATTGAGTTGTTGGCTAAGAGGTTTCATGGAAATTCCTAAACAACACAGGCTGTTGATAAGACAAATGACTCTCCTTAAGAAGCCAACAGCAGGGCCTGTTTGCTGAGTACAACATCCATACAAGTCATTGAACCCTGAAAAGTTGAGCTGATGCCTATGCAGCCTTCACCCATTACGTTCTTGTATCTTTGGTGCAGAAAAGTACTCTGCAGGCTAGTTAAAGAGAAATTCAAACACCAACCAATCCACAAAACCTTTGAGCTACAATCTGTCCTGCTACAAAATATGCTAGAGGAATTGTACAGAATTTGTGGGAGTAGTCAACTATTATCTTACTGACTTAAGGCCCACTTAATAATAGGGAATCCATGCCTGACAATCCTTGGATAACGAGAACCAGTGACTAGATAGCCTAGAGACTTGGGTAAAAGCAAACACCACAGGTCTAAAAAAAGTTTCAATAAAATGACTCCTAATACTATTCTGCTATCCTCATAGATCAGTGCCATATTCAGTCATCATCAGAGAAGCTTCCTCCAGCAACAATTGGGAACAGATGCAGAGACCGAGAGTTAGATATTATCTGGAAAGAGTCTAAATGGAAGGTCTCCATCAAATTCATCCCCTCAAATCTCAGGAAATACCATGGAAGCAGAGACAAAAGAGCATAAGAGCCCCAGGATGAAGGACACCAGGAGAACAAGAGCCTCTTGTTCTAAACTAAGCAAAGAATATGTGAGTTTACAGAGACTAAAACAGCAAGCACAGAGCCTATATGGGTCTGCACCAGGTCTTCTGAGTATATAGAATAGCTATTAGCTTAATATTTTTATGGGACTCCTGGCCATGAAGTAGTGGATCTCTGACTCTTGTGTCTGCTTTTGGTACTCTTCTACTCCTGTTGGGTTGCTTTGTTAAACTTTGGTATAATACTTTTGCTTCATCTTATTATATTTTGTCATGTTTGGTTGCTACACCTTAGAAGTCTGTTCCTTTCTAATAAGAGACAGAAAATGAGTGGATCTAGAGGGGAGGGGTGGTATGAATGAACTCGTAGGAATAGAGGGAGGGGAAATTATAATCAGGATATATTGTGTGAGAAAAAATCTATTTTCAATAAATGAATAATAGAATAAAATTGCTTTGGCAAGTCATTTTATACTCTCTACTCTATTGCACTGTGTCTCTTACATTTTAAGACATGTTCTCTGATCATGTTATAAGTCATTTAGAGTGCAGGGGTCCCCATTTCTTGTACTGTCTTCTGGTACAGAGCATTTCTATGAAGTGTGCTTACCAATAGATGCAAGCTACTTGAATGAGTCTGTGAATTTGTGAATGGATAGGTAACTAGATAGGTGGATAATTGAGTAGATAGAAGGATGGGTGACTAGATAGATGAGTGTGTGAGCAGATGGATGGAAGGGTGAGCAGATGGATGGAAGGGTGAGCA
>NW_021604566.1:11432334-11447352 GCF_004785775.1 Grammomys surdaster | reverse complement strand
GGATGGAAGGGTGAGCAGATGGATGGAAGGGTGAGCAGATGGATGGATGAGTAGATGGATGAGTGAATAGGTGGATGGGTGAATAGATAGATGGGTGAGTAGATAGACGGTTGGGTGACTAGTTAGATGGATGGGTGACTAGTTAGATGGATGAGTGACTAGTTAGATGGATGGGTGACTAGATAGAGGGATGGATGACTAGATATGTAGGTTAAAGGAAAGACAAGTCCTCTGCCTATTGATGTCTCTAGAAAATGCAAATATTTCAATATAATTACTGTAGTTGTTACACTTTAGTTTTAGCATAGAGATCTTGTTTTTTGTCAGCTGAAGTAAAACAAAAATGCTGCCCACTTAGGAGCAGTGAAATAATGAAAAAAAAAACCTCTTATAAATACCTAATAAAATAATTAAATGAAATCATAGATAGATTAATGACACATGTCATTTCAAGGAAAAATACATCTAAAATCTTAGGTGTAAGCTATATCACTTTCATGGTAGATAAGGCACTTTTATTCTAGCTTTGCATGTAAGTCAGATTATATGTGTATTTCAGAACTTGATCAGAGAGTAAGCATGATGGACTCTGTGATTCATGTGGAGTACAGTACAAAAAAAAGTATCCAGAACCCCATGCTCAAAAGTTGTTCAGAATTTCAAGATGATAATGTCATATCCCAGAAGCCTTTGCATTCAGGCCCCCATGCATCTGGCAGTTCTCAGGCCACTGTGTGAATTCTACTTAATCATTTCTTTTTTATAACCTTTGTAGGGTTTTTTCTGTTTATTTGGTTAGCTTTTTGTTCTTTGATTTTTGCACTAGTGTTTGTCTGTCTCAGGGTGGTCTGGAATGTGCCATGCAGGCAATTTAGCCTGGACTCTCAATCTCTTTTGAGATTCTCTTGTCTCAGTATCCTAAGTGTTATCATTATACAAGTTCACCAAACCTGACAAAAATGTTGAATAAAATAGTTTGCTTATGATTTCTTAATGTTGGCCATAAGGTTTCTATTCCATGGTTATTGTGGATGTATTGTGCTGTTTGTATTATCTATTCCCTATAACACTATATTTTCTCTATTTCGATATTTTAAGATTGTAGCTGGAGAGCACAGTGTAGTTAAGAGCACTGGCTGCTCTTGCAAAGGACCAGGATTATTAAACAGCCAGCTTTCTCATGCAGCTCACAACTGTCTCGGACTCTAATTTAGGGGATTCAGTACCCTCTCCCGGCTTGGGGGAACGGACACCAGGCAAACAGCTGACTCTCAGCTCCTCATCAATAGGTGATCAATAGGTGTTGAGAATTTTCTCTGTATCGTTTGGTCCCATATTCTGGTTTAATAATCCTTTAGTAAACTCAATTGGGCCACTATGGCTTACTATGAGGCATTTTGTCCAGTCAGTTCTCACAAATTATTTCTCTGTGCTGAAGATACTGCTCGGTTAGCAGAATAATGGCCTAATAGATATGAAACCTGTGTTTGGGCTCAAATAAAGCAGACATGTCACATATTCTTGTCATCCAAGCACTCACAATGAGGAGGCAGGAGAATTTTGAGTTTATACATACACACACACACAAACTTACACACACATCCACACAAATAATCATACACAAACTTACACACACATTCACACACACTCACACATGCACACTCACACACAAAAACACATTCACAAGTACAATTACACTCACAAACACATACAACGCACTTAAACATACTCACAAACTCACATTTATTACACTAACACAAACACACATGCAAACATAAATATACTCACATACATACACACAAATACAGAAACTCTCAAACACACTCATCACACACACTCACACACACAATCATACACATTCACATACAATACTCATATATACACTCACATTCAAACACACACACTCAAATACACTCATACTCACACTGACACAGACACACACACAAACTCACACAGTAACACATAAAGACATACACACACACTCACACAGATAGTAACACACAAGTACACACAATCATAATCAAACACACTCACACTCAATCACAAACACTAACACACACAAACTCCCCCAGACACAAACATATTCATAGGCATATTCACACATACTAACACTTATACACACTCACACATGCACATACACAATCACATACACAATCATACACACACTCACACATATGCTTCTACACAATACTTATAGTCACACACACACCCATTCACACACAGAGACAAACAGATATACTTACAACCACACACATACAATCACATACAACACTGACACTCACACCCACCTACTCACACAGTCAAAGGCAAACACACACATGCACATTCACACCCACAAAATAAACACATACACACTCACATATATGCTCATATAAAAACACATGCATACTTGTACACACACTCAGTCACAATTCACTCTCACACAGAAACACACACTCACATACTCATACACATTCATATACACATATATATGCACACAGACTCAAACACACATAAACACATACTCACACACACTCATATACTCTCACACACAAACACACAGACTCACACACACACTCTCACATACAAACAAATGCACACTCATAGTCATACACTCAGGTACTCAAACACACACACTCACACACATACATATCACATTCACTTATACATACATACAGTCACACATACTCACACTCATACCTGCACACTAACACATACAAACATGCACACACTTACACACACGCACACTCATATACTGACATACACTCACACAGTCACAAACTGTCACATATTCATACACACTCATAAACATACACATACTCACATATACAAATACTCTCACACACTCACAGATACACTAATTCATACACACATAGACACATATATCACACACACACAAATACAAAATATGCACTTTTTTTTCCATTTAAATATTTTTATTGGATATTTTAGTTGTTTACATTTCTTTTTTTTTGGATATTTTATTTACATTTCATATGTTATCCCCTTACCCCATCCCCCACCCACCTGGGAACCCCCCCCATCCCCTTACCCTCCTCCTTCTTCTCCGTGGATGTAACCCTCACCTACCCCCCCCCACTCCCACTTCCCCACCCTCAAAATTCCCACCCCCTGGGGCGTCCAGCCTTCATGAGGTCAAGGATCTCTTCTTGCCCGGCAGGGCCCTCCACTCTTACATATTCAGCTGAAGCCCTGGATCCCTCCATAAGTGCTCCCAGGCTGGTGGTTAGGACCCTGGGAGCTGTGGTTGGTTGGTATTGTTGCTCTCCTCATGGTGCCACAAACCCTTTCAGCTCCTCCAGTCCTCACTCTAACTCCTCCATTGAGAACCTCATGATCAGTTCAATGGCTAGTTGTGAGCATCTGCCTCTGAATATGTCAGACTCTTGAAGGCCTCTGAGGAGACATCCATATCAGGCCCTTATGGGCATGCACTTCCTGACTTCCACATCAGCATCTACCTTTGGTGACTGCACATGGGATGGATACTCAGGTGGAAAGGTCTTCAAATGGCCCCTTCTTCAGTTTCTGTCCCTCACTTTGTCTCCATATTTGCTCCCTTGAGTATTTTGTTGCTCCTTCTAAGAAGAACTGAATCACCCCCACTTGGTCTTCCTTTTTTATGAGCTTCATGTGGCCTGTGAGTTGCATCTTGGGCATTTCAAGGCTAATATCCAATAATCAGTGAGTGAATACCATGTGTGTTCTTTTGTGATTGGCTTACTACACTCAGGATGATAATTTCTAGTTCCATCCATTTACCTAGGAACCTCTCGAATTCATTGATTTTAATAGCTGAGTAATACTCCATTGTGTAAATATACCATATTTTTTGAATCCATTCCTCAGTTGAAGGACATCTGGGATCTTTCCAGCTCCTGGCTATTATAAATAAGGCTGCTATGAACATAGTTGAGCATATGTCCTTGTTATATGTTCGAGCATCTTCTGGGTATATGCCTAGGAGTGGTATAGCTGGATCCTCAGGTAATGCTATGTCCAATTTTCTGAGGAACCGCCACACTGATTTCCAAAGTGGTTGCACCATCTTACAGTCCCACCAACAATGGAGGAGTGTTCCTCTTTCTCCACACCCTCGCCAGCATCTACTGTCACCTGAGTTCTTAATCTTAGCAATTCTGACTGGTGTGAGATGGAATCTCAGAGTTGTTTTGATTTGCATTTCCCTGATGACTAAGGACACTGAACATTTCTTTAGGTGCTTCTCGGCCATTCGAGTTTCTTCCATTGAAAATTCTTTGTTAAGCTCTATACCCCATTTTTTAATAGGGTTATTTGGTTGTCTGGAGTCTAATTTCTTGAGTTCTTTGTATATATTGGATATTAGCCCTCTATCAGATGTAGGATTGGTAAAGATCTTTTCCCAATTTGTTGGTTGTCGTTTTGTCCTATTGACAGTGTCCTTTGCCTTACAGAAACTTTGCAATTTTATGAAGTCCCATTTGTCAATTCTTGATCTTAGAGCACATGCCATTGGTGTTCTGTTCAGGAACTTTTCCCCTGTGCCCAAGTATTCAAGGGTCTTCCCCACCTTCTCTTCTATTAGTTTCAGTGTATCTGGTTTTATGTGGAGGTCCTTTATCTCCTAGACTTGAGCTTTGTACATGGAGATAAGAATGGATCAATTTTCATTCTTCTACATGTTGTCCTCCAGTTGAACCAGCACCATTTGTTGAAAATGCTGTCCTTTTTCCACTGGACAGTTTTAGCTCCTTTGTCAAAGATCAAGTGACCATAGGAGTGTGTGTTCATTTCTGGGTCTTCAATTCTATTCCATTGATCTTCCTGCCTGTCTCTGTACCAATACCAGGTAGTTTTTATCACTATTGCTCTGTAGTACAGCTTGAGGTCAGGAATGGTGATTCCTCCAGAAGTTCTTTTATTGTTGAGAATAGTTTTCGCTATCCTGGGTCTTTTGTTATTCCATATGAATTTGAGAATTTCCTTTTCTAACTCTGTGAAGAACTGAGTTGGGATTTTAATGGGGATTGCATTGAATCTGTAGATTCCTTTTGGCAAGATGGCCATTTTTATTATATTAATCCTGCCAATCCATGAGCATGGGAGATCTTTCCATCTTCTGAGATCTTCTTCGATTTCTTTCTTCAGGGACTTGAAGTTCTTGTCATACAGGCCTTTCACTTGCTTGGTTAGATTCACACCAAGGTATTTCATATTATTTGCAACTATTGTGAAGGGTGTCATTTCCCTAATTTCTTTTTCAGTCTGTTTATCTTTCATGTAGAGGAAGGCTACTGATTTGTTTGAGTTGATTTTATAACCAGCCACTTTGCTGAAGTTGTTTATCAGGTTTAGGAGTTCTCTGGTGGAAGTTTGGGGGTCACTTAAGTATACTATCATATCATCTGCAAATAGCGATATTTTGACTTCTTCCTTTCCTATTTGTATCCCTTTGACTTCTTTTTGTTGTCTAATTGCTCTGGCTAGGACTTCCAGTACTATATTGAATAGGTAGGGTGAGAGTGGGCAGCCTTGTCTAGTCCCTGATCTAAGCGGGATTGCTTCAAGTTTCTCTCCATTTAGCTTGATGTTGGCTACTGGTTTGCTGTAAATTGCTTTTACTATGTTTAGGTATGGGCCTTGAATTCCTGATCTTTCCAAGACTTTTATCATGAAGGGATGTTGAATTTTATCAAATGCTTTCTCAGCATCTAGTGAGATGATCATGTGGTTTTTTCTTTGAGTTTGTTTATATAGTGGATTACATTGATGGATTTCCGAATATTGAACCATCCCTGCATTCCTGGGATAAAACCTACTTGATCATGATGGATGGTTGTTTTGATGTGTTCTTGGATTCGGTTTGCTAGAATTTTATTGAGTATTTTTGCATCGATGTTCATAAGGGAGATTGGTCTGAAGTTCTCTTTCTTTGGCGGGTCCTTGTGGGGTTTGGTATGAGTGTAATTGTAGCTTCATAGAACGAATTGGGTAGTGTTCCTTCTGTTTCTATTTTGTGGAATAGTTTGAAGACAATTGGTATTAGGTCTTCCTTGAAGGTCTGATAAAATTCAGCACTAAAATCATCTGGTCCTGGGCTTTTTTTTAGTGGGGAGACTTTTAATGACTGCTGCTATTTCCCTAGGGGTTATGGGACTATTTAGACGGTTTATCTGCTCCTGGTTTAACTTTGGGACCTGGTATCTGTCTAGGAAATTGTCCATTTCTTCCAGGTTTTCCGGTTTTGTTGAGTATAGGCCTTTGTAGTAGGATCTGATGATATTTTTAATTTCTTCAGTTTCTGTTGTTATGTCTCCCTTTTCAGTTCTGATTTTATTAATTTGGATACTGTCTCTGTGCCCTCTGGTTAATCTGGCTAAGAGTTTATCTATCTTATTGATTTTTTCAAAGAACCAACTCCTGGTTTTATTGATATTTTGTATTGTTCTTTCGGTTCCTATTTGGTTGATTTCAGCCCTGAGTTTGATTATTTCCTGCCTTCTACTCCTCCTGGGTGTATTTGCTTCTTTTTGTTCTAGAGCTTTTAGTTGTGCAGTCAACTTGTTAGTGTGTGCTCTTTCCAGTTTCTTTTTGTAGGCACTTAGAGCTATGAGTTTTCCTCTTAGCACTGCCTTCATGGAGTCCCACAAGTTTTGGTATGATGTGTCCTCATTTTCATTGAATTCTAAAAAGTCTTTAATTTCTTTCTTTATTTCTTCCTTGAGCAAGTCATCATTGAGTAGAGAGTTGTTCAGTTTCCATGTGCACGTGGGTTTTCCATTGGTTTTGTCATTATTAAAGACCAGTCTTATTCCGTGGTGATCTGATAAGATGCAAGGGATTATTTCAATCTTTTTGTACTGTAGAGGCCTGCTTTGTGACCAATTATATGGTCTATTTTGGAGAAGGTACCATGAGGTGCTGAGAAAAAGGTATATTCTTTTGTTTTAGGATGAAATGTTCTATAGATGTCTGTTAAGTCCATTTGGTTCATAACTTCTGTTAATGTCAAAGTGTCTCGGTTTAGTTTCTGTTTCCATGATCTGTCCATTGCTGAGAGTGGGGTGTTGAAATCCCCCACTATTATTGTATAAGGTATAATGTCTGTTTTGAGCTTTAGTAAAGTTTCTTTTATGTATGTAGGTGCCCTTGCATTTGGAGCGTAGATGTTCAGAATTGAGAGTTCACCTTAGTAGATTTTTCCTTTGATGAGTATGAAGTGTCCTTCCTTATCTTTTTTGATTAATTTTGGATGAAAGTCGATTTTATTTGATATTAGAATGGCTACTCCAGCTTGTTTCTTGGGACCATTGGCTTGGAAAATTGTTTTCCACCCTTTTATTCTGAGGTTGTGTCTGTCTTTGTCACTGAGGTGTGTTTCTTGTATGCAGCAAAATTCTGGGTCTTGTTTGTGTATCCAGTCTGATAGTCTGTGTCTTTTTATTGGGGAATTGAGACCATTGATGTTAAGAGATATTAAGGAAAAATGATTGTGGCTTCCTGTTATTTTTGCTATTAGAAGTAAAGTTATGTTTGTATAGTTATCTTCTTTTGAGGTTGTTGGAAGATTACTCCCTTGCTTTTTCTAGGTTGTAGTTTCCCTCCTTGTGTTGGCGTTTTCCATCAATTATCCTTTGAAGTGCTGGGTTTGTGGGAAGATATTGTGCAAATTTGGTTTTATCATGGAATATCTTGGTTTCACCATCTATAGTGATTGAGAGTTTTGTTGGGTATAGTAATCTGGGCTGGCAATTGTGTTCTCTTAGGGTCTGTATGATGTCCGTCCAGGCTCTTCTGGCTTTTATAGTCTCTGGTGAGAAGTCTGGTGTAATTCTTATAGGTCTGCCTTTGTATGTTACTTGACCTTTTTCCCTTACTGCTTTTAGTATTTTTTCTTTGTTTTGTGCATCTGATGTTTTGATTATTATGTGACGGGAGGTATTTCTTTTCTGGTCTATTCTATTTGGTGTTCTGTAGGCTTCTTGTATGTTTATGGGCATCTTGTTCTTTAGGTTAGGGAAGTTCTCCTCAATAATTTTGTTGAAGATATTTACTGTCCCTTTAAGTTGGGAATCTTCATTCTCATCTATACCTATTATCCTTAGGTTTGGCCTTCTCATTGTGTCCTGGATTTCCTGGATGTTTTGAGTTAGGAGTTTTTTGCATTTTGCATTTTCTTTGACAACTGTGTCAATATTTTCTACCGTATCTTCTGCATTTGAGATTCTCTCTTCTATCTCTTGTATTCGGTTGGTGATGCTTGCGTCTATGACTCCTGATCTCTTTCTTAAGTTTTCTATTTCCATGGTTGTCTCCCTTTGAGCTTTCTTTATTGTTTCTATTTCCATTTTCAGATCCTGAATGTTTTTGTTTAATTCCTTCTTTGTGTTTTCTTGCATTTCCTTAAGGGATTTCTGTGATTCCTCTTTAAGGACTTCTATCTGTTTACTTGTAGTCTCTTGTATTTCTTTAAGGGAGTTACTTAATTCCTTCTTATAATCCTCTATCATCATCATGAGAAGTGATTTTAATTCTGAATCCTGCTTTTCCGGTGTGATGGGGTGTTCAGGGCTTGCTATATTGGGAGAACTGGGTACTGATGATGCCAAGAAACTTTGGTTTCTGTTGCTTATGTTCTTGTGCTTGCCTTTCACCATCTGGTTAACTCTAGTGTTGCCTGCCCTCACTGTGTAAGACTGAAGTCTGTATTTCCAGTTATCTTGCTTGTTGCAGAGCTCCTCAGAGTCCAGATGTCTCTGTAGTCTTATGATCCTAATCTTGGTGTCTGCTGCTCTGAGTGCAGTGGCTCCTCGGCTGCTCTCAGTGCAGTGGCTCCTCTAGGATGTCTCAGGAGTCAGTATCTCCACAGGACAGGAGTAGATCAACTCAGTGTCGGCTGCTCTGAGTGCAGTGGCTCCTCGGCTGCTCTCAGTGCAGTGGCTCCTCTAGGATGACTCAGGAGTCAGTATCTCCACAGGACAGGAGCAGACCAACTCTGTGTCTGCCCCAGCCCACAGGACCAGGCAGGGGAGGAAGGCCAAAATATACACTTATATACACATTCACGCACTCACAATCTCACACACTCATACAGTTATACAAACACACTCACATACCCACAAACACAGACTCTCACACACACACTCAACACATATACATTCACTCATACATTTTGTTGTAATTTTTTTCATGATATATTTATTTCTACTTCTTAATTTAGTCATCACCACAACCCTTGTGAAATGTGACACCTATTTTCCCATTTTCTCCAATGTCTGTGATCCATCAGGTACTAAAATAGACAGACATTTTTTACTTTGCACATGCATGTGCATATTTTATTTTAGAGTCAGAAATAGTGGGTAGAGATAGAACACTATTATCACAAAAGTCTAGACTGTCCTTAAGATTCTAGAAAACAAACTTTATCTAAGGAAAATATAATAAAGTTCTGTATTCATTTAAAATGTTGAAAACCTGGACTTTGACATTTTGCAAAAACTTTTGTGCTCGTGGGTTTGGGATATAACTCACTGGTAGAACCCTGCATAGCATGTGTTAAGCCTTAAGATGAATTCTCAGTACCTAAACCAAACATCTTGCATCTCTGTACAGTTCTAGGTGACTGTTAGGAGACTGAAGTCTTAGATATAATTCTTGGTTTAATTCATTCTTTGTCTGTAACATTTTTTTCTCAATTGACTAGCAGGTGAAACATATGAAAAGCCCTTGCTTGAGTCAACACTTCTTGAATAAGTAGGGCTGATTTACTGGGACTCTGTACAGTCAGATCTCCTAAGGGCTCTCACAGCTGAATTTGTTCAGAAGCTTCATCAATGTTGATTATACCCTAGAAACTACAACATAAGAATTTTGATTTAATTGCCTTTAAATCCTACCTATTTCTTCATGAGGCATAAACTTGCACTAACCAAGACAGAATAAATTACTACTGAATGTATCTCTCTTCTGTATAATTAACTTACAAGGGCGATCTCAAGGTATCAAGTAATACCTCCCAGGTCTAACTTCTCCAAAACACATGCTGGGGCATAACAGGCAAAACATGGGCTGACGGAGCAGTCACCTGAAAGAGTATCAGTGTCCTCTCCCAGGTAGAAGCCCCAGGGAAGATAGTTGTATGCTGGGAACCAAGACTTCCTTCTTCTTGATAGCAAATGCCAGTTAAGTAGATAGCCTGAGTTAAGGAATGCCTTATTGCCTTTCTTCCTGAGAACAAATGTCAGTTAAGTAGATAGCCTGAGTTAAGGAATGCCTTATTGCCTTTCTTCCTGAGAACAAATGTCAGTTAAGTAGATAGCCTGAGTTAAGGAAGACATATCTGCCTTCCTGCCTGGGAGAGAAAATTAGCAACTTGAGCCTAACAAATGTTTTATTGCCCTCTTGCTCCTGAGAAAGTGGTCTGGGCTAAGGAATGCTTGCAAAGAACTTAACAATTAGGATGGCCCTGGAACCTGACCCTCCTCCCTGCTTGCCTTTATAACAGCAGCCCAAACAACAAAGTTTAAGCACTTGATCAGACATTCAGAAGTGTCCTTCTTCTTTGTGTCTCTTATCCTATCATTCTTTCGCCCCTTTCCCTGGAATTCCTGTGGATTGGGGCATTGTATGGTCAAGAAAACAGCAGGAAGGGCAGTAGAAGTTTACACATGTCACCATATAGGCTCTACATACATGCTAACTATAAGATAAGCCAGCCTAAATTCAGCAGGAAATACGAAAGCTGGTTCAGAGACAGGATGATGCAGAAATAACTGAAAAGATAGAGTAGGAATAAAAGAGTGGGTACATGTTAACAGCTCCAGCTTCATAGCAATGACTAGAAGCTTTAGCTTCAAAAGACACATGACCCAATTCAAACTAGCTAAAAGTTACTAGCTTCCTTAAGTGGGTGTCCAAAGGTAAGCAGGAATCAACACTGATTGGATAGACAATGTCAGCTCTATATGCCTTCCATTCTTTTGTCTTTCCTCTTGTCTAGGTGACTGATCGAGAGAGAGCAAAATGGCAGCAACTACTTTGGTCTCTGTCTGTAAGAGGCGATGGTAGTCTTTTAAAGATCTTCAGGGGAAGTAGAGAAAAGCAACTGCTACAAGTGTCTCCTTGAGTTCCATCACCCCATATCAGGTCACGTGTCAGAAAGTAACTGCTGACAAAGAGATTCATTCCATCTCCTGGTCAACAGAGCTCATCTCTAGATGTGGTGTTAGCTTGCTGTAAGGCCCTCTCTGGACCAATGGGAACCCTACCACCTAAAAACCCACTGAGCAGGGTAAAAGGTAAATTTTGTCTTCCATCACAGGAATTACATTTCAGAATACTTGAGTACTGAGGATCTCTCTGTTGTGAGAGGAAAACCAAAACGTCCCTGTGGAAATGTTGTCCTCTTTCATAATTCACTTCACTGTTTTTATTATGGAAATGATCTTGCTTCCTTTGGACAAACTATAAATATTCACAAAAGTATAAAGAAGAAAATACAACTCTATAGATTTTCACCATTATCACTACTCAGAGAAGCTCTTGCTGATTTGTTTACGTCAGACTCCTGGTAGCAAATCACAGAAATCTATGTTAATCCAACTTCGTAAATAAAATTAGCAATTTATATAAAGCACACTGTCAAAATGCCAAGGACAGCTCACCTGAGAAAGATAGGAATGGCAGAAATTAGCATGTTAAGAAATCCCACCCTTACCCTTTCTTCCTATTCAGACGTCATCTTACCAAGTATGACTACCACATAGTTTCCAACTCAATTCTCTCTCCCTCAAAACAACTTGTTTCTTTCCAGCATCAACCTGTTTTCTTGAGTTCCTGCTGAGAGTCCATTTGTGGTCCAGCCATAGGTGTTGAGGAATCACTCACATAGAATAATATGGCTATAAGAACTCAGTCTTAAATGTGAATAGTGGGTCATTTATCAGAGAACAACAACCAGTCCTAACTGGGCACATGTCCCCAACATAGGCTACTACTGAAGCCCTTGCTAACTTATTACTGCACATGGCTGGTACCAAAGAGGTATGGACCTCTCTGCAAAAATGTATGCTATGGAGACTATTCTAAACATGAATTGCTTTTAAAAGAAAAAGAAATCCAGGTGTTACACCATGAATTTCTCCCCCATATGATTATAATTGCTTGAGAAATTCCCCTTCCAGGGGCTGTGTAGTAATTCTTGTAGCGGATGAATTATGGCTTATTTATCAAACGATTGTAGAACCCATGTCATAAGTATTCTCAATACCTTATCACATTGAGTATTGTTTAAATAGAAACCTGTGTAAAGTAATTTTTGTCTTCCTGGTGAGTTATTCCCATAAAGTAGAATAATATTGGGTGAGCCACAAATTTTGATGTACATTGTTAGCTTGTTTTTTAGAAATGCTTGCTAAGTTCCAGTTCTTACAGTAATGATTAAAAATAGTTCTTGCTCTGAAATGTATCCCAGAGAAATTGGTGTCTAATCATCCAGAGATATTCCCTTCATTGTCAATGAACTATCATCAACTCAAAACAAGAAAAAATTAGTGTTTCTCAAAAAATTATAATCATACTTTCACTTTCATAAGTGCTGAAGAATTTGTTCTAAATCTTTTATCCAAGCAGAATTTCCAGATGTTGCCTGCATTCTATACCCACTTAAACACAAGGATTCAGTGTTCCAAATTTTCTTATCTGAAAACTTCAGGCCATCATGCAGTGGCCTGATGTTGTCTTTCTGGCCTTAAAACAGTGTGCATTAGAAGGGTCTAATGTTTTGATAAATATTCCAGGCAATAATCATCAGAAGCCAGGATTCTGAATGATTCTGGGCCAGTCTAAGAGAAAATTCCTCACGTGTACTATCAAGAAGTCAAAGTTAGAGCTCTGTCTCTCACTTGTAGTGGGCTGTTCTAGGTTGAAGAGGAAATATGTTCAGAAAAGAGCTGGGACTGTAGCACTTATGTGTCATCCCAGATGTTCTGCGAAACCTAGAATATCTATAAAGTGGGCTTGGACATTCTCAAGAGGAAGGTTTAAAGTCTGATGGAGCTATAAAGGTAGAAATGATGTTAAGCATTTTCTAAGATATTTCAATTTGGATTCCTAAATTAAAGCTAGATTTATCTGCTAACAGAGAAACTAAGCACAAAATTCAAGAAGTATAAATATTTAGTATTCGTGAGAGAACACCAGATTGATACCAACAACATTGCCCATCTGGACCTTCATGTTGTTAATTATGGCTGTATGATAAATGATAAATGTCTACATTGCTTTCTGGATTCTTCTTCTATTTTTTGTTTTTTTGTTTGTTTGTTTGTTTTGTTTTTTCGAGACACGATTTCTCTGTGTAGCCCTGGCTGTCCTGGATCTCACTCTGTAGACCAGGCTAGCCTCGAACTCTCGAACTCAGAAATCCACCTGCCTCTGCCTCCCAAGTGCTGGGATTTAAGGCGTGCGCCACCACCACCACCACCTGGCTTCTGGATTCTTCTGGAGATTATTATCATGTATTTGTGTGAAGACATGTTGCCTAGCAATTACCAAAAGTGTCATATCAAGTTCTCTGGTTATACTTGGGTCATGGCCTGCTCTCACATCTTCTGTGATCAGCATGACAGTGGTGAGTTTAGTTGTTCACCAACTCTCTGCTCTGCCTACAAGCATTCTTTCTGGAAAGCTAGATATTGTCATTCAGTCAAAAGAATATAAAGCTATGGTATTGGCAGGGCTTTGACTAGCAGTTGTATTGGATACTACCTCCTGAGAATTGGCCTTCAGGACATACCAGGTACACCAGGAACATCTCTATCAAGAGTATAATTTCAGCAAGACTAAATAATCTGAAATAGGTGGAAAAGATGTATACACAGCCAATACAGGGCAAGGATGTAGAGTTGATCTCTATGAAAGGAAGGTTACCTCTATGAGGAAAGTTCTAGAAGAATATAAGAAAAAAATTAGTGATATCTCTAAAAATATTATGGAACACAATCACCAGTATCAAAAGCTCCAGCGTCTTTCTTACAACCTTGGGCTACAAAATATCAAAATTATTAGCCATGAAGGTTCCCTGGAACAAGCTCTGATCACACTGTCTTTGTTTTCTGTTGCCTGCTGTCTTTGGCTTTCTGTTAGGGAACAGCTTACACTTTTCTTTGGAAAGTACATCAGTTGTGAATCAAGGTGGTGGAGATGAAAATGTTCAGTTAATACCATTTGTTTGTAGCTTCCCCCACAGCACCTGAACCCATTAACAACTTCTTTAGTTTTGTCTCTCGAAGCCCTGAAGCAGAGCAGCAAGTCTGCATCAGGGCCTTTAAAGCAAAGTAAGCTTGTGTCAGACTTTGAGACTCTCTGTTTTCCCAAAGTTTTACTCTAGATGACATAATTGACATCTCTGAGTTCTCTTCATACTCTCACCTTAGAGAACTTGGCTTGCAGGAGGGTATGTGGCTTCCTGTTTGGATGCTTCACTTCTTTTGCTTAGGGCATGGGCATTTCATGACTCACAGTCTATATATTCGTCACTGTTTACATAATCACAACACTGCACAGATCCCTGTTTCAGATCACATCATGTTGATGCTCATGTATTCACTAGTATTATATTTTCAGGGTTCTTTGGATTCTAATATATATATATATATATATATATATATATATATATATATATGTTGTGTGCATTGATTTTATCTATTTGTCAGTGTATTTATGGAAAAATTATGGTCTTGGAAAATAATGGCCAAAAATTCTTTTGAAAAATTGTGGCTTGATATTTGCATGTATTGTAGACAGTCATGTACTTTCATTTGTACTAGCTTGTTTTGTAGGTATGTTTGTGAAAGTGAATGAAAGTAAAATTTGATGTATATGTTTCTATTTAAAAATAATTTACATCAATAAAAGGTGTTTATTGATTTCACTGGTATTTGTTTTAAAATAAAACTGTTTCCTTACCTTATAAAAGAAGAAGATTGAAGAAGAAGAAGAAGAAGAAGAAGAAGAAGAAGAAGAAGAAGAAGA
>NW_021604566.1:11413516-11432324 GCF_004785775.1 Grammomys surdaster | reverse complement strand
GAAGAAGAAGAAGAAGAAGAAGAAGAAGAAGAAGAAGAAGAAGAAGAAGAGGAAGAAGAAGAAGAAGAAGAAGAGGAGGAGGAGGAGGAGGAGGAGGAGGAGGAGGAGGAAGAGGAGGAGGAAGAGGAGGAGGAAGAGGAGGAGGAGAAGAAGAAACAAGAGGAAGAGGATGAAGAAATCATCAAAGTTGGATCAAAGGAGAGGTGGCATCACAGAGATGGAAGGAAGATTGCAGGCAGATCTCCAAGGTCTACAGTGACCAGAAAGACAAAGAAGGAGAATATGTTTCTTTGTGGGATGAGAGCGATGTGAATCCCACATCTTCAAAAACTCTACCTATTGCCACCACAGGAAACAGTTCAAAAATACAAAAATATAAGATGTACAATTATCTGAAAGAAGCCAGGAATATGAGAGGTTATAGTCTTTGTTTTAAACACTATTTCTATTTTTAAAAGCAGTGTTTGTGCTCATGTAACTTAGCATAATATATCCCAGGCCAATACGTTGTCAAAATTGTAGAGTATTATTGTTTTTAAATGTTGAATTATAAGAAGAAACTAAACAAAAGCCATTTGAATAAAACTTCTATATTGAATAAGGGACAAAGTTTAAGTCCCCAAACTCTCTGGTTGAGTGACATCCTAGTTGACAAGTTGAGACATGAATGCTAAGCAAGGCACCCAGCCTCAGTTGCAGAAACCAACCATTGTGAACAGGGTAAGTGTACCACAAAGAAATGTTCCTAGGAAAGAACCTTTTCACTGAGTCTTGATTGGTGGAAAAATGTAACTGTAATTTGGCACAGATGATTTTGGCTTTTGTAATTTTTGTGCTTAAAAGCAGTTTAGCTATTGGGTCTGTTCTGTGTCCCTGATTGATCAGCAGTGGCTTGGTTACAATAAATTTCCTTTTCTGCATTGACTTGGTGGTTGAGTTGTGTTGGATCCAAGCAGACCCCAAAATATTTGGTACACTGGCCAGGAATCCAATTACTCTACGAAGTCTCTGGTTTGTAATAATTCATAGTCAATATTTCATTGTGTGTAATATGTCACACATTCTTCATCTATTTATCCATCAACAGATACTTGAGTTGGGCTGTGGTTTGAATGTGAAATGTTGTTCATAGGCTCATGTTTGAACACATGGTCCCCAGCTTGTTGCCCTGTATGGAAAGTAGTGGAGCTTTTAGAAAGTTGAGCCAGCCTTTCTCTACTTCCTGCACAATTTGCTTCCTGCTATGGCTACAGTGTGACAGCTCCCCCACTCACATGCCTGCTGCTACATTTTCTCTGTCATATAGACTGTACTACTTCTTAAACTGTGAGCCTAAACTGTTTTTTCTTTAAGTTGCTTTTGTCAAGTCATTTGTCATAGTGGTGAGAACAGTAATAGGACTTCTCTTCTACCTAACAGTTCTGAATGGTGTTGAAATGAATGTAGATGGGCAGAACGCTCAAGATGCATGTCTTAATTATTCTGAAGTAGGATCACAGGGCAGTTGTGTTTTTAGACTCTCTGTGCTGTTTTCCATGGCTGACATACCACTTTCTAATGTCATTAATAGTATAGTATCATAGTTTCTGTACATTCTCACCAATATTTGCTGACTCAAAAATAATAGCCATTCTAACAGGTGTGAACTGATTAAATCACATCACCTATCTAAAGAACCTCAAACAATTTAACTCATAAGTGTAGAAAGTAAATTTGTTGTTTCCCAAGGATGGGCATCAATGAAAAGAAAGAAATAGTTTTCAAGGATCATAAAACTATAATTAAGTAATTTATGTATTTTTTATTATGTGCATTACATTTGCCTGCGTGAATGTACAGACAGACTTCGGAGTTATAGACAGTTGTAAGCTGCCATGTGGCTGCTGGGAATTGAACGCAGGTCCTCTGGAAGAGCAGTCATCTCTCCAGTTAATAAAACTGCAATTAAACAAATGAGTAAGTTCTAGAAATATGTTGTATAATGTGGTACCTATAGCTGACAATATGGTGTTATATGCGGGGCGCCGCCTCGCTGAAAAGGAGAACGCCACGCTTCAGAATTCTTCTGGCAGCAGTTTTATTACAGCTCTTTTAGTGTTACAGCTCTCTTAGATGGTAGTGAGGCGAGGGACCCCAAGCCCCAAAAGCTTGTGGCTTATATAGCGCTTTAGGAGATGTGCCGCACACTCATTGGCTCTTATGATGTCGCCAAATTAGCATACTGGTTTTCGCGCCTTGCGCAGGTGCACATTCAAGCAAGGCTCGCAAGAAGAACCAGGAAGCAGGAAACCGGCGCCATCTTGCGATGGCGGACGCGGCTCCTAACATCTGCCCCTTTTTTATTAAATTGCTGCAACAATTTTCCAACTGTTATTTTGCCGATCAAGCCCACCGTCCTACCAGTAAGGCGTTCAAGGCAGTTAAACAGTTGTGAGACCCTCCACACTTATCTCCCGTGCAATGGGAACCCGAGCCCTGGGAAGTGTGGAGGACTACCACTCAGGATTCCTGGTGCAATGGGAACACGAGCCCTCAGGGTATCCCATTGAATGATAGTGTCTCATTGTTTAAGCATATTCAACCAAGCTTGAGGGGATGTTCCCTGCTCTAAGGCAAGCAGTGCTTGAGTGATAAGTACTTTATCTCTACGATGTTGTTTTTTAAATTTGCAGAGCAACCAGAGTGTGATCAGCACTCCCCCAAAGATCATACAGCCAAACATTCCTACCCCCACCCACTCCTTAAAAAAGGAGAAGGCGGACTTGAGCCAGGAAGTGAAGTCTTCAACATCAATTGGGTTTATTCTGGTCCCATTCAAAACAGCAATCGTGAGCAGGAGTTCTTCTTGTAGCTCCTCAGCCTGTTGTGACCAATTTCCTTGTAAAAAATTAGATAATTTAGTACTTTCTGTAAAAGACTCATTGTTATATTTCAAGGGTGTGATACACATGTGTTTAGTATGACTTACACAGCTTACTTGAAGAATATCAGCAATTTCTTCCATTTTGCTTTGTAATAGATCTATTCGCTGATTAGCAAGCAGTATCCCAGAAATCAAATGGCTATTCATTTTATGCTGTTTTACCATAGCATCTGCCGAGGCATTCACTATATTATTTATTGTTTCTGCTGCTTGAACTTGATTGGCTAGGGCAATACCCGCAGTCACCGCTGCAGCAGCCGACATTGCCAACGGCCGTCACAATGGCCGCCGTGATGCCAAAATCTCTCTTTTCTCTAATTAAGGAGATTATTGGAAATTTATCGGGATCGGCATCCACTGGTATAGGGACAAAGGTCGGAACCCGCACCAGCAGTGCTAAAGATGCGGACCCATTCCAGCATTCTGTCAAATGGCAGGTGACATTCCCACAATCTAATATGCTGCTTTTATTTTTAAATTCTGCTAAAATAAAAAAGAAGGGAGCCGAAACACAAACTGCTGCCCTTTTGGCTGAATAATTTGCCAACAAGTTATTATATTTAATATCATTCAATATCACTGGTGTAGTATTAGTTCTGGTTGCTGATACATTCCAAATGTCATGTTGTGACTCACCTAGAGTTGCAAAGGCTGATAAATTGGTAGCAGCCCCCGCTAAATTTGTCAACACCCATTGATAAAATGGCCATTCGTTTACCTTCCCTGTTTTATTTCCTGTCATAGCCATCCTTTTTAGAGGTGGCGATAAGGTGAAGCCTCGAGATACTTCTACCTTAGGCATCCTTTTAGATTGGCAGTGCGTAAACACTGGTGGAAATGACTGATCTGGAGGGCACCATGGCCACACTCTGACATTAGTGGCATTATTGGTTTGCCAATATGATCGTTCAAGTATGGTTACCTTACTTTTTAGCAATAATGTAGTGATATTCACAGGGGACTGTTTTTTATTAGATGTATTTCCACTGGCCTCAGATTGTCCTGCCACTATGTTATTGAGTACCTCGAGCAGGATACCAGTGCCTATTTGGGAATCTCCAAGTGGATTAATCCAGTGTCCCAATGTAGCATTGCGAAGTACAACGCATGGGGTCTCTGCCCTGTTTGTTATGGTGAAACACAAGGTATCATTTAATCTAAATTTTGATGCATTATACTTGACAGTCTCTTTGTTTAAAGGTATGGCACATGGTGCCTCCAGCTGACAGCTCGATGATGTAAACATTGGCAGTACTTTAGAGTGGGAATGTACTGGGATGGGAACTGGCCATGATCTTACCACAGCCCACAATGGTATACTTATCGCTCTCTCAAGCAGGCAGATCATCAGCAGGATCTTTAGCATTTTCTTCAGGGGTTGGTGAGTCCTCTTTCACAGTTCTGGTCAGTCTGCTTGGTATCCAGATTGGATTTTCTTGATCCTGTGGGAAAACACAGATAGCTCCCCTGGATCTCACTAAAACTGGATCCGGGCCCTTCCATTGGTTAGTTAAGATATCTTTCCATTTAACATATTCTTTTTGAGGACTTGGAGCCACATGTCTGTCAGCAGCAGATTGTCCATCAGAATCCAGATTTAAAAAATTTAAGGTAAATAGGGCTAGGGAGATAGATGTCTTAGGTCCCATGTTGGGGCCTATTCCTCCCTTTTGTTTTTGTAAATAAGTTTTCAACGTGCCATTGGCACGTTCCACAATCCCTTGTGCCTGAGGATTATATGGCAAGCCAGTTATATGACGGACACCAAGCCTCAGACAAAACTGTTGAAAAGTTTTAGATGTATAAGCTGGTGCATTATCAGTCTTCAGCTGAAGTGGCTTGCCCCAAGCAGCCCAGGCTTCAAGACAGTGAGTAATAACATGTGACACTTTTTCTCCCACAAGGGGGGTGGCATGAATGATGCCAGAGCATGTATCCACAGATACATGAATAAATTTTTGTTTTCCAAAGGCATTGCAATGTGTAATATCCATTTGCCAGATATGAAGAGGTTGCAGACCTCTGGGATTGACCCCTATAGATGGAGAGGGTCTGAATTCTGCACAGGAGGTACATTTCAGAACAATATCTCACGCTTCTGCACGAGTTAAATGAAACTTTAATCTTAGGGTATTAGCTGGTACATGATAGAGTTTATGGAATTCAACTGCACCTTCTAATGGCGAGCTTACCCAATATAGGTTTTTAGTGGCTTTATCAGCAATAGCATTAGCCTGAGACATAGGCCCAGGAAGCAATGAATGTGCTCTCATGTGTTGAATAAAAAATGGGTGACACCTATTGCGAATATGGTGTTGAATATCTTTAAATATCTCAGCAACCATGCTTTTAGGGTGGATAAAATCAGCCACTTCTAATTGTTTAACAGCTCCTACAACATAATGCGAATCTGAAATTATGTTTATAGGCTCTGAAAATCTTTGCAACACTATCGCTACAATAGCACATTCTACTAATTGGGGAGATGTATAATCAAACTGAATTCGAGTAGGGACATTATTAACCACATAACAACCAATGCCTGTCTTAGAACCATCGGTATAAATATCCAATGCTTGATGAATAGGATGTGTCTTAGTAACTTTGGGAAATATAAATGAGTTAGAAAGAGTAAATTGTAACAAGGGATGTTTAGGATAATGATTATCAATATTTCCCGGGAATGAGTGTTTTAAAATTGCCCAAGCATCTTGAGATGCACATAAAACTTGAATTTGATACATAGTATAAGGACATACAATTGTATTAGGATATTGTCCAAAATGCATCATGGACAGTTGAAGTCCCTTTAAAGCCAATTCTGCAACTAAGGTAGGATAATAGCCTAAAGTCTTTCCAGGAGAGCTATGTGGGTGAATCCATAGCAAGGGTCCCTCTTGCCACAGTACTGCAGTTGGTTGTTGAGGAGAGGGAAGAATACATAACTGGAAAGATAATTCGGGGTTAAGTCTATCTAGTTGAGCATGTTGTATGGCCATCTCTATTTTATCCCATACTTTAGACGATTCAGGGGTAAAAGTTCTCAATGAAGTAATGTTAGAATCTCCCTCAAGTATTTTAAATAAGGGTTGAAGTTCAGTTGTAGTTAATTTCAAATAGGGACGAATCCAATTGATATCCCCTAGTAACTTTTGAAAATCATTTAACGTTTTTAATTTATCTCTTCTAATAGTAACCTTCTGTGGTTTAATATACTCAGGAGTAATTATCACTCCCAAGAAATTTCCTATCTCTCCTTCCTGAACCTTTTCAGGCGCTATAGATAGTCCTTTCTGTTTTAAGGTAGAAACTAACAGAGAGAACGCTTGGTGTAAAACTTCTTTGTTATTAGTACACAAGAGTATATCATCCATAAAATGACAAATTCTAACCTTAGGAAACTGTTTTATAACTGGTTCAATAGCAGAAGAGACATATATTTGACACATAGTGGGACTATTGGCCATGCCTTGTGGCAGGACCCTCCATTGATATCGGTGGTCTGGTTCCTCATGATTAATACTTGGGAGAGTGAAAGCAAATCTAATTTTGTCCTTAGGATGTAAAGGTATAGAGAAAAAACAATCTTTAATATCTACTATTATAATCTCCCAATGTCTAGGCAAGGCTGTCAGCAGTGGCAGACCCTTTTGAATTGGTCCTAATAATTGCATCTGATTATTAATAGCTCTAAGATCATGTAATAACCTCCATTTACCTGATTTTTTCTTAATCACAAATATAGGCGTATTCCATGGTGACTGAGAACTCTCCAGATGTCCTAGTTTTAGTTGCTCTTTAACTAGAGCTTTTGCAGCTGCTAGTTTTTCAGAGGTTAACGGCCATTGAGGAACCCATACAGGTTCCTCTGACAACCAAGGTATAGGCAATGCACCCTCAATGGCCCCTAGGAAAAACCCAGCCCTTTCCTGTCTTGTTTTTCTGTAATAGAAACAGGGCTGGTCCTGCCTTGTAAGGCCTTCCCCAATCCTTTTCCAGGGACACACCCCATTTCTTTCATCATTTTTTGACTCTGTGTAGAATAATCATTAGTGAGCCTAAATTCCAATTGTTTAAGGATATCTCTTCCCCATAAATTAACTGGAAGTGGCAAGACATAAGGAACAACTGTCCCTCGTCTGCCTTCGGAATCTTCCCAATGCAATACTCTTGCACTAACATCAGGAGCAGACTCATATCCAAGACCTTGTAAGGTTTGTGAAGAGCTATTAACAGGCCAGTTTTTTGGCCACCAATTGGTAGAGATAATGGTAGTATCTGCTCCTGTGTCTAGGAGGCCTGTGAAAAGCCTTCCTTGAATTTTCAACTCTAAGGTGGGGCGTTTATCTAAATCTAATGAAATAAATACATTCTGTCCTCCAGAGGAGCCAAAGCCCTTCATGCCCCTAGTTAAACCTTTACTAGGAAAGAATGAATGTAAACTAGGGAGGACCAATAGCTGTGCAATTCTATCACCAGGAGCTATAGAGCTAATCCCCCTTGGTGATGAGCACATGATTTTTATTTGTCCCTCATAATCTTGATCTATGACTCCGGGGTGAACAGTTAATCCTCTCAGAGTCGTAGACGATCTTCCTAGCACTAGTCCTACTGTATTCTCAGGTAAGGGTCCTGAAAAATCAGAAGGTATAGGCTGACACCCCATGGTAGGTGTTAGTACTGCTCTGGTGGTTGCACAGAGATCCAGTCCTGCCGAGCCTGACGTGGCTCTCCTGATTGTCTTATCCTTTGATGTTGTTGAGGGTTGTTCTGTAGGTTCTCTATCGCCCCATACATTTGTGGGTCCTGAGGGTGTGGGCCCTGTTGCCCGTTTTTTGGCAGAGGGGAAATTACATGTCCTCTGTCGTCTTTAACTGACTTACACTCATTTGCCCAATGTTTTCCTTTATTACACCTAGGACACATTCCAGGCACCTTTGGACGATTGTTATTAGTAGTGCCAGGTGCTCTACATTGTCTTTGTATGTGTCCCAGCTTTCCACACCTGAAACATTTAACATTAGAGGTCCTCTGAGCCGCTAAAACAGCAGCTGCCAATCCAGCATTAGATAGAGGTCCTCCTATTTCTCTACAAGCCTTCATCCATGCATTTAGTCCTTTTCCTTTCCAAGGTGTAATAGCATTTCTGCACTCTCTAGTACACTGTTCAAAAATTAGTTGTTCTATGAGAGGCATGGCCGTCTCAGGATCTCCAAAAATCCTTCCTGCCGCCTCCATCATCCTAGCCACATAGTCTGAGAATGGCTCAGTGTTCCCTTGGATAACTTTTGTCAAGTTTCCTGAAACCTGTCCTTTGTTAGGTAGGCTTTTCCATGCTTTTACAGCTGCCTTATTAATTTGCTCATATACTTCTACAGGGTAGGCCGTTTGATTGATAGCCCATTGTCCCTGCCCTGTAAGCATGTCAAAGTTCCATTGTGGATGCCCCTGAGCTAAATTTTGTCTTGCCTGTGAAGCACAAAATTCTTGAAAAATAGATTTCCAATCTAGATACTGTCCCATAGTCAGGCAAGCCTTAACAGTATTATACCAGTCATCTGGTGTCATGGCACTGACCACAGGTCTTTCTATTAATGCCTGAGTAAAAGAGGCATTGATTCCATAAGTCTGTACTGATTCGGCTAGCGCTTTTAATTGTTTTAAATCTAGCTGTGAATGTTGCCTGGTTTGGTTAGCATCTTCCCATACAGGAAAGGCTACTCTTATCTTTTTTCTCTCCTTAGCTGTAATAAGAGAATTGGACGGCAGTCTTTCCTGTCTCTCTTTTGGTTTTTTCTTTTTAACTCTAACTACTTCCTCCAATGGTGGGGCAGATGGGGCATACCCCGGTGCATAAGGCGAATCCAGCCCGTATCTTTCAGACTCATAACGAGCTGCTTCTTTATCTAACTCTGCCTGTTCCTCAAGATCTAACACACTATCAGAGGATGAGGTGTCGGTATCCTCTGTATCTTCTTCGTCCCCCGAGGACGTCTCCTCAGAGGCGGAGTCATTAATTCTTAAATTCTGAAACTCAGTTAACACTGGGTACAACTTTTTCTTAGGCCCTTTCTGTTCCACTTTTGTAGCTACTTCTTTTTTAATTTCTTCTTTTTTCTTCGTTCTATTCTTAGCGCTCTTTTCCTTTTCTGCTTCTGATAGGCTATCCTGGTGTTCTGCCAAAGCTTTTTCTCCCTCTCTTACCTTATCTTGGCATTTTGCATCCTCTATACAGGCTCTAACCATTTTGTACAGCGGCCATGTGCCTGGTCTTAACTTTCCCTTCTCCTTTTCATTAATCAAGTCTCCGCCGAGCTTGCCCCAGGAGCCCTTTGACAAGGACCCCGTGGATACAAACCAGGGAGCTACTCTATCCACATCTCACAGAAAAATACACAACACTTTCTCGGGAACCTTTAAACCACGCTCACGCAACAACTCCTGCATTGCTGAGAGAAGCGGCTTCATTTGGTGGTTACCCATACTGCTTAGAGGGAACGAACTTGCACAGTTATCTACCTGTGACTTACAGCTCCTGTATACACGGAGGGCAAGTACACTCCTTCCCTTGTGTATGGCAGTTAAGACAGAAGCAGAGCACAAGAACTACCACGGCCCAAACGGGGATAGCAATAGCAAAATAGACAGGATCCACCATACCTTGCAGAAAAGCGTCTAGACTTCTCGCGCGGCCAGTTCTGAATCCTCTGTTGAGCTAACAGGGTCCCTCGAAACTGGATAAAACTCCGAGACGTTTGGCTTCGTCCCCCGGGTTTCCGTCACCAGTTGCGGGGCGCCGCCTCGCCGAAAAGGAGAATGCCACGCTTCAGGATTCTTCTGGCAGCAGTTTTATTACAGCTCTTTTAGTGTTACAGCTCTCTTAGATGGTAGTGTTACAGCTCTCTTAGATGGTAGTGAGGCGAGGGACCCCAAGCCCCAAAAGTTTGTGGCTTATATAGCGCTTTAGGAGATGTGCCGCACACTCATTGGCTCTTATGATGTCGCCAAATTAGCATACTGGTTTTCGCGCCTTGCGCAGGCGCACATTCAAGCAAGGCTCGCAAGAAGAACCAGGAAGCAGGAAACCGGCGCCATCTTGCGATGGCGGACGTGGCTCCTAACAGTTATACATTTAAACATTTGCTAAAGAGGATAAATAGTGCATTACATTTTTATCAGGGAAAAAAGAGGAGGAAGAGGAGCAGATGGGAAAGGGACACAATTATCAGATGAATAGTAATGGAACTGTTTGTTTTTTTGACTGGGGTGATTGTAAGTGCATATGTTTGGACTCATCCAGTTGTATTCATTAAATCTATTTAAGTTCTAAATATTAGTGAACTTTAATACAGCCATATTAGATATTGTCAAAAAGAAAAAGAAAAAAACCCACGTCACATTTATGGTTGAGTGGTGGAATCAAGTTTGTGCCTCAGACTTACTGTATCACAGGCATTGAGATATCCTACACCTCCTCAGTGCTTAGCGTAAATCTCATGATTACAGACACAGTATGGCTAGAAATATTTAAAATCCAAAGAGAGTTAGGCATATGAGAAGCTAACTAGAAGTTCTCAATGGGAAATTGCCTTGCCTATAAGTAGCAAGATTACTCTACAAAGGAGATTCCATCTTACAACAGAAAAAAAGTGGTAAATGTTCTAACTTCCTGTGCAAAGAGTGTTCCTATGTATAGAAGTAAACATGGGCTGATGCCCTCAGGTGGCTGATTTCACTGATGATCAGAGGGAATCCTGGAATGTGGAAGGTTTCACAATGCATCACTTCAGCTTGCAGAGGAGCTATTAATAAGATATTGATTTGTGAGGTTCATGTCTAAAAATAGAGCTAGCACCAAATCAGTGCTCATCTTTAGGTTCTGTTTTGTTTTTTTGTTTGTTTGTTTTTAATACCCTTGTGTCAGCTGAGTGTCTAGGATCGCCATAAATCTGCTTAGAAAAAAGAACCTATGTGTAGGAAGGAAAGCTGACTTTGTGTTATAAATCAGTGGATATGTTGCTCTGAATGGAAACCAGAGAGACTGTCTATCATCTCAGCATCACACGGCCAACATCAGATCTTTATTCTGTATCAGATCCCCAGATTAATCAACAGTAAATGATGGGCCCTCTCTGCTTGACCCTCCAACTGGAGAGCTGTCCCTGGGGGTAGGAAAAAGCATCACACAGAAGGAAAACATGAAGCATATAGGTTCACAATAAGCACATGCTCTAGCTTACTTACAGTCTTACTACTCTATGTTTTGTCAGAACAGTCAAGACACAGGCTCTTCAAGAATAATAACAACTAGAGATTCCAAGTCTGTTTGTCTTGTGAGAAGTGGTGTTCACTGCCTGCCACATTTTCTGTGTGTTTGAATAGTGGAGAACATAATTTTGCCTGCCTGCTGATGGAATATAGGTACTAGCATGTACACAGTTCAGAATATATGAGAATTAAGAATTCTCCTTCCACTTCCAGTTTCCATCTGTCTCCCTGAGCTGACCCTATGCCACAGCTATCTGCATCCCAATCCCACTCAGAGAGAGCTGGTCTCCTAGGAGTGCTGACATACCTAAGATTGTCACGTCCACCCTCGACCAGCAAGGAAGACGCAACGCATGAGCTCTTCTCCAAGCAGTTTATTCAGGACCTTTGAACAATCTTCTAACTGACGACCCCGAGGGAAGCATCTCCCAGGCTTAAGTACTCTAGGGCTAGCCAACCCATCTGCCACGTGGCAACAGCAGATAGGTCCACACACGGAGACAAGCCAGATCAACTGTCACTGCCATATAAGGAGTTGTTTACTCCTAAGAGTCCTCGCCAGCAGGTGGTGGAAGGCAGAGACCAGTGCCATCTTAAAGGCGCAGCACTATGCAGCTCTCCACATAAGATGACAGCTATTTGCACCCATATTCCACCTGAAGAGAGCTTGTCTCTCAGGAGTGCTGACACACCTAATACTACAGGCTCACAGGCTCACAGAAGGAACAAGTTTCACTCAAAGACAGCAAGCTCAGCTAACACCACAGATAACCAGATGGTGAAAGGCAAGCACAAGAACATATGGCTACTTGGCATCATCAGAACCCAGTTCTCCCACCATAGCAAGCCCCGGATACCTAAACACACCATAAAAGCAGGATTCTAATTTAAAATCACATCTCATGATAATGATAGAGGGCTTTAAGAAGGACATAAATAACTCCCTCAAAGAAATACAGGAGAACACATGGAAACAGTTAAAAGTCATTAAAGAGGAAACACACAAGTCCCTTAAGGAAAAATAAGAAAATGCAACCAAACAGGTAAAGGAATTGAACAAAACCATTTAGGATCTAAAAATGGAAATAGAAACAATAATCAATAAGAAATCACAAAGTAAGACAACCCTGGAGATAGAAAAGCTAGGAAAGAGATCAGGAGTCATAGGTGCTAGCATCACTAACAGAATGCAGGAGATAGAAGAGAGAATCTCAGGTGCAGAAGATACCATAGAAAACATTGAAACAATAGTCAAAGGAAATGCAAAATGCAAAAATCTCCTAACCCAATCCAGAAAATTCAGGACACAATCAAAAGACGAAACCTAAGGATAATAGGCATAGAAGAGAGCAAAGATTCTCAACTCAAAGGGTCAGTAAATATCTTCAACAAAATTATAGAAAAAAAATAACTACTCTAATCTAAAAAAAAAAAGAGATGCCCATAAACATACAAGAACCCTACCGAATCTCAAATAGATTGGACCAGAAAAGAAATCCATCTTGTCATGTAATAATCAAAATACCTAAGCACAAAATAAAGGAAGAATATTAAAACCAGTAAGGGGAAAAGGTCAAGTAACATATAAAGGCAGATGTATCAGAATTACACCAGACTTCTCACCAAAGACTCTAAAAGCCAGAAGATCCTGGACAGATGTCATACAGATTCTCAAAGAACAAAAATGCCAGTCAAGGCTACTATATCCAGCAAAACTCTCAATTACCATAGATGGTAAAACCAAGATGTTCCATGACAAAACCAAATTTAAACAATATCTTTCCATTAATCCAACCCTTCAAAGGATAATAGATGGAAAACTCCAATACAAGGAGAAAAACTACACCCTAGAAAAAGCAAGAAATTAATCTTTTCAACAAACCCAAAAGAAAATGGCCACAAAAACCTAACTCCACCTCTAACAACAAAAATAACAGGAAGCAACAATCACTTTCCCCTAATATCTCTTAACATCAATGGACTCAATTTCCCAATAAAAAGATATAGACTAACAGCCTGGATATGTAAGTAGGACCCAGCATTTTGCTGCACACAGGAAATACACCTCAGTGACAAAGACAGACACTAGCTCAGATTAAAAGGCTGGAAAAAAATTTCCACACATATGGTTCCAAGAAACAAGCTGAAGTAGCCATTCTAATATAAAATAAAATCTACTTTCAACCTAAAGTTATCAAAAATATGAGGAAGGATATTTGATACTCAGCAAAGGAAAACTCTACCAAGATGAACTCTCAGTTCTGAACATCTATGCCCCAAATGCTAGGGCACCCACATTTATAAAAGAAACTTTGCTAAAGCTCATAGTGAACAATGAACCTCACACAATAATAGCGGGAGAACACCTGATAGTACCTTCTCCAAAATTCACCATGTAATTGGTCACAAAACAAGCCTCAACAGATACAAGAAGATTGAAATAATTCCATGCATCCTATCAGATCACTGTGGACTAAGGCTGGTCTTCAATAACAACAAAAACAACAGAAATCCCACATACACATAGAAGCTGAACAACTCTCTACTCAATGATAACTTGGTCAGGGAAGAAAGAAAGAAAGAAAGAAATTAAAGACATTTTAGAATTCAATGAAAATGAAGGCACAAAATAGCCAAACTTATGGGACATAATGATAGTAGTGCTAAGAGTAAAACTTGTAGTTCTGAGAGCCTCCATAAAGAAATTAGAGACAGTAAACACTAGCAGCTTAACAGCACTTCTGAAAGCTCTAGAACAAAACGAAGCAAGTACACCCAAGAGGAGTAGACTGAAGGAAATAATCAAACTCAGGACTGAAATCAACCAAGTAGAAACAAAAAATCAACACAATCAAGAGCTGGTTCTTTGAGAAAATCAACAAGATAGATAAACCTTTAGCCAGACTAAACAGAGGGCACAGAGATGATATTCAAATTAACAAAATCAGAAATGAAAAGGGAGACATGACAATAGAAACTAGAGAAATTTAAAAATTATCATATCCTACTATAAAAGCCTCTATTCAACAAATCTGGGTGAAATGTATAATTCTCTAGCCAGATACCAGGTACCAAAGTTAAATCAGGATCAGATAAACCATCTAAACAGTCCCATAACTCCTAATGAAATAGCAGCAGCCATTAAAAGTCTCCCCACTAAAAAAAGCCCAGGACCAGATGGTTTTAGTGCAGAATTCTATCAGACCTTCAAAGAAGACCTAATACCGATACTCTTCAAACTATTCCACAAAGTAGAAACAGAAGGAACACTACCTAATTCGATGTATAAAGCACAATTACACTTATACCTAAACACATGAAGATCCAACAAAGAAAGAGAATTTCAGACCAATTTTCTTTATAAATATTGATGCAAAAATACTCAGTAAAAGTCTCAAAAATGGAATCCAAGAACACATCAAAACTATCATTCACCTCGATCAAGTAGGCTTCATCCCAGGGATGCAGGGATGGTTCAATATATGGAAATCCATCAACATAATCCACTATATAAAAAAAATCAAAGAAAAAAATCATGTGATCTTCTCAATAGATGCTGAAACCATTTGAAAAAAGTCAAGCCCCCTTCATGTCTTGCAAAGAACAAGAACTCAAGGTCCATACCTAAACATAGTAAAAGCCATATACAGCAAACCAATAGCCAACATTAAACTAAATGGAGAGAAACTTGAAGCAATCTGGCTAAAATCAAGGACTAGGAAAGGCTGTCCACTCTCTCCCTATCCATTCAATATAGTACTCAAAGTTCTAGCCAAAGCAATTAGATAACAAAAGGAGGTCAAAGGGATACACATTGGAAAGAAAGAAGTCAAAATATCACTATATGCAGATGATTATATAGTATACTTTGACGACCCCAAAATTTCTACCAGAGAACTCCTTCAGCTTATAAACAACTTCAGCAAAGTGGCTGGATATAAAATTAACTCAAACAAATCAGTAGCCCTTCTCTACTCAAAGGACTGAGAAAGAAATCAGGAAAATGACACCCTTCACAATATTCAAGAATAATATAAAATATTTTGGTGTGAAAAATATGTATGACATGAACTTCAAGTCTCTGAAGAAAGAAACTCAAAAAGACCTCAGAAGATGGAAAGATCTCCTATTCTCATGGATCAGCAGGATTAACAGTAAAAATGGGCATCTTACCAGAAGCAATTTACAGATTCAATGCAATCCCTATCAAAATTCCAACTCAATTATTTACAGAGATAGAAAGAACAAATATCAAATTCATTTGCAACAACAAAAAATCCAGTATATAGAAAACTACTCTCAACAATAAGAGAACTTCTAGGGGAATCAACATCTCTGACCTCAAGCTCTACTATAGAGAAATAGTGATAAAAACCACATGGTATTGGTATAGAGACAGGCATATGGATCAATGGAATAGAATTGAAGACCAGAAATGAGCCCATACACCTATGGTCACTTGATCTTTGACAAAGAAGTCAAAACTATTCAGTGGAAAAACAACAGCATATTCAACAAATGGTGCTGGCTTAAGTGGTAGTCTGCATGTAGAAGAATTCAAACTGACCTGTTCTTATCTCCTTGTACAAAGCTCAAGTCCAAGTGGAACAAATACCTTCACATAAAACCAAATTCTCTGAATCGATTAGAAGAGAAATTGAGAAGGAGCTTCAAACTCATCAGCTCAGAGGAAAATTTCCTGAACAGAACACCAATGGCTCAGGATCTAAGATCAACTATAGACAAAGGGGATCTCATAAAATTGAAAAGCTTCTGTAAGGCAAAGGACACTGTGATCAGGACAAAATGGCAACCTACAAATTGGGAAAAGATCTTTACCAAATCTATATCCAATAGAAGACTAAAATCCAATATATACAAAGAACTCAAGTAGTTAGTCTCTAGAGAAGCAAATAACCCTACTAAAAAATGAGATACAGAGCTAAACAAAGAATTCTTAACAGAAAAATCTCAAACTGTGGAGAAGCACCTAAAGAAATGTTCAACATCCTTAGTCATCAGGGAAATGCAAATCAAAACAACTGTGAGATACACCTCATACCAGTCAAAATGGCTAACACAAAAAACTTAGGTGACAACAGATGCTGGCAAGGATATAGAGAAAGAACACTTGTCCATTGTGGGATTGCAAGCTGATATAAACACTCTGGAAATCAGTCTGGTGATTCCTCAGAAAATTGGGTATTGTATTACTTGAGGACCCAGCTATACCACTCCTGGACATATACCCAGAAGATGTTCCAACATATAACAAGGACACATTCTCTACTATGTTCATAGCAGCCTTATTTAAAATAGCCAGAAGCTGGAAACAACCCAGATATCCCTTAACAGAGGAATGGATATAGAAACTGTGGTAATTTACCCAATGGAGTACTACTCAGCCATTAAAAACAATGACTTTATGAAGTTTACAGGCAAATGGGTGGAACTAGAAAATATCATCCTGAGTGAGATAACACAGTCACAAATGAGCATATGTGATGTTTACTCACTGATAAGTGGATATTAGGAAAGAAGCTCCAAATACCCATGATACAACTTATAGACCATATTAAGCTCAAGAAGAAGGAAGACCAAAGTGTAGATGCTACAGTCCTATTTAGAAGGGGGAACAAAGTAATCATGGGAGGTAGAGGGTGGGAGGGACCTGGGAGGAAGAAAGGAGGGGGAGAGGAAAAGGGGGGCAGGATTAGGTGTGGAAGGAAATGGGGGAAGATGTACAGAGGGTCAGGAAATTGAGCACAGGTGTGTAGCAATGGGGGATGGGGAACTGGGTGTAACCAAGTCCCAGACACCAGGAAAACAAGAGGCTCCCAGGACTCAAATGGAATGACATTAGCTGAAATACCCAACAAAAGGGAGAGAGAACTGTAGAGACCATATCCAGAGGTTAGTCATGATCCCTGTTGGAGGGATGGGGTCCCACCCTTCTCAAAAAATTAACCCAGAATTGATGCTATTCAAAGGAAATACAGGTACAAAGATTGGATCAGAGACTGAAGGAAAGGCCATCTAGAGACTACTCTACATGGGGATCCATCTCATATGCAGCCATCAAACCCAGACAGTATTACTGATGCCAATAAATGCTTGCTGACAGGAGCCTGATACGGATGTATCCTTAGAGGCTCTGCCACAGTCTGACCAATATACATGTGGATGCCTGCAGCCAACCATCAGACTGAGCACAGGGTCCCCAATGGAGAAGTTAGGAGATGGACTGAAGGAGATGAAGGGGTTTGCAACCTCATAGAAATAAAATAGCAATCAACCAGATCCCCCTGAGCTCCCAGGGTCTAAACCACCAACCAAAGATACACATGGAAGGACCCATGGCTCCAGCTGCATACATAGCAGAGGATTGCCTTATCTGACATCAGTGAAAGGGGAGGCCCTTGGTCCTGTGAAGGCTTGTACCCAAGGGTAGGGAAATACCAGGGTAGGGAGGCGAGTTGGGTGGGTGGGTGGGGGAGCACCCTCATAGAAGCAGCGGTGTGTGTGTGGGGGAAGACTAGGAGGTTTGGGGAAGGGAAACCTGGAAGGGGGATAGCATTTGAAATGTAAATAAATAAAATAACAAATAAATTAAAATTAAAAAAAATTCTCCTTCCAAAAGTGTAAGGAGCTAGGATCCTTAATGTTTATGGAAATGTCAAATTCATTGCTATATTCCCAGGATCTGACTTGACTTATATCACCAATACAGTATTAGTTCAGTTCTCTACAGAAACAAAAGTAATATGATGAATATATATTCAAAGAACACTTGTTATAGTTTACCTGATTGAGTCTGAGCAATTCAACAATGCCTGCCTCTTATCGGAGAGAGTGAGAATCCAGTAGCTACTCATCCCATGAACCTTGGTGCTTCATGATTCCCCACCTAGTTCTAAAGGCCTGCAAGTTTTTGGAGTCGACCAGTCTGCAGACTATATTTGAAGCCCAAGGAAACTGGATTCTGATACCAGTAAAGGTATGCAGCAGCAGGAACATGGTAGATGAACTTTCCAGGGAGAGCCAAAGCAAGCAGGGATAAAGCAAAGCTTTTGTCTTGGATCTCCTGTTAATAGACAGTATTGCTCATATTTAAGATGTGTCTTCCCATTTCAAATCTTTTGATTGAAAAAAAAGCAAAAACAGAAACCAAAAATATCGCTCAAAGATATGAACAGCAGCTTGCCCTATTTTGATTCTAGATCCAATATATTACCAACAAAGATTAACTATCCCCATCAGCCCTCATGGGACTGGTTATAGATTGAAAGGTCCCCATGGATCTGTCTTGGGGATTGTCAGCTTACTGGATGTTAGGAAGTGATTAGATCCTGGAGGCTCTGAGCTAATCAATGAGTCAATCCCTTGATTAGTAGCTCTATTGATGAGACCTAAAGAGTTGAAGATGGTAGCCAGGTGAAGAAATAAGTTTTGGAGCAAATCCTTGGCCTGTATCTCCTAAGATGCCTTTGTTCAGTTCTCTCCTTGGTTTCTAGCTGCCCTGACAAGATCTGCTCTGATGCTTTCCTACTATGAAAAGATGACATGGTGAATCTATCTATCTATCTATCTATCTATCTATCTATCTATCTATCTATC
>NW_021604566.1:11392222-11413506 GCF_004785775.1 Grammomys surdaster | reverse complement strand
ATCTATCTATCTATCTATCTATCTATCTATCTATCTATCTATCTATCTATCTATATTATTGATATATATAATTAATATATGTTATATATTTATTGATTCTCTGCTTCACTTGTTCATGTGTATGTTTCATCATATAACTGTGAAAAAAACTCATTCAATGTCCTTCAGTACAAATATATGGTTCATAAGTATTAGAATAAGTTGCTCAGAAATATGTTTGGGCACCTAGCTGATTTGTGCTTCTCTGCCTTGTGCACTAATTATCAAGTGACAAGTCCTTAGTTTGGATCTAGCTTCTGTATGAGGGGGTTAGAGCATCAGAAAAAGAAACCTTACTGCTGTGGATTCCTTTCTAAAGTAAATATGCAATATGGCACCCTTCTGTTATGGGAATACTTTTAAAATGAATTGGTTTGTTAAGTTGGTGTAAAGATAAAAGTCCCCTTATAATTACACATGGCTTGATGTTTATTTTTAAGAAAATATTCTCTTATGGAACCTTAAAATCTTTATTTCTCAATTTCACATCCTTCTGCAAACATCATTTCTTTGCCAGAGAATATATACTAATTTCTGTAGATGGATTGAGAAATGCATTAAAAATCGCAAGATTACATTCTTATGTACTAATTTTATTAATTTGACTGATCAAAACGGTCTTGTCTTTGATGATGGTTAGATGTGTTTAGCTCAGTAGAAAAATCATTATTTATCAGGTTTGTTTTCTCATGAGGTGACTCACCAACCTTCTTTACGAGCTGCCATAAGATTTAAGTGTAGAGGATTCTGTGTTCTGCTTTCTTTTAATGGACAGGTGATACATCCATACATTCATAAGACACTCTCTTTATGGTATGTTCTGTAACATTGAAGGGATTCAAGGCTACTGAGTTTTATAAAATTAGTGTTTTTACTGTGTACAGAAAGTTTTCTGATCTTATACAAATAATGCTTTAATTATAGAAAACAAAGACTTTTAATAGTTTCCACTATTACTCTTTAGCATGTAAGCATCAAATTAGAGTCTTTTTGAATTGTGGTATTTTAGAATGTTTGGTTTTAAGGTTTTTAAGGTTAATGTTTGGTTTGGTTTTGACTTGTTGAATAGAATTTCATAAATGCCATTCAATGAATTTTGGCTTAGAATTTTGACATAATTTCCAAATCCTTCTGAAATATCCCTAAACACATTTCTGATACTTGTTAGCAGACATTTATATGAAGGTGTATTCTCAGTGCTGACAAGTAGAGAACCTCAAATATCGATCATCTCTGAAAAATACTGAAGATGTCCTATGTTATGTTGTATCAAATATTCAACCAAAACTTCATTCCTTACATAAAACAAAAGGCACATTCATCTCATTAGCACAAAGTTTTTATTTTACACTCAATAAGTGCTAAAGTTTATCAGGATTACAACTCTTTAACACTCTAAAGAATGGTTTTACAGTACAGACCTTTGAGACTTCTTGTCTCTCAGTATTTGATTTGTATGTCTATTTTATGTTCATCACTTCTTTGGGATTCTGTAAAAGTTTCTCAGGAGAAAAGGGACCATGAGTAGAAAAGTTTAAGAAGCTTTGCTTGAGGTTACAAAAAGTATCTGACTTTTCTGAGCTATCTCAATTCCCAGAGAGAAAAATTCAAAGACTTGTTATGTAACTCAGGTGTAGCCTACATATAGATATGGAAAAAGTGTTCAAAACACTGTTCGCCAAATGCCATTCACCAAGTCTGTCTACAAGTCGAGAGTCCAAGAGTCTAAGAATGACTTTCTACCTAGACCAGAGACCTTTGTGGTTCTAAAAGTTCTCTGCTCTTGCGTAGAACCCAGAGCTGAGCTGCATGCCATGCAGCACGGGGAGAGAATGACAACAGATTACCGGACATTCAAATCTTGCAATGATGCAACCAGCCCCATCCATCCTTTTCCTGTACAGAGTACAGCTCAATGCAGGCAAGCTTCTGATAGTAAAGATAAACAGATGACTCCTCTACCATTTGCACTCAGACAGCACAAGCTTGTGACTTACTGGCTTCTCTGTTGTTTCTGAACTTAATAACTGAACTGAAATGACCAAGTCTCCCTCATTCTAGAAGTGACCCATCTTTGTGTTGCATACACTTGTGCTCACATCCCACCCCCCTTCCTCTCTCTCCCTCTCTCTTGACAAGACTTCAAGGAAATTTAATAACACATGAAAAGACAAATTTGTGAAGATTTTTGTATTTAATCTGTCAAGAATCCTTTGTAACTATAAAAGGCAAATAAATAAAGCTCCTCGAGATAGAACCAGGGGCAAAAAGACTGTCTTGACATCTATAGAAAAAAGAGAAAATAGTCAATAAGATAGTGCCTGCAATTACAGAGCTCACCTTAAAGATTAAGCAAAATTACATTCTTTAGAATTAAGAACAAATCCTAACTTAGAAAACAACAACTCAAAACCAGTATTTATTCATTCTCCATGTCCACAAATAACTCAGTGGCTTCAAACAAGACACATTTATTTCCTCTAGTTCTGTGAGTTAGTACTCTGTCAGATCACATTAGGTGCTGGCAGAGGCTGTAGGAGGATCTTTTTTCTTTCTTTCCAAATTTCTAGATAAGCCTGTGTTTCTAGGCCCCAGGCCTCTTTCTCTTTTAAAGCCATTGATGTCTGGGCAATTCTCTTATCATCATCCCTGATGTTAACTGCTCTGCCTTCCTCCTTCAAAGGACCCTGTGATAATGCTGGACATCCCTGGGTAATCTCTGGTACTACGTTACAAACTCAGCCAAGTAACGACCACATGCAATCTCCCTGCAGCCTCCCTTCATATTATCACAGAACAAGAGACAGAGCATTTTTAAGTGTCCATTATCCTGCTCTTCACAGATGGGAAGCTGAAGAAACTTGAATGGAACTCTTTGTTCTGATTTTCATTAATTAAATTGAAATTGTGGTCATTTCCTTAAGGCAGAGAGGATAAGTGACAAGGCTGGAGTGCCTAGAGTTTGTGAAAGGTTGAGCAAGGGCTCAGCCCTGTGGTAACACTGACCAAAACTAAGTCTTCCTGAAGAAGCTTAGGAAAAAACACCAATGAGCCCTTTAAGACACGAACACTGCCTTGTTGCCTTAACTGTTCTCTTCCTGTTTACTCTTACTTGTGTGATTCCAGTTTCCCCTTGAGGATATCATTGACAGAGAGGATAGTTGCATCTACTTAGTCATCGTTGTATCAGCACCACACTACCATCCAACAGCAGGTACTCATTAGTTCTAGAATGCTCTTAGCAAGTCTTTCTAGATAGACTGATGGTTCTATACTTGTCAATCTCAAATGACTTTACTAGTGGTAAAATACAAATGTCCTCATCAACTACAAGTGTGGAGAAGATTTCTGTGTTACCTGCTTCAGGGCCTCACTGGAGTTCACCTGATCCATGGTGCCACTTTACTCTTAGCCAGGGCTTCTGGGTTAAGCCTGGGCTATCCTGGACACTTTGTTATTTGCCAGATGGTATTGATATTTATGTCTGATGGCTTAGTTCTCTTGTTATAATACAAATATTGTCATAAAATTACTTATTTACCCACTTAAACTTTTAAGTGCACAGTATAATATTGTTAACTAAAGACACAAGATGAAACAGGAGATTGTATAGTTTTCTCAAGAGGTGCTTGTGTTCTTGTCTCCTTCAAGAGTTCCAAAATTGACCCTTTGGCCCTAAAGTGCTATTTACAGTATCTCTGGAGCAGCCAACTGTCCCTAGTCACACCTGCCTTTCTTCTCTAGGTGAAGTTATCCTCGAAGCATGGAGGTTGGTGACTCATGAGTGCCTGCTGGAAGCAACATTCAT
The DNA here is from genome assembly GCF_004785775.1 of Grammomys surdaster. NCBI lineage: Eukaryota > Metazoa > Chordata > Mammalia > Rodentia > Muridae > Grammomys > Grammomys surdaster. The sequence goes on along the minus strand of NW_021604566.1, from coordinate 11,409,659 downwards.
TGACAATCCCCAGTTACCTCAGCCACAGTACTACAGGGCATCTGGTCTTGACCTCACAGTTCAGATTACAGTGGACTTGCATTATGCAATGCTGAGCTAACTGTTTCTTCCAGATGGGGAGCAGACACTTTTGATTCATTGAGGTGTGGGCACTTTCTAAGGGGCTGCTTCTCAGTTGGGATAGATTCCTATTCATCTGTCCAGTTCTTTTTTGTACTTGGCAGGAAAATTAAATCAGACAATGGATTTAGATCAGGGACACATTCCAGTGATCACAGGGAATAAATGTCAACCTACTCTCATTGACTTATATTTTAATTATATAAGAAATGTTAAGAAGTTTATGACACAAAAAGCACAACCTTCATTTACTTTGGGGTATTAAGAGGAAGATACTTCTGTATCCATTTCATGGGTGTGTGATGCCTAAAGGGAAGGAATTCATCAACCAGATAGGAAAAATAAAATAGTTCACAACTTCATCCCAGTTCCCACAACCTGGAAAATTAAAAATAAAATAAAAGGCCAAATATAAAATCAATGACTATAAAACACTAGAACAATTACTTATTAAAACTTTAGAAAAATAAAATTGTAAATAGGGAAGCAATGACAAGGAATGTTTCAGAAGACTAAAAGATGAATATGACATAAAATGTTCAAATATGCAGAAGGAAGCAACACATCAAATTGTGGGATTAATGAGGGCTGCTGCACGAAGAAGCAACATCTCTAACTCAAGGACCTAACCTACATTGATAAGAGGCACTGTGTCCTGAGAAGCAAGGGAGCTTCAAGGGTGAGAATGCTCAACTAGGAAGAGAGAAAGCACACCAGAATGATGGAAATATAGGAAAGAAGTTCTCTTGATAGTGACCAGAGAAACAAACGTTGAAGGGGGAAAAGTCAGAAGGAACAAATTTCTCTATTTGTTCATTCACTAGTGACTCCCTCGAAGACCATTGATTGAACAGGTGCCAACAGTATGTTGAGTCTAGACTCACAGGATCCTTGCCCTCAGTGAGGCTGCTGGCTACTGATGGAAGACTCAACTAGGAGAAAGTATGAAAATAAACAAACAAAGAAACAACAAGAAGGACAAATATACCCAAGGCAAGAAATCATGGAAGACTCAAACAAGGAAAAAGTGTGAAAACAAACAAACAAGAGGGACAAATATACCCAGGGCAAGAAATCATGTCAGAGGTATTTCCTTCCACTGACAACACCATTGTCAGTAAGAATTTGGCGCTGAAGGACCTTCCTATTCTCTGAAAATAGAAGTCAAAATTGTTAGCACCTTTTGAAAAGCAATTTGTCAAAGTATTTTAAGAACTCTAAAAATATTCACACTCTTTGACCCAGTTATTATTCTTCTGGGGGTCTAGTCAAAAGAAAGGATTTTATGACAAGAAAAAAATTACAAATGTTTTTATAACATCAGAAATGCTCATTACAAAGAACAAAAGAGACAAATTATTAAGAAATTATGGTTTCTGTATTTAATGAAATATGATACAGTGCTAAAGGACAATTTTAATGAAAGCTGTGCTATTAAGCTAGTGTTTGCAATTTGAAATTACATATACTTATTCACTAAAATAAGAACTATGTGATTTGAATCTATTTTAAAATACTTTTGAATGAAAACCCTTTTGGAGACAATGTTTGGACAAGCCATTGTGCTCATGGTGTTATTGTTCCCTATTCATTTTCTCAGCTGTGAGATGACCATACTCTCCCTCGTTTGGTTTGTGAAGTAGCCACTTGACTTGTGCAGGCCAGTGGAGTGTGCTGAGATGAACCCTGCTCTTCTGCCTAGGCAGAGCACCAAGTGCAGTCTCAAGAGGATGTCGGCCTCTGTTGCTTCTGTGCTGGTCTGTGGGACAAGTATGGCCCACTCAGGGGCTTTTCCCAAGCCAGGACTCAGAAGAACAGAACTATAGATGCAGCAGCTGGGCTCACAGTACTGGGATCAGGAAATGAATGTGTGATTGTAAGTTGCTGAGGTTTTATACATAATTGCGCATTATTTCAACAAAGACCAATTTGAAACACACACATACACATACACACACACACACACACACACACACACACACATACACATACACATACATATACATATACATATATATATATATATATATGCACAGAGAGAGAGCATGTATATGTGTGGCATATGTGTATATGTGTATGCATATATGTATGTGTATATGATGCATATGTAAAGGCATACTCAAACCCTTATGGCTATGAAAATTTACTTTCAAATAAAGTCTGTAGGACTGTGTCTGCTTCCACAGGGAAGTGAACACAGCTTGCTTTTATTTACTCACTCTTCTTTTTCCACTCTTAAACTTTTTAATTTTATTAAGCAAAATGAGGGAAAACCTTGTAGGAATGAGAACTAGGAGTAGCTAATGAAGACCGAGAGACTGGAGCCATTACTAGCTTTCTAATGTGCATCCATTTCCTTCCTCGTGCATCTGTTTCCTTTGCAATTAGTGCTCTCTCCATTACCTCAGAATAATAGGGAATGGCTTCTCCACTATTTTCTTACTGAAGAGTGTGATGGCACTATCACATGATAGATATAACAGAAATAAAATAAAAAAGTATCTAATATTTAAAATACAGAATAAGCCCACAAGAAATAGTGGCAATAATAAAAAATGTTCTCTGGAAACAGTATTTTTTTTTAATTTCACAAATGAGAACAATAACTCATCTATAAACTCATATGCTAATAACATATCTAAAATGCTTATAGATTTGTTTTAATATTAAAAGTGGTGGGCATCCTGAGTGTTGTTCTTTGGCATTGAGAAAATAGTAAGTTCCTTGGCAAGAATAAAAATGTATAATCATTTTATCACAATTTGATCCAAATCACATTGAAATGCATCTATTCAACACTGTGTAGTGTTTTTGTTATCTATTGATCCATGTGTATTCTAATAGGTACCAGCTGATGAATGTGAGTGACATCTGCCCATGTTTACAGATCTTTCAAGGTTCCTTGACCTCATTGGCTACACAAAACAGCAAGCAACACAATTAACTAAGAATGTTTCTATGCCTGGAGGTCAAGAGTGACTTCGCAAGAATCAGAATAAAGAAATACTCTAGAGAATAGTTTCCAATGAACAGTAGACACAGCTAGAACAATAGGGAGATGGGGACACTGTTGAAAGGGCAGTCTACAGGCTGGCAGTGGTGACGCACACCTTTAATCCCAGCACTTGGGAGGTAGAGGCAGGAGGATTTCTGAGTTCGAGGCCAGCCTGGTCTACAGAGTGAGTTCCAGGACAGCCAAGTCTATACAGAGAAACCCTGTCTCGAAAAAACAAAAACAAAAACGAAAAAGAATAAAGAATAGGGTAGTCTACAATCAGTGATAAAAATCTCAGAAGTGAGGCTGATCATGTGATTTAAGAGACTATTTGGGAGAAACAGTGTGCAGACCCTGAGGGAAGGACAGATTCACAATAGCAGTGGCTGAAGTATTCAGCAGAGCCTGATTATTCAGCAGAAGCTTAAGAGCTGGTGGAAGAGCTGGGTCCATTAAGAGGAGAGCGGTGCTAACATCAGGATGCCAGGCAGAGTTAGGTGATCAGGCTTGTAAGCCAGTGAATCTCTCTAACTAATATGACAACTGGTGAACTGTGGCCATAAAGCCACCAGAAATGGAGGTGTCTAGGAGGTGTGGAAATGAATGGATGGATTTGCAACATGAAACTTCTAGAATCAACCAGACTGACTACATGGTCTACCATCACACTTTCCATTATCATAGTAAAATCTGTATACCAGCAATGTTTTTCTCACTGGGAAAAGGGATTTCAAGCTGGCCTTGAATTCACAGTAATCTACATGCTTCCACCTCCCACATTTTGGAATTAAAAGCCTGTACTTCTACTACCACCCCTGGCCTCATAAAATTCCATGTTATCTACTTCTTCTGCCAGACTTGTGCTGTGCCACTATACTCTTCGCATCCAGTGTTTGGCAAACACTCAACAAGTACTTTTTCATTAATCAGTTGAGTGATTAGCATGAGTTAGCTTGTTTGTTGAAAGTAAGTGTTCGTGAGAATTGCACTTTCTGTGGGAGGTTTGTAGGTGATCTTGATTTGTTTCCACTCTGCCCCACATGGTTAGACATACATGGTGAATAAAGTACAGAGAGGCTTTTCTGAGAGTCCTGCTGTAGTTATAAAGAGCATCCATACTGAGTCAGGATGAGTTGTTACTTAGCCTGTCGTATGGTCCAGTGGTTGTCGTATATACAAAACTGATGAAGGTAGCAACTCTTGAGATGTTTTAGGGTTTAAAATCCTTGTGAGGGTATCTACTTACATTATAATTTTTATTATACAATTAATAACAATGTAGTCTTTCTAATGGCTGGTATCATATACGATACATCAATATTTCTGTCATAGACTGTTTTTTGTCACTGAAAGCATTCTTTACTGACACAAAGAGGAAAAGATAGATGTATATTTAAAGCAGAGAGTTTTTTCCCCAAAACACTCTGGTGTGCATAGAAATAGATGAGAAGAAGTTCATACTATGAGATCTGAGCCACCACAAGGAGAGGCCTCCCACATTCTTCCCAAGGGGAATGAGTCTTCAAGGAGTCCTGCTATTTTGGTTATAAAATGCCTTGATAAGGCAGCTTGATACACACACCATTTTATGTGCCATCCAAATTCTTCTCACTGTTTATGGTGGTGACAGCCTCCTGAAGCTTTCAGCATTCTCATCAAAGCAGGGTCATCACATTAATTTCTTAAAATGCAATGAGTATTGCTGCCCCTCCCCCACAACCAACACAGACTCAGGAAACTCGATTCTGTCTGCAGCAAGAGTGTCTTAGAATATCAGGATGGCATGGTGTTAAATGTCAAGACCTCAGGACACGGAGTAGCTGTCTTGGACTGCTATGATTTGTTGTTTTCAGGATCCTGTAGTGACTTTCCTGTTCCAATCATCCACTTCATCATCTACCTCTAGGGTTGCACTAGATTTAATTAGGCTTCTCTGATCATAGTTCTAGTCTCACGCAGGCCCCTCACATAGAAGTCCAAGTCTCAGGGAAACACTTGGCTCTGCTGCCCTCCCTAGCTCCTTCATCTACCTGACTTAGGAGAAGCTTGTATCCTTCCAGTCTGGTCAATTACTTCCCTGGTGCTCTTCCTCTAAGAAAAGAGATTGGCACTTTTGCCAATTCTTTGTCCATCTGAGGCACCATAGAAGCAGCCCTCCTTGTACAGAATGCTTGTTTAATTCTTTGTCTTTGTTATGGTGTCTATTGCTGTGATGGAACACCAGGAACAAAAGCAAAATAGGAAGGAAGTGGTTTACTGTGCTTTCTTTTACATATCATGGTTCATCATTGAAGAAAGACAGAGTAGGAAACTGAATACAAGAACTGATGCAGAGGCCTGCAGGGGTACTGCTTATTGGCCTGGTCACTCATGGCCTTCTCAGCTTACTTCTTCCTCCCTCTGTCCCTCCCTCTGTCCTTCCCTCTGTCCCTCCCTCTATCCCTCCCTCTGTCCCTCCCTCTGTTTCTCCCTCAGTCCCTCCCTCCCTCCCTCCCTCCCTCCCTCTTTTCTCTTTCTTTCTTTCTTTCTTTCTTTCTTTCTTTCTTTCTTTCTTTCTTTTTTCTTTGTTGCTGTTTTACTACTAGTACTACTATTTTACTTATTTACTTTACATCTCTCTCACTGCTCTCGTCCATCCTCTTCTCCTCTCCCTTGGGTATCCACCCACCCTGGCACTTCAAGTCTCTGAGAGGCTAAGTGCTTCCTTTCCCACTGAGGCCAGACAAGGCAGCCCAGCTAGAAGAATATATGCCATGTACAGGCAACAGCTTTCATGATAGCCCCTCATTCCAGTTGTTTGAGACCTACATGAGGACCAAGCTGCACATCTGCTACATATGAGCAGGGAAGCCTAGGTCTAACCTGTGTATGTTCTTTGGTTGGTGGTTCAGTTTCTGAGAGTCCCAAGGGTCCAGGTTAGTTGATTCTGTTGGCCTTCTTGCGGAGTTCCTATCCACTTAGAGGCCACAATCCTTTCTCTTATTCTTCCATAAGAGTCCCAAAGCTCCATCCACTGTTTGGCTGTGGGTGTTTGTATCTGTCTTAGTTGGCTGCTGGGTGGAGCCTCTTAGAAGACAACCATGTCCTATAGCCAGGCAGGAACCCCAGTAGAGTGATAGGGACAACAATTCACCCACAAACTTTTGACCCCAAATTTATCCTGTCTACCAGAAATGCAGGGACAGGGAATGGAGCAGATACTAAGGAAGTGGCCAACCAATAACCAAGCCCAACTTGAAACCCATCACAAGGTCAAGTACCAATCTCTAACACTATTCATAATCCTGTTAAACTTGCAGATAGGAACATGTCTGCCCTCACCTCTCTTTCCTAAAGCACCCATGGCTACTAGCCTAGGAGTGGCATCATGAACAATGGGCTGGTCCCTCCCACATCATTAATTAGTAAGATGACCTTCATACTTGCCTATAGGGCAGTCTTATGAAGGCAGTTTCTCAATTGAAGTTCTTTCCTCTAAGATGTGTGAAGTTGCCACTAAACTAGCCCACACACACACTATAGTAAAAAAAATTGACACAATCATCGTGTCTCTTTAGTTCTCAAAGGCCGAGACATTAAAACCCAATACAAAAGAGAAAAAGTTTAAATCGTAAGCAAGAAACATGTAATAATTTTACAGAGTCTGCTGAGGAGCCCCCAGTTAAGACCTATAAGAAGATACCACCTTTTCAGTTACAGCCTCATGTACACTAAGTCTTTAGCCAGAGGACGAAAGAATAACTGTGATGATATTATCTCAGTGTTTATCAGGGGGCTCTGTGGTTTCCATATATCTCCCTACCTGACCCTCACAGCCCATTTGTTCTCCTATGATGTCAGACATCAGAGGATATTTTGAGTCCCTAGTATGTGCAAAACTCTATGCCAGGCATAAGTGATATCGTGGAGGGCAAATTGGACACAGTTCCTGTCTACAACGAGCTTACATTCTAGTGGCATAACAAGCAATCAGACAGCCCCATAGAAAAGAGAAGGAAGAAAGGAAGGAAGGAAGGAAGGAAGGAAGGAAGGAAGGAAGGAAGGAGGGAAGGAAGGAAGGGATGGAGAGAGGAGGGAGGAAGAAAGGAAGAAAAAAATAAGGAAGGCAGGAAGGAAGGAAAGAAGGAGAGAACTAGGCATGTGTGTGTCCTGAGGGAAATAGAATATAGTTTGAGGAGAACTGTTTTGGGGAAGTTGATCAGGGTCTCTCAGTGACACAGGGGTAACAGCAGGTGGGGGTGAGAAGAGAGTCAGTAGGGAAAGCTGTAATCAAGTGGTGGTGAGGTTTGCCAGGTAGGAGGAGAGATAGAGTTCAACCAAGGATTAATGTCTGGTTTGCATGGAGAAAACATATCCTAAAATATACAGATAGGAATGATCCTGAAGAAACACTGATGTTGAAGAAATCGAAGGTGTGATGGGGGTGGGGCTTGGAGGGAGGCAGATTGGGGGAGCAAGGTAGTGAGACAGAGGGAAGATGAGGGACTGAGTGGGATAGACATCTCCAGAGAGGATGCAGGTGTGAGCAGTGCAGCTGTAAAGAAAGAAGGGCTTTTGAGTCTGGTGGTTTTACTTGTCCGAACAAACAGGGATTTGTTAGGAATATGGAAAGGTGATTTTAAGAATTAATTGCATTATTTACTGTTTTGATTGGATTGAGCTTCATAGCCTTTTTATTTCCTGGGCTGGGTTTCAGGCAGCCCAGGCTGGCTTGTGATATGCTGTGTAGCCAAGGGTGGCCTCCATCTGCTGATCCTCTTGCTTCCACCTAGCTACAGCTAGGCTTCCAGGCCTGTGCCAACATATCGGGAGATATTTCTTTTTTTATGATGCTGAAGTTGCAAAGTTATTGGGGAGCTAAGCTGATTCCTTTGCATAAGTTTCGTGGGGGAATATAGTCATGTGTATATATATTGTTTTCTCCTTGTACATATCTACAAAGCTTTAGCATTTATGAGGCAGCTTTAGGAATTTGGAGTCTATATTTAATTTACAGTATTCTAATAGCCTGTGTAGGGGTACACTTTCTATTTTCTCTCTTTTTCTTTAATCTTTGGCCTTATATAAAGTGATCTTCTACAGAAAAGACAATGATTTTTATCAAACAAATGACATTGTTGTTGCAAAATTGGACACAATTCAACTTTATTAGGTTCCCTATTAATCATGATGCTTGCAGTACTTAAGCAGCACCGACATAAATTCAGATGAGCTTTTAAGATGGTTTGCAAATGCTCCTCAAGACACCACAGGCTTCCCTCTCCCTGTTTGCCATTACCGGTGATAACCACCCAATATTTTTACATAAATCATGGTGCTTTCCCTCTTTGAATCTGACCACTTTCCTAGTGTCAGCACCATTATTACAGCCTCATGCTCCTTTACTGAGGAAGTGTTACAAGGCAGTGTGGAGAGCGTTCAGTCCCGCCTGTAGGAGGCAGTGTGGAGGGCGTTCAGTCCCGCCTGTAGGAGGCAGTGTGGAGGGCGTTCAGTCCCGCCTGAAGGAGGCAGTGTGGAGGGCGTTCAGTCCTGCCTGTAGGAGGCAGTGTGGAGGGCGTTCAGTCCCGCCTGTAGGAGGCAGTGGGCAATGTGGAGGGCATTCAGTCCTGTCTGTGGTCTGACAAACTCATTAACAGCTCCCCCTCCTCAAGCTTAGCTAAAGCTCTCTAAGAAGCAGAGGTTTCTGTGTAGAACAAAGAGCTGATACGCAGAAGTGTTTCAAAAGGAAAAGGGCTTTTACAAAAAAATGAAAATTGTCTCTGCAAAAATGTAAGGGAGGAGGCAGTCCTGTCTATCCATCCTCCATTGGAGGAGTGGCTCATCGGTGACATCGCAATGAAAGAACGTCTCAAAAGCCTCTGAAAGGTAACCATTCAGTCCCCACCTAAGATATTAACTACACTTAACTTTTTGTTTGTTTGTTTGTTTGTTTTCCTGAAAAAGTGTAGAGCAAATTGAATTCTTGTGGTTTAAAAAAAAATTATTGGGCAGATTGCCAAGATTAAAAAAAATCAAGTTGGAAAGGAAATTACATGCGTTAAGCACATCTTGATGGTGTGTGTGTGTCTGTGTGTCTGTGTCTGCTTTTTGGGTTTTGTCATCATAGTTCTAATTCTCTTATTTTAAATGTTCTTCTCTCCCCAAAAGGAGCCAGTCAGTAAATTATTCATGCCTTCCACCTCATCAGTATCCCCTGCTGAGCTGAGGTGATGCTACCACTGTGGCTGGCCTTTTCCAGGAGGCCACAGTTACTAAATGGCAACTTCTCCCAGGAAAGCAGAGCTTTGTACTGAATTACTGTGTGTTCCTTACTTGGATTCAGTTTTATTATGTTGTTCAGTGGCCTTAGCCTTTGAGAAATCTTTTGAGTGTGTCAGTGTATTGCAACTCTTTAAAATGAAACCAACTTATACACAAAAAACTATTCCTCTCTAATCCTTTTAGAGAATCTCAAAAACTTCAGGAATATTGAAACCAGTGCCTTCTATTATATGAGAATTCTATACAAAGGGACTTTAAAGGTTATTTTTAAAAAGAATTAATGAATATAATTATTCATTTCTTCAAGTAGGAAGATTTGTCTGTATGTTAATTACAGAAACTTTAAACATTCAGTTCTGACGTGTGTGTGTGTGTGTGTGTGTGTGTGTATGTGTGCATGTGTGTCCTAATGCATCAGTGGCCTTAATATGTAAGTGATAAATTACTGGCTTCACTATTCTTTGGAGCTGGCAATCCTAAAATTACTATGGTCTGTCAATACAATGCATTATGTTAATAAGATGAAAAGCCATCAGAGGCCTCAATGTCAAGGTGTCCTTTCTGTGGAGATACTGATTGTTTGGTTGCATAAAAATCGACAGCTTTTAAAATAATTTTGGCCACATTAGTTTAATTTGTTACTATTATTTTCATGTTACAGTTCAAAGACCTGACATAGGAGAAATGCTGTTTTATGCTTATATTTAGTGCTAACATCCAGGGGTGTGTGTGTGTGTGTGTGTGTGTGTGTTCTAAAGGTAATTGAATTCTGGGGGCTTTATTTAAGCCCACCCTGAACTGCTGATGTGAGAAACCCACATCAATAGAGTTAGTATCGGCTTACCTATTTTTGAGTCCTATTAGCACCATAGACTTTAAATAGGAAAACCACACATTCTGGGCTCTCTAGCCAGGACACTTAAGTCTTACCATTTGGAAATGCTGGCAGGCTTCTCAGTATAGCATATCTGATGAGACAATGGCAAAACGACACTGAGTCTTCTGTTATTTTGTGGCAGTTTCTGCTTATAATTTGGGTAACGCAGTAACATCTCTTGCCTCTAGTGTCCAGTGTCCATTCCAGAGTTACAGAAGCTCAATTTTAGCCACCATTCTTTCTTATGAGATCTTGTGAACACTTACTGTGTGTTAGTTGATGCTCTAAAGGAACAACATGCTCTGTAGCCACTGGAACTCAATAGTACAGTGTGGTATTAGTATACACACAGCCTTTCTGATGTGTGTTGTATCTTACACTTTTCCCTCATTGATCTTTCTTGATTCACAGGTAAATTCCAACTTGGATTTAAGATACTTGTCACAGTTATGACAATTTAAAAAGAGATTTTTATTTTTATATGATATTTGCTTCAATTCTAAATGTAAATATTATCTAGACTAAAGAAGATCTTTTTTAATGCACAGTGCTATTTTTTTATTTGCTCATTCACAATTAGGGGTATAGTCTGAATCATACAAGACAAGAATGATATAGTAGCTTTAAAATTTATTCTCAGTTATTCAAGACCCTCAAGAATGAGGTTAAAAATAAAAGGTTACTCCTAATGACGAAAGTGCTCATATATGAATTGCAAAAATAGTCCACAAAAGAAGCAGTGACATCTTCCTCTCGCAGATTATTCAATCCCATGTTCTGGGCGGAAGTCACTGCTGTGCTGTGAAGACAGTTAGTACTATAGTGTCCTTAGTGGTAAGGATCCAAGGTCTCCTGCCAAAAGCCATGGGAATGTGCCACTGTACACACAGACAACTCTGCACAAGCTTTGTGGGTTGGAATTTTCATTTCTCTTGAAAAACACAACATATATGACAATTTAACAGTTGAGTCTCACAAACTGGTATTTATTTACTCAGCAAACCTGTGAGACCATATCTTGGAGTAATATGGCAAGTAAATGTTCAGTTTTGTAAAAATATCCAAGTGTTTTCCAAAGTTGTCTTTCCATTTAGTACTTCTTCAACAGAGTATAAAAAAGTCAGATCATGCCACATAGTCATGAACATTTGGCATTTTGTTATGTGTAAATTGTGTAAGATTTGTTATGTGTAAACCCCCCCTAATGCTGTGATTCTAATATATACCTTAGCATGTGACCTTTTACAGAAAATTTTATATACAATTCTCCCTTTCCAATGAGTCCCCTCTCCTTAACCAAAAGAATCACTTTTATGAAATTAAGAAAATTAATGAGCTCACATAGCAAAAATGTCCAGGAATACAGCTCTATACTTGAGTGCTTTGCCTATACTTAAGGCAAATGTAATTTTTCTCAGTTCTGAAAGCTGGAAGTCTAAGATCAAGGTATTGCAGCTTTAGTGTCTGGTGAGAGCATGGTTGGTAAATGGATGGCTTTTTGTAATTGCATCCTCTAGAGGACAGCATCTGAGTCTTCATCTAACAGAATGCAAGAGAGAAAATGGCTTGCTGGTTCCCTTGAACCCTTTTGTGTAGTGTCTGCTGTCATTTAGGGCAAAATGTCCTTCTTAATCTCATGTGTTGAACACTTGGTTCCAGTTGATAGTTCTGTTTCCAGGGGTTCTAAGAACTTAGGAGATGGGCCTATTAGAAGGAGCAAGCACTGGAAGTGATCCTCTGAATGAACTGCCTCATCACCATTCCCTTCCTTATCCCTACTTCATGCCTGTCTGGAGGTCAACAATCTCTCCCCACACATGTTCCTCTTACCATGATGTTGTTACAAGAAACTCAAAGCCCAGTGGACATGGACTGAGCCCTCCAAGGCTGTGAGCCGCAATAATCCTCCCACCTCTAGGTTCTTTCTGTCAGGCATTTCAGTCATATCCATGCAAAAGTAAGTAATGCAGCCTCTAATCCTATTTGTGAGAGCAAAACTTTCATAATCTGATGAATTCTCTGAACATTTCAACTCAATCTTATCACATGAGCCCTTAGTTTTTAATATGTGGGTATTAGATGGGACATACTCATTCTTTTAAACCATCATGCTGTGTTACCTTACAATGAAAAAGTCTCCTCCTGTTTAATTTCTTCTAACTCTGGTATTTTAGCCTCTAAATGACAATGACATTTTGAACAAGAAAAGCTAGAATATTGCAGAAGAATAAAAGATAAAACACTTTCATGCAAATAGAAGTAAAAACAAAGGAGAGAAAAGAACTTAACACAAACAACTTGGCTGTCTAAGAAAGCCAGGAGTCTGTTTACTCTCAGCGACCCACTGTTGATCTTTTCAGGCATAGAAATTTAATCTGAGAATTATCCTGTGAAAGATTTAAGTATGAACATAGCATGAAATGGTTAGAAGGCATACCTAGCACATTCCAACATAACAGCTAGATACTGTTGATGGGTTTCATTAGTGGTATTATTGTCAGTAAATCATGGATGTCCATAAGGAGCTAGAACCAATAACTTCGGCTGAATCAGTCACTGAGCAAATGAAATTCACTTCTCCACCCCCAATCATGCCTACTCATCATCTATCCTCTCCAACTAATGATATGTTGGTAAATACAGAGAGAACCTGAGATCTGCAGTATTAACTAGTTAAATGCTAAAAAATACTCCCACCATGTCTAGGCCACTTTGAGCAGATACGTGATATCACTGAATACAGAATTGGAAGGAGATAGTCTGATCATCCAAGTCTGTGTGTGTGAACTCCTGCATGCCTCTGTCTCCACCTCAGTCTGTGGAGGTTGCTGTTGTGTTTGGATCGTCCAAGTCTCCTGTGATTGGTCTTCACCTTGTTACTGAATTGACTATGCCTTTCACATGTATCCAGTTCCCATGCATAATGGCTAAGTAGCTTCCTTAAAAGAACTTACATGATTATATCCCTCAGAGTCATATGTGGTATTCTTCCCCCAGATCCTCAGCCATGTCCCCAATTATCTTTCTCCATAATTTTTTAAACATCAGTTCTTTTGGAAAGAATTCTGAGTCTCCAGAATTTTTCTACATTATATTCTTATTTTTTTAAAAAAAAGATTTATTTATTTTATGCATGTGAGTACACTGTAGCTGTCTTCAGACACACCAGAAGAGGGCATCAGATCCCATTACAGATGATTATGAGTCACCATGTGGTTGCTGGGAATTGAACTCAGGACCTCTGGAAGAGCAGTCAGTTTTTAACTGCTAAGCCATCTGATTGCTACATTCATAAACAATAAAATATCCTGACACATTTGCTCCATCACAAAATCCAAAGTGTAACTGCTTGGTGATTTGTATTTCTACACATCATTTAAATACTTCAAGATCAGAGACTGTATCTTTTTTTCTATCATATTTAAATTGGACTTGGAAAGAGTAATTATTCAGTAAACAGTTAAATAAGTAAATTAATCAAGATATTCCTGAAGTTGTTGGTTTATGTCTATTTTATCCTGTGGTTCAAATATGGTTGTTGGGTTCACCTACAATTCATTGGTTGCTTAATGTATGTTACCCTGTGTCAGGCAATTTTGAAGAAAAATTAAGGAAAATATAGTATTCACTAATTAATTATATTAAAAATTATTTTTTCTGGCTATTTGGAATTATAATAAACCCAAAATTTTTGGAACAAGATTTACCACAATCTCTTTAAATAACTCTAGATTAAATTGTATGTTTATCAAATAGGTGAGAATAATAATCTAAAAATATGTGTTGTAAATTCGCCTATCACTATAAATACCAGGAAATAAGTATTTTCTTTTCTTTCTGGTTTTGTGATTATTCTACAAGGTTTGGTGGTCTCTTCCTTTAATTTGTGGGAAATAATGGTTTGTTCAGTTTAGCAAAGATCTTCACAAATTTTTGTGATAACAAATCCTTAACACAGATGGCCTGAAAAACAAAGGAGATGGATGAATGTTGAGAGTTTAATGGCAGACACTGAAATTGCTAAGAGAGATATCTATGGCTGGTGCCAAATGTAGCACAGAAGCAAATACAGGGACATTTAACAGCCCATTGTGTGGCTCCATCCCACCTGACTGCTGTCCAGAGCATCCTTATTGAAATTGGCTAGAACTTTTATCTCTGCTTACTTTGGGACTAAACACACACACACATACACACAAACCGGTTCAAATGCTTGAAAATTCCCATGGGCATATGAAGCCTATGAATTACCAGATGGAAACAAAGGACAAAGAAAGCTAGATACAAATCTCAGCTCCTCTTCCTCTGTGGTGCTGTCTCCAGTCAATATGGAGGAACTAAGAATGAGCATGAAGGAAGCCATCTGGCTAGTACTCAGAGAGCATCTTCTGAGTTTCTTCTCTCCTTTGCCTCATATAAGATGGGCAGGTAAAGCAATCACTCTTGATACTTCAATTTCCATAAGGTCTTTAATGTAAATGAACATTATGTAAATGAAGTCAGATCTAAGAATGTAGTCACTGAGAGAAAATGGTTCAGACAAAAGAGGTAATATGTTTATAACATTCCATACACTGTTTTACCATGCTGGTTTTCTTTTACACACATACACACACACACACACACACACACACATATTTATTTATATATACACAGACATGCGCACACACACACATATATATATGATATATGTGACACACACACACACACATATATACTCATATTCTGAGTCTCCACTATACAGAAATTTTCTTTGTTATATTCTTAAATAATAAAATTTCTCAGCACATTTTCTCCATCACAAAATCCCAAAACATCCAATGAAAGTTTTGATTTTATTAAACTTGAAACATAATAGTATAACCCATATTGCTGAAGTCATTATTAGTGTAACAAAGTAACGGACTCATCACAGAGAACTTGAGTGTGACCTCTGTGTATTGTCTAAAACTGTAAGTGTATAAGGCATAAAGCTGTGAATAAGCTCAGATAAAAATGTAGCTTACTTAGTTGACACCTCAAAAATGTATTTATCCAATTCTACAAGCCAAGGTCAAGAATACTTTATTGTTTCTTACTGCATTGGCCATTGCTAAGGAACTAATGGAGTAGGCTCCTGCTGCAAAGAGCCTGGGGCAAAACATTCTAGGCCCCAGAAGCACACAATGACTGGGACTGAAAGAGAACACACTCATCCTTGGTTTGTAACTTAGCTTTAATTATTTTTTGCTTGTTTTCAGCCTTAGTTGCAACTTGGAGTACACTCTATGTCATTTTGTAAGACTGCTCAGCTATTAAAGCCATCAGCATAGCACATTCTGTTGGAAATTTTGCCTTCTTTTTTTTTCAAAAAAAGAAAAAAGAAAAAAGAAAAAGAAAGAAAAGCAAAGAAATGAAAAGAAAAGAAAGGAAAAGGGCAATTAATTTGGTTGAAAATCTAACCAAAATACAGAGAGACTTACCACAGTGTATTTGCACATTAACATCTGCTGAGATACTAAAAGTTGATTTTTAGGTTTTTGTTGGTGGTGGTGTTTTGTTGTTGGTGTTGGTTGTTTGTTTGGTTGGTTGGTTTGGGTTTGTGTGAGAGAGTTTCTTTAGGTAGCCTTAGCTGTCCTGGAACTCACTCTGGTGGACGAACTTGGCCTCAAAGTCCACCTGTTTCTCCCTCCCAAGTACTGAGACTAAAGGTGTGTACCATCACTGCCTGCTAACTTTTAGGTTTATGAGTTCTTTTTTCAGACGCTCACTCAGATAAATGGTTTCATCAAGGACTATAATGGACTATCTCAGTACAGACATCTGTCTGACTTCCATACCAAATTCAGAGCACAGTGAGACTGATATCTTAAAATAGACATATTACACACACACATGCACACACACACACACACACACACACACACACACACACACACTAATATCTAGCTTTCTTTTACTATAATATAGTATTTTTAATATTCGTCAGCAGTACCCACTTGTGTCTTTTATTGATGAAAATTGTAAAATAGACAAACATGCTGCAGTAGTTGCCATGAGCTCTCTGGTACCCATTACCCAGCTTAGAAATTTTCTGTTTTTATTCTTTAATACCCCACTTGATTCTTATTATTTTCTCTTCAAGAATTCTTTTGTTCCATTGCCCTTTCAAACATATTGTGACTACTTGATGTCACCCCTAGATATGAGACCACATAGTTTCTATTGCCACCAACAGAAATCTAAGCATTCATATAGAAAGAAGAGAAGGCTGTGTCACATCTCCCTTAACTACATGAGCTTGGAAACAACATTCCTCCCAAAAGAAAAACTGCTGGTGGCAATACTGAATACAGAGTCTCTGCTTCTTGTCATTGACTAGTTTTTACTTCCCCCTCCAGTCTGGGAATGCAACCTCTCCTAAGAGGGTATGTGACCTTCCAGGAATGAAGCCACCATTCAGGATGCTCCGACAAAAGACTATTTTCATGGCGATTGGAAAGAAGGGACAGAAGATCTATGGCTAGCCACTCACATTCCCATGAGACTTGGAGCTCTGGGGACCTTGTTAAGCTGATGCTGAAAGTTAGTTTTGACAAGAGGGAAAGAGACCCTCTTGAGAGAGGGAGGGCAACACAGAGGAGACAGAGATGAGCAGACATGAACCAAGAGAAAGGAAAGCACATTCTCACATTCCGGATGTTTGTCTAACCAGCTGTGCTTCGAGAATTCTTAAACTCCCAACATGTTAAACGAACTATTTTAATAAAGCATGTTTAAAACTAAGTTTTAACAACTTAAGACAAAGAGGCTCTGTTAGCTTTTTGTCTAAACTCCACTCCCACAGTTACCTGGAAACTGCTAGGTATGCTCCTCCCCACAGTTACCTGGTAACAGCCAGGAAGGCCTGGCCCACTATAAAAGGGGCTGCTTGCCCCCTCCTCCCTCTCTTGATCTCCTGCTCACTTACCTCTTCTCCTGTCCCCTCTTCCCTTCCCCATTCCCTTCCCCCTCTCTCCACATGGTCATGACTGGCCTCTCCTCCTTCTCCTTCTCCTTCTCCTTCTCCTTCTCCTTCTCCTTCTCCTTCTCCTTCTCCTTCTCCTTCTCCTTCTCCTTCTCCTCCTCCTCCTCCTTCTCCTCCTCCTCCTCCTCCTCCTCCTCCTCCTTCTCTTCTCTTTCCTCCTCCTCCTCCTCCTCATCCT
>NW_021604566.1:11389241-11392122 GCF_004785775.1 Grammomys surdaster | reverse complement strand
TTTTTTTTTATAAACACATCAGGCTTTCCCTAGAGTAAATATATCCTAGCATTTTTTTGACCAAATGCCCTGCAAATTCATTCTGCAACACTGTTCTCAACTATAACCTGTAGACCACAAGGTTTAACAGATCCAGTCCTGTGAAGAGGTAGGGTGGCCCAGATGAAATCCTGCTCTTTTTCTGCAATTATTACCCTTCTGTGTGCTTCTTATCCTATGCATGGCACCCCCATCCACCAAGGACACTAAGCAGACCTGTATGATAGCTTACCATTTCCACTCATCCACTCCATCCCTAATCTATGACCTAACCCTGCCTATTTGGTCTAGGGGCCCTCTCAGCTCCACCCATTTGTCTATATATTCATGGCCTCCAATTCTAGTGTCAACCTTCACAGTGCATTCAAGTGGAGACAGAAGTCTCCACCTCCACAGATTCTGTTCCCTTCATTTTGTATTTACCATCATCGTTTGCCAAAATTCCAGATTATGTCACTCTGCCTTAAACCCTTCATTGTCTTTTCATTCTGATTACAAAAAGTAATCTTGCAAACTCTTTAACAATGAGTTCCCAAATCCTGAGTGAACAGAAACAGTAACAAGCAGATTTGGATGCATTTTTAAAGCTTTAAAAAATAAAAAGCTAAATATTTAATAAAATATTGCTGAATATATAAAAGTTTAAACAATGTTTATTATGAAGTACTGTGGTCAATCTATTATGTCAAACCTACTTCACTTATGGCAGGTTCCATTGGAAGAAGGTATATATTTTTAACTAAAAATATTTTCCATAAGATACTATATATAAGAACTATAGAAGAGAAAAGAATACCATCTTAGTAGTTCAGAATCTGCATTATTCTTGGGCCGCTTCAAATTAGGAAGACCAAAGAAGGTTCATTAATAGGGCATACTGATGAATATCTAGGTTATAACATCATCCTGTCCAGGATTATGAGGGCATAGTTCCCTGCAGCATTATAAAGCCTTTATTCATTAATCAAACTAATGTCTATTACTATTTTATTATTTACTAGGCATGATAATAGGTCCTTATCTAGGATGATTAACTTTGATTGTCAATTTGAGTGGAAGAAGACATTCATAAAGCATTAGTGAGACCCTCTCCCTCCCCCCCCTCTCTCTCTGTCTCCCTCTCTCCGTGTGTGTGTGTGTGTGTGTGTGTGTGTGTGTGTACATTTCCAGAGAAGATCAATTGAAGGAAGAAGATTCACCCTGAATGTGGCTGACACTATCCTATGGGCAAGGGTCAAGTCCTATGGGCAAGTGGGAAAGAACAAAGACATATGACAGCCAACATTCCCCTTTCTCTGATTCCTGTTTGTTGTTGTTTTTGTTGTTTTTGTTTGTTTTTGTTTTTTAAGCCAATATGTTTTTATTTAGAATAGGATTTTTAATGTATTCATGGGCAATTTCATAAATATAAACAATATATCTTGATCATAGTGACCCTCTGCCCTCCATTTCCATTCCCCTCAAACACCCCTAACATGTTTCCCCCAACTCTCATTTTTTCCATTTTGTTTTTGGTTTTGTTTAAGACACTGAACACAGTTACAACTGCCTGTTGGCATATTGACTGGCATTGTTGGCTTGCTCTCCTATGGATAACTGAAACTGCAGTGAGTGAGTGAGTGAGTGTAAGTGCCATGAAGTGTCCAGACAACAACACTTCACAGCACCCTTCCCATCGTCCTGCACTTACACTTTCCCACCCTTTCCAAGATGCTTCCTAAGTCTTTGGGGAGGTTGACTTCGATCTCCCACTTAGGGCTAAGTGTTTAATAATCACTTATTCTTAGCACTGTGACCAGTTACAAGGATCTGCATTAACAGCTGACCACTGTAGAGAGACGTTTCTCTTAAGCCAGATTTTGAGGTAGATTTCTTATAACAGCTAGTGATTGCCTTAACTAATATCACAAGACCTCTTGGAATATATTTTAGCTACCTATTTTCCATGGCCACCAATGATATGGTGAAGCAGATATGAAATGCCAAATTTAGCCAGCTTGCTTTCTGACCAGACTTCTCACCTTCTAGTGCTTTGTTGTTTTTTTTAAATTTTTTAAATTCAATATTTTATTTATTTACATTTCAGACGTTATCCCCTTTCTCCACCTTCCCCCATTAATTCCCTATCCTATCCCTCCTCCTCTTTTTTTGCTTTTATGCCATTTAAATTACATGCAATCATTAAGGTCAGTTCTAGGTTGAAGAACTAGCAATACAATAGATGCAAATAGTCAAGGAACAAGAAAGACAATAAAAACAGGTAGTCAAAGAACACAAAGGACAATAAACAGAGTCCTGTGATGACTCCTTTGATCACTATTTCTAAGGGCTTATCAGGATGGCCAAAATATCTGAGCCTACTTCCCTGTCCTAGTCCAAAGTCATTTTCATGCCTGAAGTCTACTTCTTTGTTCTAGCTTAAGATTTAGACTCCTGTCTTTAATTACTTCTTTGTTCTAGCCTAATATTCAGATTCCTGCCGAAAATTTCTTTTTTGTTCTAGTCTAGTGTTGCTGGCACAGTCAATCGGGTTCACCTGAAAGAGAGGCTGGGAATGGAAGAAGGGACAAGAGGGCGGGAAGAGATGAAGCCAGGACAAAGATCAAGGCTCAATGCTTTAATGTTCGGCTTTCAATTTAAAGGGGAAAGCCCACCCCCATCCCCACCCCTAGAGTTCCTTCTTGCTTTAGCCCACTGGGGGTGAGTGGAATCCATCCTGCTGGAGGTGAGGGGAATCCATCCTGCTGGGGGTGAGGGGAATCCATCCTTAATCACAGGCCAGAGATGTCTCAAGGCAAGCTCAGCAGGCAGTCTATTCTTCTTAGCTTGTGTACCAGGCTAC
>NW_021604566.1:11377317-11386241 GCF_004785775.1 Grammomys surdaster | reverse complement strand
CTCCTTCTTCTTCTTCTTCTTCTTCTGCTTCTTCTTCTTCTTCTTCTTCTTCTTCTTCTTCTTCTTCTTCTTCTTCTTCTCCATCATGTGTTTCATGTTACTCCATGTTGATATAAAACTCCCTATGTATCTAAGAATGTCCTTGAATATCTGACACTCTTGTCTCTATGTCCAGAGTGCTGGGATAGCAGACATGTTTCACTGGGCCCAGTTTATATGATGATAAAGATCAACCTCATGTCATTTTGCATGCTACACAAGCATTCTACCAACTGCGCTGTATTCCTAGTACAACTTTTGTTAATGAACCCCAACTTTGCTTCATAAAATAAAGGAACTTTCAGGCCAGTAAAGACTAGTAGTAGATCTCCTTTCATTTTGGTAGCCAAAAATTTTGCCTCAAATCTTTATATACTTTCTTTAGACATAATCTCCATTTAAGAAACATAAAAAAAAGCCAAGCAAGTATGAAGGGAGGCACATACCTGTAATTCTAAAACTTTGAAAGTGGAGGAAGAAGAATAAGGAGTTCAAAATCATCATCAGCCACATAGTGAGTTTGAGACCAGCCAGGGCTACATAAGTCTTATCCCTACAATCTAGTGAGAGTAAATGAATCCTAGAAATGACACATTATCTTCAGATGTCTCCAATTACTAAGCTCATGCTAATCTAGGATAGGAAATAGTTCATCTACAGTCATAAAGTCAATAGGCTTAAAAATCTATGTGACACATTTGCTATTAATAGCAGTAACAACAAATTGACCTGTCATATTAGTCAACTGCCACATTAGATAGCAGCAAAGGCATTAAAATTAAAGATAACTAGGATAAATTTTACAAACCAACCAAAGCTATGCTAGGCAAATAGAGCATGTGATCACCCTTCACATACAGTGAGGCCCTGCTTTAGAAGGACTTGAGATAGCCACACATGCCAGAGATCTTGGATCTAGGGAGGTTGAGACTGGGCAAGAGAGATGAATTCTACAGAAAACCAAAGATGGTATCTATTTACTCAACATTTGGTCCACATTTTCCTTGCTAAGTATGAAAACGAATGTTCTGAGCCTGAGTCTAAGAACTAGACAGATGTTGGAGGAATTCAAATGGAAAATCTATAATTGCCTTTTCTCTAGATGCAAGGCCAGTTATTTTAGTAACTTGATATATAAACCCCAAGACACATCTCCAGCATTTTCTTTTCTTTTCTTTTGAGACAAGGTATCATGTGTCTCAGGCTATCTTGGAACTCACTATCTAGCATAGAAAGGTTGTGTGTGTGTGTGTGTGTGTGTGTGTCTGTGTTTACTTCCTTTCTCCATGTGCTAGGATTACAGGCATGAGCAACATATCCAGTTCTCCAGTTCATGTGGTACTAGAGACTGAATCCGGGTATTTATGAATATTAGCAGAGCACTTTACCAATGAAGCTACTTGACTACTTCTGGAATAAATTACAATCTAAGAATTAAGGGCATGCATATGATCCAGATCTTGCAGTTGGAAGACATAGGCATTTGATCCAGATTCTGACATAGGATGACACATGCTTTTGATTTGGCTCTTGAGGCTTAGTACCCATAAAAAATGTAGACCCAGGCAAGGTGATTCATGCCTTTAATTCCAGGAGACAGAGGCAAGCAGATCTCTGAATTCAAGGCTAGCCTTCACAGAGCATGCTCCAAGTAAAGAAGAGCTGGGTCCAGGCATGGTGTTACACACCTTTATTCTGGACTATACTTTCTGTTGGAGGCCTATATAAGGGCAATAGAAGAAGGAAGGCTTCCATCTTCTTCACTTTGCTTGCATTTATTTGCTAGCACATCTATTGGAGCCTACTTCTTCAGGATTCCAGCTTATACAGAAGACCAGCTGAAATACCCTGCCTCATAGAATTGAGCAACTACTAGATCTTTGGACTTCCTATTCATAGCTGCCAATTTTTAGGTTAGTTGGACTGCAGACCTTACAATATTCCATATATATTCCAAGTCATTTTTTAAAAGATTTATTTATTTTATTTGTGTGAGTACATTTTACTGTCTTCAGATACACCAAAAGAGGGCATCAGATCATATTACAGATGTTTTTGAGCAATTGGTTGCTGAGAATTGAACTCAGGACTTCTGGAATAGCTGTCAGTGCTTTTAACCACTGAGCCATCTCACAAGCCCTCCAAGTCTTAATATACATTCCATAAGTTTTGTGACTCTAGAGAACCCTAATACAGTTTCTAGAGTTTCAGAACTTAAAGGAAATGCCAGACAAGAAGACGCTTGTAGGGAGGGCAGTGACATGTGTAAATACACACTATTACTGGGAGCTAAACGTACCTCTGATACTCACCCCACCTTCTCACCCATACTTATCCATCATCATAGGGCTTAAGCCCATGACCAAGCCTCAAATTCCCTGTACCCAGTCTTTGTGTTAAAGGACTCCAACATGTCACTTACTAAAAGTGATTTTTTATTGGATATTTTATTTACATTTCAGATGTTATCCTCTTACCCCATCCCTCCACCCAGGAACCCTCTATCCCATCACCCCTCCTCCTGCTTCTCTGTCGATGTGCCCATACTTACCCCCCTCCACTCCCATCCCCCCACCCGCAAATTCCCTCACACTCGGAGTCCAGCTTTCATGGGACCAAGGATCTCCTGTACCACCTATGCCCTACAAGGCCATCCTCCCCTACATATACAGCTAGACCCATGGGTCCCTCCCTATGTGCTCCCAGGCTGGTGGATTAAACCTTGGAAGCTCTGGTTGGTTAGTATTGTTGCTCTCCCCATGGGGCTGCAACCCTTTTCTGCTCCTTCAGTCTGCACTCTAACTCCTCCATTGGGAACCCCATGATCAGTTAATGGTTAGCTGTGAGCATCTGCCTCTGAATATGTCAGACACTTGCAGACCTCTAAGGACACAGCTATACCAGGCCTGCCTGTCAGCATGCACTTCCTGGCATCCACATCAGCGTCTACCTTTGGTGACTATACATGGGATGGATACCCAGTTGGAACGGTCTCCAGAAGGCTCCTTCAGCTTCTGTCCCACACTTTTGTCTCCATATTTGCTCCCTTGAGTATTTTGTTACTCCTTCTAAGAAAGACGGAAGCATCCCAACTTGGTCTTCCTTCTTCATGAGCTTCATGTGGTCTGAGTTTAATCTTTCAAGCTCAGAGCTATTTTTTAACCTTTGTGAAATTGTCATGCTTAAGTCAACCGAAGTAAATACCCAAAGCCTAAAGTAAACAGTTTCAAAAGCCCTTGGATGTATGTGTTAAGGCCCTGCATTATCTAGTAAGAGAAAGTAAGGCTTTTGAATACAAGCTATAGAGTCTCATTTGTCCACTGACTCTCTTCCCCCTCCTCCAAGACATTAAAACACATTTCCAAGTTAATCATCACATCCAGAAGTGAATAGCAAACTCAAGATGAAGTAAATGTGTCTACTGTATTGAAACTTGGCTCTCAGAATATAATTTCATTATGAGAGATAAGAAAAATATTAAAAATTCCTTTATGTATTTTTCTTTTTATTTATTCTTTTCTCATGCAATGGTATCCTGACATCAGCCTCTCCTTCCTCTACTCTTCCAGTTCTTCCTGACCTCCCTCTCCCCCAGACCCATATTTTCTTTGTTTCCCTTCAAAATAGAGCAGGCCTCCAAGGGATATTAACTGAACATGGCGTAACAAGATTCATTAGGATTACACATAAACCCTCACTCGTATCCAAGCTAACAAGCAACCCATTAGAAGGAAAATGGTTCCAAGAACATGCAAATGAGCTTGAGACACATCCATACTCACTGCTAGAAGTCCCACAAAACTCCAAGCTAAACAACTACAATATATATGCAGAAGACTTAGTGTAGATATACAAATTATTCAGTATTTGTGAGCCCTTATGAGTCCTGCTTAGTTGAGTCTGTGGGATTTGTTCTCTTGGAGTTCTTGATCCCTCTGGTTCCTATAATTCCTCATTGCCTCT
Source organism: Grammomys surdaster (assembly GCF_004785775.1). Taxonomy (NCBI): domain Eukaryota; kingdom Metazoa; phylum Chordata; class Mammalia; order Rodentia; family Muridae; genus Grammomys; species Grammomys surdaster. The sequence continues at coordinate 11,382,239 of NW_021604566.1, read as the reverse complement.
CCTGCAGGGTTCCCTGAACTCTGTCTAATGTTTGTTTTTGGGTCTCTGCATCTATTCATCTATTCCACCAGCTGCCAGAGGAAGCCTCTATGGTGGTGATTGGGCTAGCCTCTAATTTATGATCTCTCTCTCTCTCTCTCTCTCTCTCTCTCTCTCCCTCCCACCTCCCTCCTTCCCTCCCTCCCTCTTTTCCAGTCAAGTTTGGTGCTATTCTAGATCTCTAAGTCATCCAGCTTCCAGTTTCTGGCCATCCAGGTAGACTTGGGGCATGGATTTTCTATCCTGGTGTGGGCCTCAAGTTAGACCTATCATTAGTTGGCCACTCCCACAAGCTCTGAGCCAACATTGCCCCAGCACATCTTGCAGGCAGGAAAGATTGTAGGTAGAAAGTTTTGTGGCTGGGTTGGTGTTCCAGTTCCTCCACTGGAGGCCTTGCCTGTTACAAAGGATAACCAGTTCAGGCTCCTGCTTTATGAGGAGTCCTCCATAGGGTCATCCTTAGAGGTTTCAGGAAGTTTCCACTGCACTAGGTTTCCACATCACCTCCCAAATGCCCCACAATTCCATATTCCTCTCCCTATACTTTCTCCCTTTGTCCCTCTCTCCCTTCCTGATCCCTCCTGTTTCCATCCCTACTGACCCTCAGTCCATCAATAAAATTTATACTGTTTTCCCTTCCCAGGTGTATGTTAGACTCTCCTTGTTACTTAGCCTTTCTGGGTCTCTGTAGCATTATGATTATTTATTTACTTTACAGCTAATATCCACTTATAGCCGAGTACATATCATGTTTGTCTTTCTGGATCTGAGTTATTTAACTGAGAATGACCTTTTCTAGTTCCATCCATTTGTCTGCAATTTCATGACGCCATTTTTTTTTAAACAGCTGAGCAATACTACATTGTGTAAATGTGCCACATTTTCTTATCCACTCTTCAGTTTCAGGACCTATAGGTTGTTTCGAGTTTTTGGCTATTATTAATTGAGCCATGCTTTAATTAAGGTTTCCATAGCTGTAAAGAGACACCATGACCACTGAAATTCTTATAAAGGACAACATTTAATTGGGGCTAGCTTACAGGTTCAGAGGTTCAGTCTATTATTATTATGGCAAGAAGCATGGCAGCATCCAGGCAGACATGGCCCTGGAGAAAGAGCTGACAGTTCTATATCTTGTTGTGAAAACAACCAGGAAAGATTATCTTCAGACAGCTAGGAAGAGAGTCTCAAAGCCCACCCCTACAGTGACACACATCCTCCAACAAGGTCGCACCAACAAGGATACACCTTCTAATTGTGCCATTCCCTTGGCAAAGCATATTCAAATATTACTAAGTCTTAAATCATATATTGGCTCTCACACATTAATAGAGGGAAACTGAAATATCCTGTTCTTACCAAAAGACAGGCTAGACAAAAAAAAAATATGCTGTAGGTTAATAGATATTATAAACCAAATAAACTGAACAGATACATCCAGAACATTCTACCTAAACATAAAAGAATATACCTTCTCCTCCGCACCTAAGGGATTTTTTTCCAAAATTAATCACAAAGTCTCAATAGATATAAGAAAATTAAAAAAAAAACAATAATAACAACAAAAACCAACCAAAAAAACCTGCATCCTTTTGGAGCTCCATGGATCAAAGCTGTATTTCAACAACAGAAAGCATACAGACTCATGGGAACTAAACAAATCACTACTGGGTCAAGAAAGCAATAAAAAAGAAATTAAAGACTTCCTAGAATTTCATGAATATAAATTTATGCCATACTCAAACTTATGACACAAAATGAGAGTAGAACTAAGAGGAAAGTTCACAGCACCAAGTGCCTTCATAAAGAAATCAGAGAGTTCTCATACTAGCAACTTAACAGCACACCTGAAAGCTATAGAGTAAAAAGAAGCAAACACACCCAGGAAAGTAGAGAACAGGAAATAATCAAATTTGGGGCTCAAATCAATAAAATATAAACAAAGAGTATAATACAAAAGTAGTAACTAAGAGAACAATACAAAAAGGTTTCCATCTTCAGGTCTTGAACAGTTTTATTAATTTCCTTCAACTGTTTTTTTTGTTTGTTTGTTTGTTTGTTTTGTTTTCCTGGTTTTCCTGACTTTCTGTAAGGATTTATTTACCCCCTTTCCCTTTTTGTTTCTCTCTTTCTCAATTTCTTTAAGGGATCTAGTCACATCTCATTTAAGGATCTCTGTCATCTTCATAAAGTTGGTTTTAAGGGTTTTATTTGCTTGTTTGTTTGTTTGTTGTGCTTCAGCTGTGTTAAAAAATTTAGGGCTTGCTGTAGTAGGGTAGCTGGGCCTGGATAGTGATATATTACCCTGGCTGCTGTTGACTGTGTTTTTACACTGTCATTTAAGCATCTGGGTGTGAGATGGTTATATGTCTAGGTGCTGATTTCTGAGGTTGTCTCCGTTAGATGGGCATTTTGTTTCTTGGTTTCTGTTTGGTCTCTGATCTTCTGACCTATGTGACCTGTGGTCATGCAGGGGTTCTTCACCTGAGTTGGTGGCTTTGAATAGGCAAAGAGGAGGAAAGCAGTGGTTGGGGATAATGTGGGGTCGGCACTTAGCAAGTATAGAAGGTTTGTAAGTGGGTGGCTACCTGGAGTTCTGGTGGCCAGTGTGGCCTCTGGACTAGCAGAGAATCTCCCCCATTTTGGGGAGCTGGGATATGACAACAAGAAAGGGAGGAAGTGAGGATGGTGTATTCAGTGGCATCGTGGATGGGCAACCTACCTTCTTTTCTGGTAAGCACGGCCTGTGATTTGGCAGAGGGTATCTGTGAGAAGGAACCAAAAAAAAACCGCTTTTTTCTTAATTTGTTTCATTTGTCTGTCATTTGAGAAACAATGGTGGCTAACATTCACAGAGCAACTTCTGTACTCCTGAGATACTACTAGCTGGTTTGCATATGAGCTGAACTTAAATCTTATCTCATGTGTTTACATCTACAATAAATGTTTCCTATTTTATTATAAATAAATCAATTTTATTTTTTAATATACACATACACACACACACACACACACACACACACACACACATACACATACACACAATGGCCTGCAGAAAACTTGAAGGTCAGTCACTTTCTTGTTTTCTCATTACCAACCTTGGAGTCATGTCACTGCCTGAGGCTAGATAAAGAAACCAGAAAATCAGATGAGGTGCCCTCAATCACTGATGGCTAATACGAATGAGCTCTCTATTCACAGAGCTTCTTTGGCCGGGTATACTCAGCTGCCTCCAGGTTTCACCTAAGCTGGGGGCAACAGAGAGAACCCTTGTGCCTGCCCTGGTGATGCAGCCTTTTGGGAGCATTGCTACCTTTCTGAATGCTTCCAGAAAGCAGCATGCCATTCCCTGCTTTCAGCATCCACAAGTCGCTCCTCTGCTTCTCTGGCACTCACAGAGCATCTGTGGAGGTAGAGAGAAGTCCATCTTCCTCATGGTTTTCCAGTTTCTTTTCTTTGACACTACCTGTCTTCATTCTCCTTAGGCAAAATCTGTGTGATCTGTGAGCAGTCATTTAGAAAATGAATCCCACTGGAAGACGACGTCCACTACATACTTTCCCCAGCACCCAATAGCAGAAGGCTGAGGGAACCAGTCCCTCAGAAAGGGAAGAAGTAAATAGCAATGTCAAGAAACATTGCAAGGAAACAATGTGAATTCCTCAACTTCTAGTGCCATTATTTGGTGCAGCATACTTCCATCTCAACTTTAAATGGAAAGTTTAAACTCAGAATAGTTAATAACTAATAGTTAATAACCTAATAGTTTTAGGTCACACCACTAGTAAGTAGCACACTATAGAGTCAGATTCATTTCTGTGAAATGTCAAAATATTACTGTGTCTACTTTCTTTTTTAATTATGAGAATGAACTTTCCACAACATTGCTTGAGCCTGAAGTATGGGCATATATGTTAAATTTTTTTGCCTTTAAAAAGTTTTCTCTTTCTCTTATGAACTTGACTAAGGTTATGTTAAATCCACCAATTATTTTATTAAACCCAAAAAAAGTATTTTCCAGGCTACTTCACAAGTTTCCACACTGCAGAGGCTTTGTACATGAACAATAGCTCAGTAGGCTGTGACTCCTGCCTCTTGGGTTTCTGGCATTTAGACATTTTAACAATGATGTAGTCTTTAATTAGCCTACTTGTGAGTGCCTACTTCTCACTTTTGGCATTAATTGCCAATTAATAAAAGCATGAAGGAGTCAGTATGTTGGCAGTATGTTGGAGCCAGTACCTTGATGTAGAATGTATGTCAGAAACACGGCTTTCAGATTTGGACCAGGCAAAAAGGATAGATTCCACAGGCCTCACAGATCTCAGTTTTGTTTCCTTAAACTTGCCCTGATGGTTAGGTCGGCAATCTCAAATTCCTCAACAACTTCCATAACCAGAAGATTTAGGTTAAAAGCTTCTGTATTGTGGTATTGTGTATTGGGGTATTGTGTCAGAATTTATACACGTGTAGATACCTGCCCATGTTCCAAAGGGAGGGTGATTTACATGACTATAAATCACTGTGTGTTTAACTTGATGATTAAGCAAAAATCCAAAGACATGGAGTTCACTGGGGCCAAGTGTGGCCAGGCAGCTCTTACTATTTAGGACTGAGTGAGCACACTGTTATCTTTATTTTTATTTACCATGGCTCCTTAAGACATGATCTAGACATGTGCCCCAGGCCCACTGCGGAGGTCATGCTCAACACTCAGTCAAAAGAACTCCTCCCAGACTTTTTCTTTTTCTTTCAAGTAAAGATTTCCTATACATACATACTATGTACATATATACAGTATGTATATATATGTGTGTGTGTGTATGTGTAAGTACATATACATGTATGTGAACATAGACGCACACATTAATATATATATATAT
>NW_021604566.1:11350634-11374317 GCF_004785775.1 Grammomys surdaster | reverse complement strand
TATGTGTGTGTGTGTATACACACACACACATGGAATGAGTGCAAGAAGCTGTGGTCTCAAAGCAATTTCTGAGAAATGTAAGTATCAGAAAACAATGGAAGACAAAGACAACTCCAGTAAAATGGCAAAAGAGACAAGAGTCATGGGATGGAGGCAAAGACAGAGAATGAACAGTCACAAGTAGCTATCAAATGGGGAGTATCATGAAGCACGAATGACTAGTGTCTGGAATGCTACTGAAGAGATTGAACTTCCCAACTGCTCTAAAGTGACTCTCCCTACCACATCCAATCCCTACCCAGCTTTCTAAAACATGTAAATGCTATGCAGACTAATTGTTTGTTTATTTTGTCTTAGGACCACACAGGTATGTACAAACTGTAGATGCTTTCAGGGGGTAAAGTGGGGAAAGTAAAAATGTGTAACTCCAAAGTGTTGTTTCTTATGTTTCTTGAGTAATAATTTCTACTTCAGTCTATATGGCATGTTGGATGAATAGCTACCTTTCTCTTGGCCCTGAGGAAAAATGTTTTTGAAAAGAAGTGCTAAATTTTTAAATGTTATCTGCTTGCTTTTCAGTCTCAACTTTGTCATAATCTGGCCAGATGCTACTGTACTTGAATGTCAGTAAAACCACACACTGATACAGGTGGCAGTGAAATCGATGTGTGTGTGTGTGTTTGTGTGTAATATACACAACATATTACACACTTGAATGATCATTTTTTTCTGGTATTTGGAGAAAAAGATAGGTTTGACCATGGAAAAGGAATGAAGGTCTCTGTGGTCTGTGAGGCTAAACCACTTGTAGTCTGAACCACAGTCCTGACCAGGGACTGTGATAAGGAGTGAGCACATACAATGTGATTCCTACTACAATTCCATAAGCTTTTCCTTTGGAATGAATCTGTGTGAGGAGGGGAGGCTTCCAAATGTCCATCTGTGAAAGCATGCTCCAAGCATCAGGGGCAGCCATCATTCAAAGCTTGGGATGGTAAAGAATGAGAAAAACTCTCTAACCACTTATTCTTTCTCCTTCTGTTAAAAAAACTATTAAAGAAAGAACTCTATGGGACAAAATGGAAAGAAAGATAAGGCATTTTACATAATCTGAAATCATCTGCTTGAGCTCAGCTAACTTATGTTATTCTGTTGGCAAAGGCTACTGTCATGGCTCAGCCTGAGGGTTTTATCACTGGTGCTGAACGGAAGCATGCATTCGGTAAGAATGGCTGTGATCTTTTCTCTTTGTTCTTCTTAATAAGGTTATTTTAGAATACTATTATGGAAAAGTTGTAAAAAAATTTCCTTTACATTGCTCCTTCATTTTCTCCTAATATTAGCCTGTTTATCTTTATGATACCATCAGTCAAAATTAAGAAGCCAATGTTAGTATATTCCGATTAGCCAAATTCTAGATCAGATTTTGATTTAATTAGCTTTCCTATGTATGCCATCTTTTGTTCCACAATTCAAGTCATCACATTGTTTTCTAGGACATTGATAACTTCAAGAGGTACAGCTCAGATATTTTCATAAAATGCACCTTTCTCTGGATTTTCTGAGCACATTGGAAGTTGGCTTTGAGACCAAATAGAAGAAATGGCCATTCTGTCCATCCAGATCAAAAAACAACTAATATGATAATATCATAATTCTGTACCTGTTCTTATGTCTGATGGATCCTCCTAAATGATTAGGAGACCTGAGACTTATGTGGCACCCCAAATTTATCATAATACAGAACTGACATTAATCCAGGAGTAAGAGAGTCATGTGGAAATCAACCTCCACTCAGTGGAGACAGGCCAAGCATGGTGTCACTAAAGATAAAAACGAACCTTGTTTTTCCAAAATAGATAGAAGGCACTGTCTCCCAGTCAGTGGTGTGCAAATGTAAAACGCCAAAGATAAGAAAGATTAAAATATAATCTATGGAGGTGAAGAGGGAGAGCAAATAGGACAGAAACACTCAGGTACTCTTAAAATCATGGCCACAAATCCTCCACTGTCAAGAGGGTCCCTGAAATGGGCTTCAGATGGAAACAATTAGCATTTTGTCTTTAGCCTTTACTGATTCTATGCATCTCTGTAGCTGTTAGTGTTTACATGCAGTTAAGTTACTGGGATTAAGTCCAGAGTCTCTTGAATGCTGAGTGCTCTGCCACCAACCTCACTGAAATGTACCATTTCCCACGTGTGCTAGACTGATGAGCCAGCCATCTCCAGGGACTCTGTCTCCATGACCCACCAATAGAACTATAGGCATATGAAGCTACAGCTGTGTTTTATGCTGGTGGGTGCTGGGGATTTGAACCCATGCCTTCTTGCTTTCACACTCTTACATAATGAACCACATCTTTAGCCTCAGATTAAATATTTCTAAAAAAAAAACCCATTGGATAGAATAAGTCATCATATTTTGTAGTCTCTGTTTACTCTAGTTTCCTGCTCAGATTCAATAAAGTAACCCCCCAGTCAGCCATAATAGTATGCGAATGTATTAGAGCAGAATACCTTGTCTTCAGTGAGAGACCACACTGCAGAACTTTCAGGACAGCATGCTGTTATAATTGATTTATTTAATCATTTCTGTTGTTAATCTCTTACTAAACCTAACGTGCAGACTGGACCTCACCAGATGCCGAGATATATGGAGTAAATGTATATACATATATGTGTGTGTGTGTGTGTGTGGTTTGTGTGTATGTGTGTGTGGTGTGTGTGTGTGTGTATGTGTGTGTGGTGTGTGTGGTGTGTGTGTATGTGTGGTGTGTGTGTGTGTGTGGTGTGTGTGTGTGTGTGTGTGTGTGTGTGTATGTGTGTGTGTGTGTGTGTCGATTATGGCAATGTGTAGTTTGGGGCATACCATGCTTGGATAAGACAGAGTTATAGTACTTAGAGATTCTTTTAGCTACCATACAGACCTTGTGACGCTCGTGCAATCGTCTCGCCAGCAAGGACACATGTGGCAACACACCAGGATCCTTCCGTAGCAAACGTTTATTCCAAATGAAAATGGAGGAAGACCCCAGGTCCGGAAAAGGCACTGCTTATATACCCTTAGAGCGGTGTGTTCACCTCTGATTGGCTGCTTACTCGTTGCCCACCAAAACGCCCTGGGATGGGCTTTGACTTTGGCGCGCTTTTACCATAGCACATGCGAGGTTTACTTGTTTACTTGCAGGAGCACCGGATGTCAGCGCCATCTTGCAATGGCGGATGCTGCCAGCACAAGCCGTGGCTTCCTACATCTCCCCCTTTTTTGTTTTATTACAGAGGGTGGTAGTTGAGATCCCTGGGAAGGTTTCGTAACTTCCATATTTCGGGGTCTCACGGCGGGTCTGAGTCTCTTTGGAGGGCGGTGCTCAAACTCTTACCCGTCACTGGGTCAGCCTCCCCACCCGGGGCTGCCCTGTCTTAGGTGGCTGAGGCTTATCCGTCTGCTCCGTCATTGACTTACCAGACCTACTATCCGTGGAACGAACACCTTAGTGGGCAGGGACTGTGTACAGATATGTTTGAGGCTTCATAGGGTGTCTTCACCAAAAGCCCTTGGGGTACAGTGGCTGAGGAATCTGTCTACTGGCTATTTCCTTTTGTTTTGTTAAACAGGCACTGGTCAATGTCCCGTGTCTTAGGCTAGCTGACGTTCTTCCATAGCCAGCACCAAAGAATGGTGAGCTCCCTGTCTTAGGCTATGAGGGTCGCGCACCCACACCTGGCATTCTCAGAATGTGCGCCCCAGGTTGTGGCCACTCGTAATGCCTGTCACTGGGTAAACTCACAGCTCATGGTGTACCTCTGGCATATGGCATCAACCTATTCCCGTCATTGGGACCAATGGCAGCTGGCCTGGAGACGAAAAGATGAAGCTGCCCTTGGCCTGTCTGGCACCATACCAATATGACTCAAACTCAAGCCCGATCAAGCAAATTCCATCATGGGGAATAAGCGATCAAGGACTATAGTTTAAGACGGTCTCCCTTACCCTACCAGGTGCAATGGAAACAAGTCCTCTGGGTGCAAGGGCTAAGGGAAACAGAAAGAGATGCAAACACCCATCCCTGTGCAATGGAGGGAAACAGAAAGAGATGCAAACACCCATCCCTGTGCAATGGAGTCATCTCCTAGGGGTGCAAGGGCTGTTTGACTCAAAATTCAGGTACCACAGCTACACAGACAAGGACCAGCCAGGCCAAGACTCCTCACTGACCCAGTGCAATGGGCAAATCCCTTGGGGTGCAACGGCTGACAGCCCAACATTTAGCACCACCACTAGTGAGGGGGAGACTACTTATTTTCGAAGCAGTGATAGCCACACTGCAGGGGAAGCCCCTAGTTCTATGGCCACAAGCGCCTGGGCAATAATAGCCTTGTCACGATTTTGTTGAGCTCTGAGTTTGCAAACCAACCAAAGCATGAACACTAATCCTCAACATAGGGTGTACCAAACAGGCCTACTCCCACCCACTTAAAAAAAAAAAAAAAGAAGAAAGCTGAAGAGATCCAAGAGGAGAGTCCCTCAGTCAGGGACAGATCCAAGCACGTCGAGTTGATGGCCACCACAGCCGCTCTCAATTTTTTGAGTGTCTCATCAAAGTTTTCTGACCAATTTCCTGCAAGATATTGAAACAATTTCCTGGACAGATTAGCTACATTATGTCTGACTGGTATGGGTTTTGGAAAGGCAGATAATATGGTCCATCATTGTTCCTCCGATATACTAGGAACCTGTATCCCTTGGATCAGCACGAGGGCTGTCATCAGAGTTTGGAGGGTCTGCCTGGGTGTCATCTTCTAACATCGCGAGTCGTCGCGTCAGTCGCTCTGGTAGCCAAAACGGGTTGTCTTTTTCCTGTGGAAAAACACAAACCGCTCCCCTGGCTCTTATTAAAATAGGATCCGGGCCTTTCCATTGTCCAGTCAAGATGTCTTTCCATTTGACCATCTCTTTTGGCCTGTCAGGCTCTAAACAGTGACGGTCAGCAGCCGAATGGCCCTGACTGTCCAGATTTTAAAAATTGAGGGAAAACCTTTTTTCCTTTAACTATTAATTAGGTCTCTTGTTATTAATAGGACCTAATACACAGAGGAACCAAGGCCATCTTGTCTATCTCTCTCAACAAATTTGGAAGGAAGGACCCAAAACAAGTTGAGGAATTCTTTTGTCAGCAGGTAGTTACGATGTCACGAAGGGAAGCAAGCTACTTTTTAATTCCTCCAGCATAATCATTATCTCTAACTCTTGGCCCATAAGCTGTTTTGAATTTCTTTTGAGTCTGAGGCTGACACCTCCCTAAGGAACAAACAAGGCAATAAACAAATTCTAGAAAACACCCTTCTAGGGGCAGGTCAGGACAAAAGGAATGTCTGAAATACAAGCTTTTGTCGCACCCACTCTGTACAAAGTCTTGATTCAAATGTAAATGTTTTTAATCTTGGCCTATATCCTGAGGCCTGGCCCAAGGATTATCCTTCCTGCACCAATGACAAGTTTGTCAGGTAACCTTGGTCACCTGACTGTTGTTCAAGCCTCTGTTCCTGGGACAGTCACTTTAAAAACTATCTAAATTTCCACATTTAAAAGATCTTTTATCTTTATGGTTCTGTGCAAGCTATGGCCAGATCCTGATTGTATGAGGGTGCAATTTCATCGCAAAGACGAATGTATCTAAGTCTGTCTTTGCTTGTATGGTCTGAGAGCTGTGTAGGCAATTTAACCTGATTAACACTGCCTTCACACTGACCTTCTTCTAGAAGCATGTTAAGATCCCAGTCTGCATTGTCTTAATTTAAATGTAAATGTTCTTAATCTCTAGCAGGCCAGCACTGTATCACAACTTGTTTTGAATATTTTTATTTAACTCTACCTGCTGTTTCCTTTTCTATAAACCTGGGCGAATCAAAAAAAAAATCTCAAACTCAAGATTAGAACTGCCAACTGTAGCCAATGGAATACTGGCAGTTTAACTAAATTTTTAAATCTCTTTTGTAACATTAGAGTATAACCATTAATTTTGAGAAGCAAAACCAGAAGCAATGTAAACATTCTATTTTTTTTAAATCAACACCAAGTAGATTACCTTTATGTTACAAAGTTTTGCTGCCAATTCTTACATATGAATGCATGAAGCAGTTTTTACTATCTCATTGAAGAGATACTGTTTTAAAATCTTATTTTTTATACATCTGGTTTCTGAATGACTATAGTTTACGCCAACTTTCTGTTACCAAAGTTGTGAATTTCTAATCACATCCAATAATTTAAGCCAATAGTCTATAACCGAGACATGTAGAACGTTTTTATACTTTTAAAACCAATCAGAAACAACAATGAATATAACAGCTATGCATCTTATATATTTAGACCAAACAAAATTTGTTGCCTTTTCTAGCTGTAATTTCAAGAGAAAAGCACCTTGTCACAGAGATTTTTCTAGGACAAAACAACTCTTAGCTTCCTTATAAAACCCAAAAAGCTACTGACTGATCTCTTTTAAAAGCAGCTTATGCCAACCTCAATTCCTGGAAAGGCTTTTTCAGCTCAGCTCAACTCTTAGCTACAGGTGTAGGGTAGCTTATCAGCCCCTGCTGTGTAAATTAAGACTGTCCCTGAAACAAAGTTAAACTAGCCAAAAAGTTGGATCAAGCAGTTTTAACGATCTTTTCTTTTGAACATGTAACAAACACAGAACATTTAGAAAATGAAACAAAAGGCAAACACAAACACGTGGACATTGGCACCCCAAGGACAGACAACAAAGAAGGACATCTAAGAACTACAGAGAAATTCAGGACGTCTCCCGAATACTCTTCTGTTCCTAGGAAAGCTCTGAAATAGCCTTTTCATTCCTTTTTTGCTGACACAGCTCAGAGAGAGGACACCTGAATTTCTAAAACCTTTTCTCTCTCTCTCATATTCAAGATGTAACTTTTCATCTCGTTCACTGGAGATGTAGCAGGCAGCTATTGTAACACCTCAGTACCCTGTTTTCTAGTTTTCCAATTCCTTTTAACCCTGTCGGTGGCCTGTACTCGCCAGCGAGATCACACAGACACCAAAGTTCTTCAGCAGATCTTTATTACGATGTTATAGAGGAAAGACTCGCTGGAAAAAGGCCGGCTGGTGGAAACCGGCTGGGAGAAAAGGCCCCGAGCCCCGAGAAGTCCCTGGTTAAATACCCCCTGGAGTGATGTGTACATATCTGGTTGGTTAATTGCCCATAAAATCCTATATGCCCCGGGAAGGGCTTGTGACTTCGCGCGCTTTTCCCTCACACAAAGACAGTAAATTACAGAACTTGTGAGAGCATCGGATTGCCAGATATGTCTCTGCTTTCCATGGCTCTCTACATAACCCTGCTCTTTCCACCTGAAGCAGCTTTTAGGCTGCGGGCAATGCTGTTTAGAATTCTCCTGACTTATGTTTCGCTGTCACCTCCTATGCAAAATCGGCACCGGGTCAATACCTCATTCACCTAGACTGTATCCCCCGAAACACACTTCCTGCAAACAAGCCCCCAAATAACCATCACTAGCGCTAGTATTCGATTTCGTGGCGACGGCCGTTCATCTGAATGGTATCTTTCCTCCTCATAGCAGACTGTCTCTTCTTCCAAATCCTCCCATTCAGAGGAAGTTAGCTCCTCCATCTCAGAGCCACCAAGCCCCGAGACTTCCAGTTCCTTTACCGGATAAAGAGATTTTCTTTTGGAGGCTTCTCTTTCCTTCATGTTTAACTCACCCAAGGGCATGCTTTCCCTTACCTCTTGCTTCCACGGACTGAGTGTCCTGGGAAGGGTTTGTTTACTTAGGCATGCCTTCTGAGCTTCCTTTTTTCCCTGAACTCTTAAGCGCTTCTTTCCCTCTGTTTCTGACATGCAGCCCTGTAATTCGTCTAGCACTCCCTGGCCCGCCTCTACAGTCGAGCGGCTTTTCTCATCCTGCAAAACTAGAAGGAAGAGAACGAGTGTCGCCTGGGGAGGGAGACGAAATAGATCAAGTCCAAACATGTCTCTCAGAGCTTTACCTTTGTCCTGCGGTTCTGAACCCTTCCTGTAAACGGGGGTCTTCTCAGTGCCGGCGATGGTGAATTTTCCCGGGTTTCAGCACCACTTGTGACTCGCGTGCAATCGTCTCGCCAGCAAGGACACACGCGGCAACACACGAGGATCCTTCCGCAGCAAACGTTTATTCCAAAAAGAAAATGGAGGAAGACCCCAGGTCCGGAAAAGGCACTGCTTATATACCCTTAGAGCGGTGTGTTCACCTCTGATTGGCTGCTTACTCGTTGCCCACCAAAACGCCCTGGGATGGGCTTTGACTTTGGCGCGCTTTTACCATAGCACATGCGAGGTTTACTTGTTTACTTGCAGGAGCACCGGATGTCAGCGCCATCTTGCAATGGCGGATGCTGCCAGCACAAGCCGCGGCTTCCTACAGACCTGATGCTGAGAACCTCCTCTACACATGAGTGAATTGGCCTCTGCAATTTGTTGCCCCCTGCAACTTGTTTCTGGAGAAGATTTCATTCTGGCTATCATTAATGTCTTTTTGTTCACTGTGATTTTTGCCTTAATCAGAAAGCACTATTTAGTTTCTTCATTTGAAATTTAGTTAGGATTATTTGGTTCAACATACACACTGTTTACAATCCATGGTTTTACTTAACCAAAAACTATTATTGATAACCCATATTGTTTTTTTAAATGAATTATTGAGTTGGCATGCAAATAAGTGGATTTCACAGTGCTATTTTCATACAAATGTACCATTATATGTTGTTCTTATTTGTCCAAAGCACTCTGTGTTTCCCCAGCTCCTCTTGCTGGACTCCTTCCTTCCCTGCACTAGCCCCCCTTCTGATTTTACAATGCATGTATCCTCTTACCCCCACTTGATGTCCACATTGTTAACCAGGAATATCTAATGATTGCCAGCATCCATTCACTAACAAAACAAATATGACTAGATAGCATCACTTAATTGTTCTCAGCTACACTGTATTTTGTTTTTTCTAAATTACAACAACAAAAAATGCTTTAGGGAGTACCTCAGGCAGAAAGCTGAAGAGCCTGGGACAAGGCTGGAAATGCCAGGGTGAGTCTAAGCTTCTTCTAGGTGACCCCGCAAAAGAGTAGCTGAAATTGAAGGTAGGAAAAGGGGTGTGCCCTGGGAAAGCAGGACCATTTGCTCCAGGTGCACAAAAAAGGTCTGTGTCATCATCACAGCCAAGCACAGTGCTCCTGAGCCAGCTACCAGTCTCCTAGGCTTTATGCTTTTCATTCTTATGCTAAAGGAGCTAATGACATCAGTACAAGACAGTAGGTGTCATCACACTTTTGAGAATTATCAAAATTTTAAAATTCAGCATTCAATCAAAACCTTTTTATATCTGTGTGTCTGTGACTACTCGCAGAGCAGGAAATGATAGATACACGGTAATGCAGAAAGTAATTTAATAGTTTAAATTAATGAAAGTTATTATCATGTTTTACCAACCTCAGGATATTATCTGACATATTGGAGATGAGAAGTTTTGGTATTTATGCGAACATACTTTTTGTTCTCTCTCACAATTAAGGTCCAAAATAAGGAAGCTAGCCTGCATTGATTAACTCCTGTTTAAAAAGTGTTCGTATCTGATTACTTATGGCCAGCAGCAAGTTCACCATACAGGAAACTAATTAATGTTATAAAGTCCATGAATGCATTGTAATTCCATCATTTCTGGGTAATGATCCACTGATGGAAATAAACAAATTTATTCTACTCATTAGATTTGCTGCCCACCCTGCAGCCAAGTCCATGACCTGCTAATCAGGTTGGCAAAGGCATTCTTCATTTAATTTGCAAAAGAAATGAAGGTACACTAATTACATCCTTGCAATGTGCCATATGTGTGCAGGTAATTAAACACTCCCTTCAGTGCTCAGAGGCACAGTCAGAAATTTTAGCTAGGTAGTAGAAGCATTGTCTGGCCTCCATGTTTATTAGAGGTGAAATTCTCTTGTTTTATGAAGAAAGACTGATGAGGGTGCATCATATTCCATAGACAAATATATGTTTTGTCTAACAGCAAAAATTGCAAACTAAGCTTTTTTTTTTTTTTCAGAAGTCAAATGAAAAAGATCGCATTCCTTGATGGATGTTTCATGGGACTTGTAATCTGACATGCTAATTATCTCATGCACAGTTCTCAGCTCGTGTTTTTCACCGACTCCTTCAAGATTCACGCTTTGTCTTTGCTGCTCCTGTTCAGATCCTCTGATTGCCTTGTCTGTACATTTTGTCTCCTGTTGCTTGTGGAGAGTTTTCTGACTGTTTTGTCCCCATTGCTAGCATTGCTAACTACCGCTTGAGTCAAAAGTATTGATTGTGCATCTTTCTTGGCACATCTCATTTTCTTAAGTTTATTTAGGTAAAATTATCTTCTGATGCCTTTAGCATTTCTTGGTTAGAAGTTCTAATTAATTTTTACTCCTTGTATTATGAAATTCCACTAAATATGTTCCCAGAGATTATTTCCCTTTATTTTATAATTCATGGTGTAGGAGAGCAGATGGTAGGATTCTCTAGGGTTTTGATTTTGTTGTTTAAAATATTCACAGCAGAATGAGTTTAACTTACAAAGTCATATTTAATAAAATGATAATAGAGCAAAATTTATATGGAATTAAAGCAAAAGTCCTATAATATTAAGCAATAAATTTTTGGGCTGATTGATTTTTGAGGGAGGTTCTTGTGTAGTCCAGGTAGATCTCAAGCTCTCTGTGTAATTGAGGATGCCCTTGAACTCTTAACCCTCCTTGTCTACATTTCCCCAGAACTGGGTTTGCATGAGCATGTCACCAATGTCCAGATAAGAGAATTTGATTTTATAAAAGGAAAGAAAAAAATCAATATGATGTTAGGGAGCAGAATGGGGTATTGGCACACAAGTTGCCTTTCTGAGGCATCACAGAGTAGTTGCTGTGCTGGCCACTGTTCTTCTAAAGGACAGAGTAATTGCATGGCCATATGTGGACCACTGATGTACTTGTAGGAGAGTTCAGGCTGCTGCCAGACAAGCAGGATCCTGTACAGGACAAACAAAACCACATCATTTCCCTCCCTGAGGATTCTACAGAAGCCTGGGGTTGGCAAATACTGTAGTGGTTAAAAATGTAGGAGCCTCTCCTACATGGCCTGCTCTGAATGCTAGCCCATCTCTTAGCTTAATGACTCAGAGCAGTTGCCAAATCTTGCTCTGTCTCAATTTCCACCTCTGTAAGAGAGGGTAGCAAGGTGTTTTGGTTCCTTTCCTTTCTGCTCTGATTAAATACCTCACAGGAAGGAACCATAAAGAAGGGTTTGTCTCTGCTCCCAGTTTGAGAGGATGTATTCTATCAGGATGGAAGGCATGGTGAAAGCAGCACAGAAGCATTGGTTTTATTCCCTTTGACTCACAAGTATCTAGAAGATATGACCAGGTCAGAAAACCTCAAAGCTTGCCCAAACAGCTTCCTCTGGTGACACTATACTTTCTAGATTCCAGAATCTTCCCATAGGGCACCATGGGTCTGGGAGCAAATGTCAAAACACATGAGCCTATGGGGAACATTCTCCAATCCCTGCAAGATATATTATTTTGTGAAGTAATCACAAGCATCCCACATGTGCATGCTTTTAAATGCTCACAGGAGAATTTGATATTTTAAATATGATGTGTGTTCTAATAAATGATAAGTACAATCATAAAAATACCATTCTGATCTTTAATTTGTTCTAATTTAATTTCTCCTTTCTTCATTCAGCTTAGAATTCCAAGGTTTTCCAGTTATCTGTCATTCATCACCTGTCCCCACTCCTGTCTGATTTCATCTCCTCCCCTCTGGGACTCACTTGGATTGCAATTTTAAGCCTCTTTATTTTATGTGAGATCACATAACTGACTTCTATTCCTGGCATGTAACCCACGACCATGCACCTCTTGGCTGACCTATGACCACCAACTCTCCTTGTTTGCACCAGGCCACTCCCATTTTATCACTGAAAGTCTTGCATCCTGAGGAACCCTGCCCCTGAATGTGGAGAATAAGTAGCCTAACCCCTGCTACTACAACCTTTTAGTCCTCCATACTCTTGATATCTGATGGATATCAAGATACAGAGTGATGTTGAAAGTCATGGACTGAATATAATAAATCACCTTGAGCCTGGCTTCTCCATAAGCCAAGTTATTGCCTCTCTTCTCACTGTACTTTTATAACAATAATAAACTGCTGGTCTGATAAGCCATAAATTCTCCATTGTATTAACTTAAAGAACAAACTAAACTTCTGTGTTCCCTTGTGGAAAAAAGAAGATGCTGAGGTAGCTGATCATTGCTATCACCCTCACCATATCTGGAATTGACTAAAACCCAAGCTCCTGTTACATCTGTGGAGGGTTTTCAAGATTGGATCAGTTGAGGTAAGAAAATGTACCCTAAATCTGGGCTAGACTTCTGGTGATAGTCTGTATGTGAGGACAGGAAGAGGGTAGATTTTGCTCTTTGCCTATTTGTCCCCACTCTTACTGGCAAGTTCATCCATTCTGATCCTGAGACATTACTTCATCTGTTTCTTCAGTATTCTAATACAGATTGAAGACCAATGGAAAGATCCAGTCATGTGGACTAAACAACTACCAGATTTTTCCCCTTTTCTACTTAGTTTTATTTGTTTTTCTTTTTATTGAGTATTTTACTTATTTACATTTCAGATGTTATCCCCTTTCCCTATCCTCAACCCAATAAACCCCCTATCTCATCTCTCCTCTTCCTTTTTGCTTTTATACCATTTTAATTACATGCAAGTATTAAGGTCAGTTCTAGGTTGAGGAAGTAGCAATACAATAGATGCAAATAGTCAAGGAACAAACAAGACAATAAACACAAATAGTCAAAGAACAAGCAAGACAATAAACAAAGTCCTATGGTCACTATTTCTAAGGGCTTATCAGGATGACCAAAATATCTGAGCCTACTTTCCTGTCCTAGCCCAAAGTCATTTTCATGCCTGAAGCCTACTTCTTGTTCTAGCCTAAGATTTCAGCCATTAAAGGCTAGGCTCACAACTACCAGATTCTTAACCTTTCTGTTCAAAGACACCTGTTGTGGTACTAGCCAGATCACAGCCTGTAAAGCACAATAATAAATTATGTATGTATGTATATATGTATGTATGTATGAATGGATGCATGTATTCATTCATTCTATCAGTTCTGTTGCTCTAGAGAACCAAAACTAAAATAGAGGCTTAGAAGGCAATTGGCTATTTAGAATTCTCATTTATAGACAATTGCACAATTTTCATTCATCATTGCTTAAGACCTCTATGGTTCTTCAGACTTATTAAAAATATCAGTCTATCTACTGATCTATTTTCATTTTATCTCACCATAATATTATCCTTACTGTATGATATGTTACCACTTACTGTCTTCTCTTATGCTTATTGTTATTGTGTGACTACCTTGTGTCTCTCACTTAGAACATGAATCTATAATAGCTGAAACTTCATTATGGTCAAAACACGAGCTCAGGACCAGCAAGAGGGCTCAGCAGTAAGGGTTTACTTTCAAGCTTCATGACCCAAGTTCAATTGGCAGGAGCTACACAGTAGAAGGAGAGAGCTAACACCCACAAATTGTTCTCTGACCTCCATACAGAAATAAATGCAATATAAATAAATAAATAGATTTTAATATTTTTAAATATCCAGGAAAAAAGAGGGTAGAGTAATAGGTACTCAACATATGGTTGTTGAATGAAGTAATTAATTCCGTTTACTTCATTTTTAGAATCTACAAAATTGACAAAAATAAAGTGAAACCTGAGACACCCCCACACAGGCAAGGAGAAGCACATTTGGTAGTGATTTAGCATCCTAGTTCCTTTCATATATTTATAGCACATTGTTATGAGTTTTATAAATCACATGATAATCTTTATTCCTGGCTTTCATCTGAGATTTTTCATAACAGAGAACCTAAGTACATTCAAAAGAAAGTATTTCAGTCTTGACATCTGTAATCAATCTTGTTATTGTAAAGATGTCTCTGGGGTCATGACACATTTACTGTTGCCTTAATGTAGCAGTAAATTAATAGTGACCCTTTCTAGCTGTCTTCCATCCTACATATATATGTCAGTATTTGTATGTCCCCATAACTCTGGATTTCAAAGTATTAAAAAGTATTACAGGTATAGTTATATACTTCTCCAATATTTACCTTAAGAAGATGTAAGTTCTCATGCAGGTTAAAGACATTGAATCTTCGAACAACACAAAAGGACATTAGACTACACTGGCTCTGCTGTTACATCACCCTACACCAAAAGAGAACATACTGTTTATACTCAGTTTTTGCTTACAGCAAGTATTATGTAGCAGTCTTTGTGGCAATGATTACAATGTTGATCCACAAGTCTCAGTTTGGGTTGTCTTCTCATGTTAATCAGTAAGCAGAACATGAGGTGTCACTTGTTCTGTTGGCCCTCTGTTTGGTCCAAGTTCCCAGCTAATTCGGATTTGCAGTTGGCAAGAATAGCATCTCTGAGTGATTGCTTTTAGAGTGCTGAGCTTTTGTGCACAAGTGAATGTTAGCATGGCAGGAGTGGTCCATTCACCGATAGGATCTATGTGATTCTGGAAGAGATTAAACAACCCATTGCCATGTAATTCCACTGCTTGTTTTTTTTAATGTACCTCTGAGAGGTCTTTCAAAGTTGCTGTTATCCTTGAAGGGTGCATATTTACAGAATCTGATTAATACTAACTATATTTGGAATAACTAGTTACAGAGGTTCTGATCCAAATATTTTTAGAATTATTTTTTATGATTGTATCTGGAATTTATTTATGTACTTTTTTTAGTCAATTCCAAACTGAATGTCCCCCACAGAACTGGGCTGGGTGTTGAGAGGATATAGAATAAATCCTTCATGTCCTCAGAGAGCTTGAAAGCTAGTGGCAAAAGTATAGAGGGGTTTAGTAGTTACAGTTTGATGACATCCTATGGTCTAAGGAGGGAATGACAGCAAATCCTACTGCAGGGCTGCTTTTCTAGAGTTAGTGAAAACAAGTAACAGGCACTGTCAACAGTTACTAAGCTGGTTAAGAAGAAGAAAGATGTTAGGAGAGGTGACAAAGAGGTGGAGGTGGGGCTTTTGAAGCAGAATTCTGTCTGTGCCAAAGAGTCTAAGTTCCATCATCAATATAAAGAAAACACTACTGACAAGCAGATCCTCACGTACACCAAATGATGCTATGTAAACACTGCTTCCTAATTTAACTGGTCAATTAAAGGCTAGAGCCTGTTATTGGGCAATAAAGGGAGTAAGGTGGAATTTGGGGATCGAGTGAGGAGGTTGCAGGGAGACAGAGAAGGGGGAAAAAGGTACAGAGGTAGAGAAAGCTACCTTGAGAGGAGATGGACCATGAGCATGTGGTCAGGAGAAATAGCAAGTAACAAGGGACACATGACTGGGATGTGAGTTAGAACAGCTCCAAACCTGCCCAGTCTAGGCTCACAGCTTATAAATAAGATAGCTGAATCATGAGTCTTTTATATGGACTACCTGGAATTATAAATATATACTACACTCTACCTAGGTTGGTCATCTTTTTGTCATCTTGACACAATCTAGACAATCATTGGGAAGTAGAAGCCTCAATTGAAAAAATGCCTTCATCAGCTTGTCTTTTAGGCAAGTCTATGAAGAATTTTCTTGAATAATGATTGATGTGGGAGAGCCCAGCCTACTGTGGGCAGTGTCACTCCTGGTCTGATGGTCCTTGGCTGTATAAGAAAACAGGATGAGCAAACTGGGGAGAGTAAGCTAGTAAGCGTTTCTCCATGGTCTCTTCTTCAGTTCCTGACCCCAGGTTCTTCACTTGTATCCTTCCCATGGCTTCCCTCAATGATGGGCTGCTATCTGTAAGTCAAATTAACCCTTTCTTCTCCGAGTCATTTTTGATTGTGTTCTTCATCATAGCAATTGGACTAAGACCCAGCAATCTAGGATGGTGCCCTTCACAAAGCTCTTCAAGCTGCAGTTAAAATACTTGTAAGCTTCTAAAAACAAGAGAACTCACCCTTCTCATTTTATTTCCTATCCTTGAAAAAGCTCACTCTTCTATAAAGGTAGAAGTTCTTAAAATAATTTTGGTTTGCTTTTGAATCAACAAATAGAAATAAAAGACTATGAGGTATATTGAACAGGCTGTTCCTGAAAAGGACCAATGACAGTAGTGGCCCAAAGAGTAAAGTAGTTGTCCAGACAATGCAAACAAATTGTGTCATGCTACATAGCTTTAATTCAACTTGGCACCAGCTGTAGTCATCTGGGAACATGGAACTGTGGTTTGACAAAATACCTCCTCCAGACTGATATATGGGCAAGCCTATGGTGTATAGTATTGACTGATGATTTGTGCAGGAAAGCCCAGCCTTGTGGATAGTAGCATACCTCAGGTGATGGTCCTGGGTGCTATAATAAAGCAGGATGAGCAAGCCCTAGGAGAAATCCAGTAAGCAGCATTCCTCCATGGTCTCTAAATTAGTTTCTGTTTCCAGGTTCCTGCCTTGAGTTCCTGCCTTAGCTTTCCTGAATGATGGACAAGTTGTAAGATGAAATAAACTCTTTCTTCTCCCAGCTGACTTTGATCATGGTGTTTTATTACAGCAAGAGTTAACCCTAACAAGTCAGAAGTGATGCACGTTGCATGTACTGATCTGTACTGCCATTCAACAGGGAGAACAGGAAAACTGTAATAATTTAAGTTATTGGTAACACAACTGAAAGGCATCCATTATTTTTCTGTTGCCTTCACCACCGTCCCTAATCATGTTAAAAGTTAAAAAAATGTGAGGAAATTATAAAAAGTGCAATTAAGAAGTTAAAAAGGAGTTATCTATGTAGAAGCTTTTATATTTTTGACTGCAACCATAGTAAAATTATATTTTACATTAATCTTCAAAGACACACAAAATGGAAACAAAACTCACAGCAAAACAGTAATTACCCTCATTATGTATAATGCACTCCAATGTTTCCTAGTCTGCTGCTGTTTTTGTCATCTCTTCACAGTATAGTACATTTAATGATTGTGGATATAAAAACTCAATGTAACGAACAAGGAGAGGAGAACAGAACAGTCTGTTCTCTAGAAAGGGAACTGTCACATGGGAGCTATATAGGAAAAGACCCAGAATTTGAAATCAGACCAAGATTTAAGACTTGATTCACAATTTACCAAGCCTGCTGTGTGTGACACTATCTCTTGGGGACACAAGATTGTCACAGGGTATGCACCCCTCAGGGCTCTCTTCATTCCAGGCAGGGTGATGGTGCAAATAACACGAGCAATGAATATACAATGCCTAGTGCCAAGTCAAGATTACTGTTTGTGGAGAAATAGGATGGACCCTCGCAAATGGTCTGCAATGTAATTAAGCTTTTATAAACAAGATATGATTAAAGTAGTTGCAAACATTCTGAAATACACATGGGTATATATGCATACATATATGGGTGTGTTTTAAAACCATAAAACAAAGCAAAGTTATACTTTCAGTAGAGGTAAAACATCAGTCTTACTTGTGAAGCCCCCTGTGTGTCTATACAGAGCATCTCTTTCCTCTTTCCAGGAGCAATCACAGCTCTGACCTTTATTCATCTTCCTTTTGTTTGGCTACATGGTTTTCTGGTGTTTCCACAAATTTTCAACTATGAAGTGTTTTCGTTTACATCATTTTGAAGTTACAACCATGTAATCACTTTTTGTTTAATTTTTTCTGTCATTTGTTTTCTTTTTCTTATAAAACTTTTATGATATCCATCTAGAATATCAAAATGACGTATTTCTACAGCATGTGTTTGGTCAAAGTGTGAATTTTTCCAGTTTATAAGGTTGTTTTTGTGTTACAAACAATATGTCTATGGTTATAGATATTTTCTGTGTGTTTCCTGAGTACCTTGGCTAACCACATAAAATATAGGTCACTTAGCTAAAAGGAAATATTTTAATAAATATTATCCCAGGATATATTGAGGCATATTTATACTAACATTTTTAGTTTAGCTTAAGAAATTTATATCTTTATTTGGTAAATCTGACCACTCTGAAATTCTCATCCTGAGAATGAAATTGCTAAGCCACAGGGAACACACACTTCTCTGGGTGTTGTCAAAATGTTCTCTAAAATAATAGAAACAATTTTCTGTACTCACCTCACCACCAGAAGAGTGTGAGTTCTTGCTGCTTCATATTATCATTGTTATGGACTTGTTTGTGTACCTCAAAATGTATACAGTCAAATATGAACCCCCAATGTTACTGCTTTTAGAGGTAGGCTCTCCAAAGGAATAAATTATGGCTAAATGGTATTATGAGGATGTGGTTGTAATACAATAGGACTGAGTCTATACAGGGAAAAAAGAGAGACCAAAGACTTCACTACACATGTCCAGAATGGTTGGGCCTTATGAAGATGATGGAAGGACGGACTCATGCAAGTCAGGTAGAGAGAGCTTGCTGGGAAACAACTTTGTTACCAGCACAACTGTATTAGTTACTTCCTATAGGGATGGAATACTAACAAATGAGAGAAATGATTTCATGGAGGAATAAGTCTATTTTGGCTCATGGTGTCTGATAGTTCCAGTCCATTGTGTCAAGGAATGTATGGGGAGCAGACAAGTTCACAGAGGCAAAGCTTTCTCATATCATTGCCGACTATGAATCAGAGAATATGACAGAAGCCACGACCTGATAGAATCTTTAAATGCCAGCCCCTATTGAGGTACTTCTGTCAGTGGGCCCAACCTCATAAAAGATTCAAGAACCTTCCAAAATGGCACCACCAATTGGTACTCAAGCATACAAATATGAGCCTGGGGGAAATAGTTCCTATTCAAACCACAACACTAACTTTGTCTTTATGGTATCTAGAACTGCAGATAATGAGTATTTTACAATCTAAGGTATTTTGTTAGGACAGCCTTACAGCAAACACACTCACAGGTATTTGGCTTGCCACACTGGATTAGTTAATTTTTTTTTACCCTGACAAGCATTTGGTAGCACCAATTTAAGAGGGAGGATGTAGTTTGACTCACAGTGTAAGATGTCTGTGGTCAGCTGGCTGCATTGTGTCTGGGCCTTGGGACAGTAGACCACCCTGGCACAAGAAAATGGGGCAGGAAGGCTGCTTGTTTGCTTCATGGAAGCCAGGAAGCAGTCGGGAGTAATAAGAGGTCTGACCAAGATACTCACTCAAAGGCACACAGTTAGCAACCACTTCCCACTCTGGCTCCATCCCTGCAGTCCCACCAAATTCTCATAAACTATTCAGAATGTAAATCCATCAGAGTGTTAAACTTTTGGCTCAGACGGGGCATGTACACTGTGACTATCTCTGTATAAACCTTGTCACAAACATGTGGAGAAGACACACTTTACAAGTCTGCTGGTCATCCTTTGATGCAATCATACCGATGAAGATTAACCATAAGAGCTTAATTTTGTGAATATGTTGATACAAAATGTTTTTTGATATTAGTACATGTTCCTTTGATTCCTAATGAAGTTGAATATCTTCTATGTATTTATTGGCCATTTCTATTTTCTCTTCTGAGATGCCTTCCCATGCTTTTGTCTATTTTCCTTTTGTTTTATATATCTCCACTGTTAAATTGCTACTCAAGGTAGTCTGTGGGTAATTCACATGTTTTAAATATCATTTGGTAGTATATGACTCATCTTTTCGTGTTCTTTATGTGAAGTTTAGAGGAATAAAATCATTGATTCTGATGAAACTAAGTTATTCATCTTGCCCTTTATGGTTTATTTTCATTTCTTTCATTTCAGAAATTCTTTTTCCCCACTTGAAACCACAAGTGCTTTTTGAGATTTTCCTCTAAAAGTTTACTTTTTTCCTTTTATACTTTGCCTTTGTTCTGTCCATGATTTATTTTTGTGTTGGAGAAATGGAATGGAGCCTCACTTTGTTTCCCTCAGCATAACCAGTTACTGCAGCAGTGTGAATGTAGACACTTTCCTATAAGTGCCTACAATATCTGTTACCCAACTTACATGTCTACTGAAACCTGTTTGAGACGTTTGCCCTGCTTCATCGGCCAAACACAATATTGCTATCATACCAGACAGGGTCTTAATTGCTTTAATCTCATGTTGACAGTGGAGCAAGCCTCTCATCCTTTAATCCTTCATAAAATGATTTATTTTTATTTCATGTGTTTGAGTATTTGACTGTATGTCTTAAGCCTACAGAATTTGGGTTTCATCCGTTCACACAAATTTTATGATAGTCTTTAAATGATTTTTAAATAGCCCTGTTACAATTTTCATTATTATGCATCTGCTTTTAATTTGGCAGAACTTTTACAACCTGGGATGCTCACATTCATGAGTACAATCTAAAATGTTGTTTATTAAGGTCCCTCCAAAATGCCTTTAAATAACACCGTGTAAATTTCCCAATTTTATTGGAGAGCCACGTTCATTGGATGTGTTCCTAGGTAGAGTCTGTCCAATCTACATTTATAAATGTAACAAAATAGTTCCTAATTGATTAGTACAAGCAGAGCCATGACAATTCTTCAGAATATAGCCACATCCACTCCTGGGTATTCCAGCAAGTTCATGTTTTATATGATCAGTTAGTAACAGTTGAACACAAAGTTAATAATAGACAAGAACAGGAAGCAATTGACAATATGTGACTGTACACAACTCCCCATTGTCTTTCTTTGACCCAGTGATATGGTTGGACGTCTTCAAATGTATTGCCTAAAGCTTCATGTGTTGGAAACTGGTTTTCCAATGTGGCAATGTTGAGGTAGGCTCAATTACAGAAGTGGATTCATAACAGGTCTTCTGGGATGAGTCAAGTCTGGAGAGGACAGATTGTTACAAAGTGATGCTAATCCACATGTCTATTATACATAGCCAGTTCTCATTTTGCCTCTCCAGCATGCTGTAGTATAAGCAGAGAAGCCTTGCCCATGATTCTACACTTTGGATGATTTCAGCAACTAGAATCATCAGACAAGTAAAAGTCTTTGCTTTACATGTTTCATTCAGCACAGAATAGACTGAGATGACCAGCTTTACTGTATGTTCTTTCCTTTACTGCTTATTATTAATTTCCCCATGTTTTTTCTTGGTTTGTTTTTATCTCCATAACTAGCGACTTCAATATTTCACTATAGTATATCTTTATATTTCCCCTTTACCTTTATTTTTGACAAATAAAGTCTTATATTTATTATAGAGCATCTTTATATAGAAACAACATAACATCCTAACCTGAGCATATGCTTAGTAAATGTTTACTCCACATCTGTGTCCCTAGCTCATAACTGTGAGTATGTCTATGCAGGTACATGTGTTCATATGTGCACATACATAGAGACCAGAGGCTGATGTCAGGCATTCTGCTTTATCATTCTCTACTTTATTCCCAAGACAAGGGAACTCACTGAACAGGGTTCTAACTGAACCCAAGCTAGACTGACAGCTAGCAAGACCCCAACCAAGTAGTCTTTTTATCTTTATTCTCGTGGACCCAAACATTGGAGTTATAGGCATGTATGAAATCATACTTGTATTTTTCCTTGGACTGTGGCAATTTCAACTTGGGTACTCACACTTGTTCCGCATGCTTTAACCCTCTGAGCTATCTCCCTAGACCCTGCTGTATCCTTCTAAAACATATCATATTTTAACTAGGTTTGATATTGTTCCAATAGTGGCAAATTTCTAGAGATTCCCTCCACCCCTTAAATCTTACTATTTTTACTGTATAAAGAAAACAAGTGTTCTTGAAGTGTGTTAGTGGAAAATATAATGAAAACAATGTCACCATACATATGTGTGTGTGTATTATATTCATATATAGTGTCAATAATAGTCAATTTTTCATAATTATGATTCCTAAGTATTTATTGATGGTACAGAGATATATAACTAAATTTCATATATTGATCATATATTTTGTTGAGGATATTTGTATCTATGTCCATGAGAGGCATTGGTCTGTAATTATCCCTCCCTTTCCCCCTTCTCTTGTTGGATCTTTATATTGTTTGGATATTAGGGTAATTGTGTATCATAAATTGAATTAGGAAATGTTTCTTTCATTTCTGCTTTGAGTAATAATTTGAGGAGTATTGGCTTGGTGATAACTTTTCTTTGAAAGTCTAGTAGAATTCTCTGATAAAATCATCTTGCCCTGGCATGTTTCCTTCCCCTTGGGAGACTTTTAATGAATGCTTCTATTTCAGTAGGGGTTATAGATTTGTTTATATCTGACTTTTAAAAAAATCTTTATTTATTTTACATCCTGACTGTAGTTTCCCCTCCCTCCTCTTCTCCTAGTCCCCCTTCTCCTTCCAGTCCTTCCCAATACCTCCCCTTACCCCATCCCATCCACTCCTCTTCCAATTCTCTTCAGAAAAGGGCCTGCCTCAATGAATATCAACCAACCATGGCATATCAAGTTTCAGTAAGACTAGATACTTCCTCTTTTATTAAGGCTAGACAAGGCAGCTTAGTAGGTAGGAAGGGTCTCAAAAGCAGGCAACAGAGTCAGAAAGACAGCTCCAGCTCCCACTGTTAGGAGTTCCACAGGAGAATCAAGCTATACAACTGTAACATATGTATCGAGGGCCTAGGTCAGTCCTATGCATGCTCCCTGGTTGGCAATTCTACAATGTGTTTCATTTCTTTCTTAATTTATATCTTGACTCATTTTTAATTCAGTAAAAGGTTATTTAGTATCCATGATTTTGTAAGCTTCCTTTTGTTTTTGTTTTTATTGATTTCCAGCTTTAATACATGATGGTCAGATATAATGCATGATGTTATTTCCATTTTTTTTATGTATCTGCTGAGACTTGTTTTGTTTCCGAGTATGTGGTTGATTTTAAAGAAAGTTTCATGAGGTACTGAGAAGGTATATTCTTTTGTGATTGGTTGAAATTTTCTGTGAATATCTGTTATGCCTACTTGGTTTATAACTTTAGTTAGAGAAATGCTTTTTTTCTGGAAGATGTCTATCTATTTACAAGAGTGGGACATTGAAGTCTTCTACTTTCAATGTATAAAGGTCAATCTTTAATTTAAGATGGAGTGGTGTTCCTTTGTTGCTGTTTGTTTATTTCTGTTTCTTTGTTTTTACAAACTTGGGTACTGTTTTGTTTTGTTTAGACGTTAGGAATTACAGTGTCTCTTGGCAGAATCTTCCTTTGATGAATGTACAGTATCCTTCCCTATCTCTTCTGATTAGTTTTGGTTTGAAATCTATTTCATTATATATTAAAATGACCATAGCAATTTGTTTCTTAGGTTCATATGCTTTGAATAACTTTTTCCAATCCTTTACCATGTCATTGATGCTAGGATGTGTTTCTTAAATGCAGCAGAAGGATGGGTCCTATATTCACATCCATTCTGTCTGTCTTTTTATTAAAGAATTAATTGAGACTGTTGATGTTGAGCAATATCAATGACCAATGACAGTTTCTATTATGTTGTTGTTGATGGTGCTGAAATGGTGGTCGTGGTGTCTGTATATGTGAGTGTATGTGTGTGTGTGTGTGTGTGTGTGTGTGTGTGTGAGAGAGAGA
>NW_021604566.1:11288768-11350534 GCF_004785775.1 Grammomys surdaster | reverse complement strand
AGATATTACTTAAACTTGGTTTTTATCATGGAACATATTCTTTTTTATCTATGATAATTGAATATTTTACTGGGATAGTAGTCTGGAATGGCACTTGTGATCTCTTAGAGTCTGTAGTACATCAGTCTGAGCCCTACTGGCTTTTATGGTTCCCACAGAGAATTCAGGTGAAATTCTAATAGGTCTACATTTGTATGCTATTTGGATATTTTTTTACCCTTTTAACTTGTAATATTCACTCTTTGTTTCTATATGCATAGTGTTTTTATTTTTATGTCCTGAGGGGACTTCCTTTTTTGGTCCAATATATTTGGTGTTCTGTATGCTTCTTGTATCTTTATAGGCAACTTATTCTTTAGGTTAGGAAAATCTTCAGTGATTTTGGTTGAAAATATTTTATGTGCCTTTGAGGTGGACTTCTTTTTCTTTATCTATTCCTAATTTTTTAGACTTTATCTTTTATAATGTTCCAGATTTCCTGGATGTTTTGTGTCAGTAATTTTTTTAAATTTTAACAATTTTTTTATCCATGGTATCCATTTCTTCTATCACATTTTCAATATCTGAGATTCTTTCTTGGTTCCTGTTCAAGCTCCTATATTTTTTTTATTTCCTGATTTCCCTCAGTTATTGTTTTCTTTATTGATTTTTCTCCACTTTTAGGTCTTGACCCATTATATCAATTCGTTACATTGTTTATGTTTTCACATATTTCCTTAAAGAATTTATTAATCTCCTCTTTAAGAACCTCTGTTACATACATAAAGGCTGTTTTAAGGTCTTTTACCTGTGCTTTATCTATGCTAGAATATTCAGGACCTGCTATGCTAAGGTTCCTGGGCTGAGTTAACACATATAACCATGGCTATTATTAATTGTGTTTTTACACTGGCATCTAGTTGGTACCTAGGATTAGGAAGATTGTAATTCTATATGTCTTTGTCATGTGGTGTTTTGTTCCTTGGTCTCTGTTTCCTCTCTGATCTTAGGAGGGCAAGATGGATATGTCTTGCCTGGTAGAAAAATCTTCTGGGGTACTGATAGGTGTGGCCACTGGGGTCTGGGTATTGTGATCTAGTATGTTGGAACTGGGACAGGCTTGGACAGCAGATGACCTTTATGAGAGGCTAGAAAGCAGGATGTTCCATGAAGATCCTGCTTAGTTAGTCCCTTAGGAATGGGAACAGAGAGGGAGGAAAGGCCACAGCAGGAGATCTGCAGTGTGTCTGCTTCCCTGGTCAGGGTGGCCTGTTGGAGTTTGAGTCTGGGACAAAGTAAAGAGAAGGAGGATACAAGTTCAGAGAGGAATCTCTGTAAGATCCATTGGAGATGGTGCAGTGCAAGCAGAAAAGGCTAGCCTATTTGCTTGCCTGGCTAGAGTGGCCTGTGTGCTTACAGGGAGTGTTTTAGCTTCATTTCTGAAGAGAAGAATGATGCACCATATATAATGAGAAGTGCTTATCTATTTTTTGTGCATAAAAAATGGTTCCTAACTATATACTAGTATCATTTTATTCTTATGTTAAAGGGTAAAGAACTTATTGATCGGTAGAACAAATATTGAAGTATCTACGCTTTGGTCTTCCTTCTTAAGCTTGATGTGGTTTGTGGGTTGTATCCTGGGTATTCTGAGCTTTTAGGCTAATATACACTTATTAGTGAGTACATACCATATGTGTTCTTTTGTGTCTGAGTTACCTCACTCAGGATGACATTTTCTAGTTCCATTCATTTGCCTGCGAATTTCATGAATTCATTGTTTTTAATAGCTGAGTAGAACTCCATTGTGTAGATGTAACACATTTTCTGTATCTATTCTGTATCATGGTGCTATAAAATACAACCTGGGTCTATTTAAGATCAACATATAGCTGTCCAGCCTTAAGACAATTCTTATGATTCTATTCCCAATAATCCATGTGCTGAGACGCATCCTATGGTCACTTTCTCCAATTATTTGACATTTCCTTAAGCTTTTCTTTGGAGAGCAGCAGGACCTGAACTATGGTGCTGACACAGATGCCTAGAATCAGTTAGGACTGACCCTTGGAGTTATGAGCAGCTAGGCATTCCCTCATCCCCAGCTTCCTGTAACTGTTCCTGCCCTCTTACAGTCTAAAAGAAAGATAAAAGCTAATATGAGGAGTGTGCACAGGAGAAAAAATAGGAGAAAGCTAAGAGTTCTTCTACTTTGTTTGAACCAATTATTGCTCCTGAAGCCAGCTCACCAATAAGGTGAGCTGATTTTTCTCATTTAAAAACACTTTGAGTTGAGGATTTTGCTTTTTGACATCCAAAGTATCTTAATTATGTAATTTCTTTGAGAATGCCTCAAGAAATCTAAAGCTAACCCTTTGAGGAGCTACATGATCCTCGTCCTTTGCTCATCGACAGGAATTTCACTGTCGATTATGCATTCATTGTCAGCCACATTGGGATGATACGGTTCAGCAGAATATCAAGTGAGTGACAGAATAGAAGACCACAGTAGAATACAAAGTACGTTTTACAAAAACAACAGCAGGCTGAATTTGGAGTAGATGCCAGGCATCCTCTGATATATTTCATACAATGGGACTCTAAGATGTAAAGTTCATGCTGCAGTGTTGTTTTTGCATTGTCCAGAGGAGTATTGGCAGTCAGCAGGTGGAGGGAATGTAACTAGTGCATCCTTGTATATGCAATCAATTAATTCCTTTATACAAATATAAAATTACCCAGTATCCATCAGTGAAGATGTCTGATCAGTGTAGCTTCATGATCTCATTTTGATAAGGACAAGAAACCTAAGGAGCAGAACAGAAAGTAGGTTGTAGGAACCACACACAGCTTATAGGGAAGTAAAGTCTCCAAATAGGAGGACCAACACTTAAATGATGAGGAAAGGAACTTAGAATCTGAAGGCTATTGTGGTAGACTGCGGTTCATTTACTTCCAGGTGACTAAACAAGCTAGTTGAGGAAAGAAGTAATAAAAACAGAAAAAGGTGGTCCTCTGAAAGGCTGGTTTGAAGCAGTGACAGAGATGGACAATGAAGAGAGAGATTTGAAGCCTGTATGGGATGGGGTGACAGGTTTAGATGTAATTATGGAAGGTCTATAGTTGAGGGTGCTGTCAGTGATAAGGAGCAGGGGCAGGGGTCCAAGGACTACATGGTAGTAGTTTATTATCAACACAGATGGGAAGAGAGTATTTCAGAACAGAATGTTTGCCTACTAACAGCTGCATGAATCGGCTTTCCGTTGCCATGACAAAATACCTGAGATGTACAACTTGTAAAAATATTCTTTTGACTGGCCTCTTGACATTCTATCACAGAGCCAGGGAAGACTCATAAGACTCTCAGACCCTTCAAGGTCCTTCTTCCTGAGATTATATGCAGTAAACAATGGACAAAGATAGGAACTTACAGAGGATGACTGCCTTTTGCAGAGAGGACTTCCTGGAGATATATGACTTTAAGTCATTTGTGTTTCTATATTCACTCTATAACCTCATATCTTCATCAAGCAGAACTTGTAGCCATTTTTTAAAAAAATCTCTTGATGCTCCCTGAATCTGGCATGGATAGATGGTTCAAGTTTGTCTTCCCATTGAAAGTTATATAAAGCAATTGTTAACTATATTCTGCAATCTTGCATTAATATGAATAACTGCTGATCTGATGGCTTGTTTAATCATTCATTTACTTACTTATTTAGGCCATGGCTCATTTTGAAGTATAAGGCTCCCATTCATTTCGACTTGGCACGTACTTTTGAAATTCTTCTGTGATGCAATATATGCTAACAACATCATTTCCTGTTAAGTATTTCCTCTCCTACCCCTTTCCTTTGCTGTTTTCAGTATGCATTGAGCCATTCTTCACATCTTCACATAAACCACAAATTTGGTGGAAAAGACACCATTGGCTGAATACCAATACCACTGAACTTAAAACTGTGTAACTGCACATGTACATGATTCCTTTATCAGCAGTCAATTACTTGCTTGGCCTTTTTCAGGAAAGTGTGTTCTTATTTCAACTTAACTCACAAGAATTGCCTGGAATTTAACCTGCCAGTTCAAAAACTTATGACAAAATGTTAAAGCTGAGATGTTTGCAATGGCTGCTCTATATGGCTAATACATAATCTATTACTTGACGTTTGATCTCTGGCATAGTCTCAGCCCATGCACCTGGAAAGAGCCATTGTCAAGATTTCAACTTTTAGTACTCCAGATTTTCATCTCTCTATGTTGAGATTGGGGGATTTTAGGCTTAAAAAAATTTTTTTTGATATTTCAGTATTCAGGATTATGGAATTTGATATTATGTTTTTCAGGATTATGATTGGCAGTGCTAATAAAATAAATACTCAGAAATTCCCTCTGTTATTTCCTTCAAGTAGTACAGATTTTACTTTTTTTCTTGTTTTTAATTTTTTTCTTTTTTTTTTCTTTTTTTCTTCTTTTGTTGTTATTTCCTTTCCCCATCCCCCCAAAAACCCCTATACCATCCCCCCTCCTCCTGCTTCTGTGAGTGTGTGCCTCCACCACCCACCTACTCCCACCTCCCCACCCTCGAATTTCCCCACACTGGGGCATTCAGCCTTCATGTGACCAAGGACCTCCTCTCCCACCTATGCCCGACAAAGCCATCCTCCCCTACATATACAGCTGGAGCCATGGGTCCCTCACTATGTACTTCCAGGCTGGTGGTTTAGACCCTGGGAAATTTGGTTAGTTGGTATTGTTGCTCTTCCCATGGGGCTGCAAACCCCTTCAGCACCTTCAGTCTTCTCCCTAACTCTTCCATTGGGAATCCCATGATCAGTTCAATGATTAGCTGTGAGCATCCACCTCTGTATATGTCAGGCTCTGGCAGACCTCTAAGGAGACAGCTAGATCAGGCTCCTGTCAGCATGCACTTCCTGGCATTCACATCAGCGTCTGCCTTTGGTGACTGTACATGGGATGAGTACCCAGGTGGGGAAGTCTCTGGATCATCCCTCCTCCAGTCTCTGCTCTACACTTTATCTCCCTATTTGCTCCCATACTTTGTTACTCCTAAGAAGGGCTGAGGCACCTACACTTTGGTCTTCCTTCTTCATGAGCTTCATGTGGTTTGTGAGTTGTATCTTGGGTATTTCCAGCTTTTGGGCAAAGGCTTTTATCAGTGAGTACACACCATGTGTGTTCTTTTGTGATTGTGTTACCTCACTCATGATGATATTTTCTAGGTCCATCCATTTGGGTAAGAATTTCATGAATTCATTGTTTTTAATAGCTGAGTAATACTCCATTGTATAAATGAACCACATTTTCTGTATCCATTCCTCTGTCGAAGGACATATGGGTTCTTTCCAGCTTCTGGCTATTATAAATAAGGCTTCTATGAACATAGTGGAACATATGTCCTTGTTATATGTTGGAGTATCTTCTGGGTATATGCCCAGGAGTGGTGTAACTGGGTCCTCAGGTAACACTATGTCCAGTTTTCTGAAGAACAGCCAGACTGATTTCCAGAGTGGAAGTATCAGCTTGCAGTCCCACCAACAATGGAGGAGTGTTCCTCTTTCTCCACATCCTAGCCAGCATCTGCTATCATCTGTGTTTTTGATCTTAGCTATTCCGACTGGTGTGAGGTGGATTCTCAGGGTCATTTTGCTTAGCATTTCCCTGATGACTAAGGATGTTGAACATTTCTTTAGGTGCTTCTCGGCCATTCGAGTTTTCTCACTTGAGAATTCTTTGTTTAGCTCTGTACCCCATTTTTATTGTGTTATTTGATTGTATGGAGTCTAATGTCTTGAGTTCTTTGTATATATTGAATATTAGCCCTCTATTGGATGTAGGATTGGTAAAGATCTTTTCCCAATTTGTTGGCTGCTGTTTTGTCCTATTAACAGTGTCCTTTGCTTTACAAAAGCTCACAGTTTCATGAGGTCCCATTTGTTAACTCTTGATCTTAGAACATAAGCCATTGGTGTTCTGTTCAGGACATTTTCCCTTGTCCCAAAGTATTCAAGGCTCTTCCCCACTTTCTCTTCTATTATTTTCAATGTATCTGGTTTTATGTGAAGGTCCTTAATCCACTTGGACTTGAGCTTTGTACAAGGGGATAAGAATGTATTGATTTGCATTCTTCTACCTGCTGATCTCCCATTGAACCAGCACCATTTGTTGAAAATGCTGTCCTTTTTTCACTGGATGGTTTTAGCTTTGAAAAACTTTGATGGTTTCTTTCCAGCTTCTGGCTATTATAAATAAGGCTTCTATGAAAATATAAAAGTTTTCTTATATAAAAGTTCTCTTAGTGTTGTTCCACACAAATTTTATACAGATACCTTTGGGGTTCAGCTAATAAATGAAGTGCTGAATGACTTCAGTGTTCCTATAGATTGAATCCTCACTGTGTTTGAGAACTGATTGGGATAAATCGTCCAGCGTTGCCACTTTACAGAATGGTATTGCTCTAATGAATACTTGTTCTCTCCTCCCATAGGAATTCAAAAAAAATTTTTTTATTCACCTTCACTCTCCAGGGCTATACAAATATTCATGATTCCTGCCATAATATAGTTGACAAGAGTATTTATTGCTTTAAAGTTCTACATAATACATCAATTCAATATATTGATAACTCCGAGTCAAAGTAGCAAGAACACTGTGTGCTTCCCTAAAATAGATGAGAGCCAGAAATAATAAATAAAAATTGGCCACATATTTCATGGAAGTAAATTTTATATAAGGCCCTGGATCTATATCCCATGCCAAGACAGCCTTTCTATGGTAAAGCCATGTGCCCTATTTCCTTTAGGAAGTATAAGTCCTGTTAGAGCTACTTGAGTTTTGAGCAGTATAAGACACAGTTTGAGACCATGGTCTCAATCTAGTTTCTCTCTTGTATGTCTTAGAAGGCTGTATATATTAACTTGGGGAGGACTGAGAGTTCAAGATAATACAAAGTATAAGGAAAGAAGATAAGGGATATAGTGATTAGAAGAGAAGAAATAAAACCTTTTAACATTCACAGTTGACATCATAATTACATAGAACATATGAAAGAATTAACAACAACAACAAAAACCCCTGGTGCTTATAAGCAATTACAGTAAGCATTTACTTAATACATAATTAAATAAATGAAGTCATCCTTCCATATTCCAAAAATAAATAAGTAATAAGTGGAATCTGACATGAGGAACATAATGTCTTTTTTTTATTAGCACCCCTGTAACTTGGGCATCAATCAGACAATATATGTTTTATATGAGTAAATATATGAGACTCTTATGAACAAAGATGCTGAGGATACAGCTCAAATATTATTAGTTTCTTATCATGTAAAATGTCCTGGGTTCATTTCCTAGCACCACATAAACTGGGTATGTTTTTACATATTTCAAATCCCAGCGCTCAGGAGGATAAGGAATTCAAGAAGATAAAGAAGTTCATTTGCTACATAGAAAGCTTGAGAACAGTATGAGCTACATAAAGTCCTGTCGGGTCAAGAGAGGAAAAAGGAAGAAGGCAGAGGGATAGAAAGAGAGGGGGAAAGGAAAAGTCTCAGATGTACTGTGAAACAATAACAATCAAAACAAAAGTAAGGCTTGACAGATAGATCAATATAACAGAGAACTCTCAAACAAACACACTTATGAAGGACATGGTCAACTATCTTTTACAAAAGGCACATAGGTGTTTTTCTTCACAGGACACACAAAGAAGCTTTTCTACAAATGGTGTTAGAAAAATGTACATTATGTGCAAAACAGAAAAAAATCTGGGGATAGGTACTGCATTATTCACAAAGCTAATTCAAAATGGATTGTAGAATTAAATCTTATGTACAAAAGGATAAAATCTTAGAAGATAACAGAATAGAACATATAAAGAGATTTTATATGGTAACGTATCTTTAGATATATCTATCATGATCCATGAAATGATTGATAAACTGTACTTTATTAAATGTCATATCTTCTGTCCTGCAATCAGACTAGTCATAAATATTTGCAAACAGCAAATATAATAGAGATCTGATATCTAAAATATATAGTAGATTAAATCACAATAATAATATTAAATAAAATAAAATTATTTTATTTAATAAAATAAAACCATAAAAATATAACCAAAAAAAATAGTGGTAAAAGATCTGACCAGATTGCTTACTACAATTTACACATGTCATAGAGCAGGGATTCAGAAGATGGGCAGTAATAAGTCCCAGCAGGTTATAGAGTGACAAGAACCATCATTTGTTACTGGGGATATACAAAAGGATATAGCCACTTAAGCAGGCAGTTTCATTTTGTCACAGAATTAAACACACTATAAGCAAATTGTCAATATTTATTTATAAATTTCAATTTACACTGTTCTGAATGGCACTTGATCCTGGGATTCACTCTCTCCCTGTATGCTGTATCACACAGACACAGTGTTCTAGTTGCTTCCTGTTGTTGTGATAAAACACTGACCCAAAGTAACTTAGGAAGGAAAATTCAGTTTACAGACTACAGACTACCATCATGGAAAGTCAGGGTAGAAACACAAGGCAGGAACCTGGAGGCAGGAACTGAAGCAAAGACCATGAGCTATTTACTGGTTTGTTCTCCATGGCTTGCTCAGCTTGCTTTTTTATTCAACCCAGAACCACCTGCCTAAGGGTAACAGAGCCCTCCTACATCTATCATGAGTCACAAAAGTTCCTCACAGAGTTTCATATGAGACAAAATGATGGAGGCATTTTCTCAACTGGAGATTCCTGCTTCCAAAGTAATACAAGCTTATGTAAATTGACAAAACTAGTCAGTACACACACTCAGTCTGGCAGAAACTGGACATGCCCATGTCTTTGATATGCCTGAGCTTATGGAGCATATCTCTCAATGTATGTACTTCAGGTCCCAAGAAACCTCAGTTTGAACAATAACATATGAAACATTGTAGTTTTGTTCACGTACAGTCGGTTCTTAATATTATTAACCAAAAATGCATGCTTTATGTATTTGCTATAAAAATTATATTAAATATAAATTATTATAGAAATTGCAGATTATATAGAATTATATAAATAAATTAGGCAGATTTGCTCAATGAACACTTTCGAGCATTGAATATCAGAAATCAATGAAGGGGAAAAAGGCATACAGGCGTTCAAATACAAACAGTTGTGCCAGGAACTCACTCAATTTATGATTTTATTAAGTGAACATTTCTGTTATCCAGTCTCTCCCTGATGAGCTCATCCAGTTCCATGCCTTTAAATTTCATCTTACTACTGACAGCTCCCAGATTTATATCTCCAGCTTAGACCTCCGTGGACAGCAGAACAATACATCCAACTGTTGTTTGACATCTCCATGCACAGCTGAACCAACGGCTCAGCCTTACCATGTCCTAAAGCCCCCATCTCCTTAGCCTCCTGCATTGCTTACCTATCTCTTGCTTTTATTTCTCCTGTCATGTCCCACATGCCATTCTTCAAGAAGTCAGTTGCCCACTCTTTGAAAACACATTGAGAGCCTGCATCTTAGGCCAAGAAGACCATCTTTGACTTGGATCTTGCAATAGTCTCCTGGCTGGTATTTTTGCTGTCATCTTTTGCTTCCTAACAATCTAATAACAAAATAGCAGCAGTAAAGAGCCTTTTAAACCCCAGTTATATCATACCATTCTACAACAAATATTGCAGTCCTTGTCACATTAATATTCCTGCTGTCCCTAAGCACAGCAGGAAAGTGAAGGCTTTAGTTCTGTCAAAAGGTTCTCTCTCAATTTTCTCTGGACTCACTGCCTCTACCTTTTGTGCTTCTTTCCTCAAAAGTCATAGCCTTAAGACCACTGATAACCTTAATATGCATTACCTTAAGACCACGGATCTTCATCTAGCCCACTCACAGAGCAGACACACATCAGATTGTCTACAGAAGGATTGCTGAGGATTAACACCTGGGAGAAAACACCAGTGATAAGTAGAAATATTCAGCTGGCCCTGTGGGCAGAAAGAAGGAAGGCTACTGGAAGTGTCCTGGGCTGTTCTGTGGTTCCAGCTCCACTAGTCTTTGTACTTTCTCTAAAATACCCAGATTTCTGACATCTCAGTATGCATAGTATATTCTGGTCACTTATCTGTTGATGTGATAAAACACTCTGCCAAAAGAAACTCGGGGTTCATTTGGCTTAAGATTATATCTAGTCCACCATCAAGAGAAACCAAGGCAAAAAACACAGAACAATGCTGTGCAATGCCTTGCTTGCTTGAGGCTCCCAGTTAGCTACCTTTCCTATACACCCCAGGCCCGCTTGACTCAGGATAGATCTGTTCACTGTGAGCTGAGCTATCTTACATCAAATAGCATTCAAGAAATGCCCCATAGTCATGCCCACAGGCCAATCTGATCAAGGTGATTTTTCAGCTGGGACTCTGCCCAGGTATGTCAAGCCGACAACAGAGATTAGCCTTCATGTAGGAGATTGTTGTCTTTAGCCTGAAAAGGTCTTTTTCAATTTTCAGCATGACAAAAATGTCAGTTATCATTTGTTCTCACTTCCATAGAGAAGTCTTTCCTGGAGGCTATCAGAGTCATTTCCATTCTGTGACCTGTGCTTTATCTTTATTCCTTCTTCCTCTGGAGCACTTACCACACTTGTCAATGTTCTTCACTTGTGTGCTCAGCTGCTCAAATGTGTCTCATTTCAGCCTATAAGCTCCATGAAATAGTACTATAGCCCTGTAGTTACATGCCTGAAACTCAGGGCATTTCAGGACAACTCTTGACACACAGTGACTACTTGGTGATGAATCTCCCATGAACTTTTAGTGAACATTAAATGTTATACCCAGCTTTCTAGAAAAGCGTGCTAAAATTAAAAAATTAAAAAATACTATGAAAGAATTGCTTCTGTCTAAAGGAAATACAGGGACAAAGAGTGGAACAGAGATTGAAGGAAAGGACATCCAGAGACTGCCCCAAATAGGGATCCACCCCGTATGCAGACACCAAACCCAGACACTATTGCTGATGCCAAGAAGTGCCTGCTGACAGGAGCTTGGTATAGCTGTCCCCCTGAGAGGCTCAGCCAGAGCTGGACCATTACAGATGAGGATCCTTGCAGCCAACCATCCGACTGAGCATGGGGATCCCAGTGGAAGAGTTAAAGGACTGAAGGAGCTGAAGGGGTTTGCAACCTGATAGGAATAACAACAATATCAACCAACTGGACCACTCAGAGCTCCCAGAGACTAAACCACCAAACAAAGAGGACACATGGAGGGTCCATGGCTCCAGATACATATGTAGCAGAGGATGGCTTTATCGGACAACAATGGGAGGGGGAGGCACTTGGTCCTGTGGAGGCTCATTGCCCCAGCATAGGGAAATGCTAGGACAGTGAAGCAGGAGTGGGTAGGTGGGTGGGGAGCACTTTCATAAAAGCAGAAGGGAAGGGGAGAGGATAGGGAGTTTGCAGAGGGGAAACCGGGAAGGGGGATAAAATTTGAAATGTAAACAAATAAAATAAGCAATAAAAAAATATACTGTGAGAACACACTGAGCTTAGAGTATGAAAGTGAAGGTCAGGAGCTCAGCATCCCCAGGCTCATCACCAGCAGCATCCCTTTCTGTGTCTTTGAGATCTCCCAAATTTCTCCTCATAGGTCTGCCTTGGCTTAGCATTCAAACATTTCTGTGATTCTAGGTGTGAGACCTCTAGCCTTCCCACAACCATCTCTGTTCTGACACTAGAATATGTACATGTCTGTCTGTCAGAGATCTTAAAAAAGTCCTTGTAAGCTACGAAACATTCCCAGAGACTCTTGTCACTCTGTCAATCAAGTCTCACATACTTGGCATCCCTTTGAAAGAGCTGAGTATGACTTAGCAGTAACTGATCGTTGTCAAGGTACTTGTAGACATGGTTTCTTTACTAACTCATAAGTATATTTGTGTACATATGAGCTACGCAGACACACATGCACACACTCACACACATGTGGAGAAAATTTAAAAAGGCCGCCACAGAGGCGCAAGCCCTGGAGGGGCTTCCGCCGCCGCGGCAGGTCCCACATTCGAGAAGATCCTATGGTTCCAGCGGCCTGAGGGCCTTGGCAGCGGCAGGCCCCAGTAACATGAGGAAGTCCTTGGTTCCAAAAAGGTTTATTGTCATGGTGGATAATAGATGGATCTAGGCGTACCCCCCAAAAACTCAGGGCAGTCCCGAGTTATATAGGGAGGGAGAAAGGGGGAGGATTGGGGGAGGATCTGGGGGAGGAATGTTTAATTTGCTCTGCCCTCTGGCCTTCATTAGTATGTAAATCCCTAGGGCCTGAGGCCTATAGCCTGGCCCATGTGACTCTATGGAGATCTATGTGACTGCTTTTCAGGATCTTGGATGATGGGAGAGACCAAACTCCTGCCGGTTCTCATGCAGAATTCCACAGAGAATCTCGGGGTTCTAGGTACCTGCTCAACCATGACCCAGGATACCCTTATACAGTCCCACACACACACAGTCACCCCCTCACTCACCCCATATATATACATCTAGATACTTTTTATGTAATATAAATAAATATATTTACAGTATATATAACATATACTTATAGGTATACATATACACATAAACACACACATATATAAATACATCATATATGTGATATATATTATGTATATATTAATTCCCATTCCCATCAAGACATGATTGTGTGAAGTACTTAAATATGGGTATTCTCTACTTTCCACTTGCTCTGAGTGGTAGCTGACCCAGAATCATTGTGCCCTTCCTTTGGCTGACAGCAAGTCTACTTTTACTTGTTTAGGTGGTCCTCAAAACATGATTACTTTTAGGCTGTTTTGGAAACATTTCTCTGATGCAAGGCTGACCAGAGGGAAGAAGGGGGAAGAAAGATTGGCTGAAGCACCAAACAGTACTGAGGAGTCTAAGGGAGGAAGGCTCAACAAAGCTCTCAGAAACTCAAGACAAAGGCACTGCTAAAAGAATGTGTCCTCGACATTGACCTGCTTTAGTATCGTGTCATAACTATTGGCTGAGTCCTGTGTGAAGCATAGCCCTGATACAAATACAATAAAGATATTGCAGGAATGAACGTTCAGAATTGAGAAGATCCACTGACAGCCATCAAGGCAATAGAGCAAGGACAAGCATTGGTCCTACAAAGGCAGAAAAGTGATGGCCAAATTGCTGAGTAATATGGGAAATGAATTCCCCAGAGGTTCCACATGAGAACACATGCCTATCCATATCCTAATGTAAGCTCTGAAAGATCCAGAGTAGAGGGATTCCATCCACAGGATAATCCACACAAAATAATAACGGTGTGATGCTTGGAGTGACAATAGGAAATCAGTGCCTACTGCCTGTAGCTGGAGGTTTGTAATCAGCATCTCTGGGCCTTCACATCTCCATATGTACAGTCACAGTGCAACCCTCACTCTATAACCTAGCTTACTGCTCCACACACACCCATAGATTCCTAATGAGCTCCTGACTGGGGCAAGAAATTTTGTCTAAAATGTTTAGTCTTGAATTATTTTTTGTAGGGTTTTTTTAATATTGAAAATAAAGTACTCTGAAACAATATACCACTGTTGAAAACTGAATGACTATAAATGTAAATGTGTGTATGTATGTGTATATACATATACACATATGAATGTATGTGTATATATGTGTATGTGAACATATACATATGTGTCTCTGTGTGTATATGTTATGTTAGAGACCTTATATCTGCTTTCCTAAGATTTCAATGTTTTCGAAACTCTTATGTAGCTGTCTGTGCAATGTTCAGGGTTGCAGATAGATTTGAACTGTGTTGTAAGAAACACCTACAAATCTTTTGGCTTGTTTATTTTCAGGGATTTAGCTCAACCCTTCTTTCTTCATCACTTCTTGGATATCCTAGAGCCACCTACTTAGTCAAGAAAAGGAAAAAGTTGCTGAATCC
This sequence comes from Grammomys surdaster, assembly GCF_004785775.1. Taxonomy (NCBI): domain Eukaryota; kingdom Metazoa; phylum Chordata; class Mammalia; order Rodentia; family Muridae; genus Grammomys; species Grammomys surdaster. The sequence continues at coordinate 11,336,574 of NW_021604566.1, read as the reverse complement.
TAACTTTGTTATGTAGTTTATAAACCACATTGAAAATAGGAACTTATTGTTCCATTGAGATCATCTGAGATCCTAAAATATATTTTTAAATTAATGTTAAACTGAGGCTTAAGATATTTGTTCAAGGACTAAACCAACAACCAAAGAACACACATGGAAGGACCCATGACTCTAGTAGCTTCTAAGATGTGCTGGAGGTGTTAGAGCACTCGCCTGTCATGCTTGAAGTCCTTGGTTTATTCCCTGATACTTACAAAAAAAAAAAAACAAATCTTCCAAGACTACTTCCAAACATGGCGTGCAGAGTATTTAAATGGTGGAGTCAGTTATAAAAACTATGTGGTCATTTTAACAAGTTGAAAATTGAGAAATATCAAGGGTGGGGGAAAATATTGCACTCTCCTAAGGTACATACAGCCTTTAATGTTTTAAAATTTAGTCTCTCACATATTACATCCAGACTGACGTTTCCCCTCCACCCTCTCCTCGTGGTCCCATGCTCCCACCTGCCCTTTTCCCCGAGTCCATTCCTCCTCCATTTCCCTTCAGAGGACAAGCCTAGCAGGGACATCAACCAAATGTGACACAGTAGGATAGGCCTCCCAAGGATATCAACCAAACGTGACATAGCAGGCTGCAATAAATCCAGGCATCTCCCCTCATATTAAGGCTGAACGAGGCAACCCAGCACAGCCTTAATATTTTAGCACACTTTCCTCAATTGATTTTTGAAGCTTTGTTTTTAAAGTTATGTTTATGTATATGTATTATGTATATATATTTATATGTATTTGTATCTTTGCATAGGTATGTTTGTGTGTATGGGTGTCTATCTTACTGTGGATATGTATATGTGTTTCTTAATGTGTGATATGTATGTGTGTCTTAGGTTGGGTAAGTATATATGTGCCTTAGTATGTATATGAGTATGTATTGTGTCTGAGTGTGGGTATATGTATGTGTGTCTATGTTTTGGTATATGTACATGTATGAGTATGCATGTGTGCCTTAGTGTGGGTATATGTAAGTGTACATGTATGTATATGTACATGTCAGATTGTCTTAGTGGGTGAATGTGTGTCTTAGTGTAGGAATGTATATGTGGATCTAAGTGTGGGTATGTGTATGAATGCATATGTTTGTCTTAGTGTAAGTGTGGTATGTGTATTGGCATCTTGGTGTGGGTATGTGTTTGTGTATGTATGTTTGCCTTAGTGTGTCTACATATGTGTCTTAGTGTGGTTATATGTATTGTGAGTACAGGTGCCTTGGGAGGCAAGAAACTATGGAGGACCCCCAGAACTGGAGTTAGGTAGTTATGAGCCACCTGACATAAATGCTAGACCCTATTGTGTCTTCTTTAAGAGTAGTGCATGCTCTTAACTCATGAGCCCACTCTAAGGTATTGTGTTAGAGCCGTAGAAAATAAAGAAAAAAAATAAGAAAAAATTTTGTTCTGTCAAGTGTCAAAAAAATATATTATTCCTGAATTATAACTACTAGATCATTTTTATGAAATGATTAAACCACAACTTTTGTATTTCTTCTAGATAAAATTTAGTTCTTTTCAATGTTTCTTCTTATATTCAAAAATCACTTAAATGGATAGTCTTAAAATATGACTTCCTGGAGTACATTTGTAAAAATTTCTCTGGACAATATTTTTAGAGAAGAAATTGCTGCATCATAAGGTATGGACAATTTTAGCCTCCCTTGATTTTTGCATTTTTTTCCCTATAATGATTATGTCATTCATATTACCATAGCAGTTTATGATGGTTCTTCTCTTCAAATGCTTGACAGCAAGTGAGGTGATGTGTATTTCTCTCTGTGCATATATATATATCTTTATCCAATATTAATATTGGATAATATATCCAATTACTCTGAACACATACAAACATACTTTTATATTCTGGGCATGAATTTTGGTGTTGTGTCTTGCAAAGAACTATCACATATTTTATGTTTGCCTTTTAAACTAGGTTGTCAAGCCAATTTTGCATTTTACTGTCAAAGTTACCAGTCATTTCCTCCAAGAGTCATGCTATTTTGTGTGTGTGTGTGTCATTTAAAATAAACATTCTCTTAATACTCAGTCACCTAAGTTCATGGTTTCCATTGAATGGGTTTTTTGAATGGCTTCAGTCTGGTGGTCCCTGTGTCCTCTCCCTCCTTCCTTTCCTTCCTAACCTCCTCATCTTCAAGTTTAGGGGTTATAGCAACAACAAACAGTTAGCTGCTTGCTAACCCTATAATTCTTTTGTTTTTACTAGTTGGTTATTCCATTTCTTTTCTTGTCAGTATTTATTGTAATTTGTTATTTACTTATTTATTTACTTATTTATTCATTTATCTATTTTACAGGGGGAAAAAAGCCAACATTTATTACCAGGAAAGCATAGAGGAAAACAGTGGCTGGGCACATGGGACTTCTTCTGGAAGGATTCCTGGTTCAAGAAGGCAAAGATGGCCTGAGGTACCTGGTCTTTGGCCTCTCCTGGTAAGGTCTAGCTGGAGTCAAAGGCTCCCTGGGCAACAACACCTGACTTCTGGCTTCCAGTTCCCCTGTCCTTGATTGGATGGTTCTCTTTGGGACTCATAAGGTGACCACAGCTGATTCCTTCCTTTGAACTTTGATGTGGGCCACAGGGGCTATGGATAATGCCTGGCTGCTGTTTGTTTCCAATTTCTGTTTCTGAATGAAAGGTTGTGCACCTCAGGGCTTCTATGTGGAAAGCAGCACATTCCACTCCTTCTAATTTGACTTGAGTCACAGGCTCTCTTATCAACAAGACCTGATTGCTACTTGTCTCTAACTACCCTGTGCCTGTGTGGATGATTGTTCCCTTAGGAGTGGGGAACTGGTCAAAGCTCATTCTTCTCGTCATACTGTAGGGATGTTGGTCACAGGCTCTCTGGGCATTAACACACAACTACAGTATGTCTCCAGTTTCTTTGTATCTGAATAAATGGTTATGCATCTTGAGGCTTCTATGTGGACATCACTCCTTTCCACTCTTTGTTCTAATTTTATCTGAATCAGAGGCTCCCTGGGCAGCAACAGCTGACTGGTCCTGGCCTCCAGTTCCCCTGTACCTGACTGAATGGTTCTCTTTGAGACTCATAAGGCTTCCACAGTCCATTCCTTTTTTTGTACTTTGATGTGGGTCAAAGACTTTATGGTCAACACCTGGCTGCTGTTTGTCTCCAATTTCTTTGAATCTGATTGAATGATTGTGACCCTCAGGGCTTATGTGTGGACAGCTGCCTATTCTTAGTTCTAATTTGATCTGGGTCACAGACTTTCTGGTCAGCAAGACCTGCTTTTCTCCAGTTCCCCTGTAACAACCTGGATGGCCATTCTCCATGGGAGTGGAGATCTGGTCAAAACCCATTCCTGTCTTCACTTCAGATGTTGGTCACAGACTCTCTGGGCATCAATACCTGACTTTGCTTTGTCTCCAATTCCCCTGTATGTGAATGAATTGTTGTGCTTCTTGGAGCCACATGCTCACAGTTCATTACTGGTTTGCTATGGTTGGGTCATAGAGACCCTCAGAAGAGTGGGAAGAGCCATCTAGCTGGAATGTCAGTGATTCCACTTTACACTCTTGTACCTTTAATGGGTCACCTACGCTATTCACCAGGTTCTAGACCCAAACATTTATAAGGGATTGTAGTTCAACTGCTGTATTGTAGATGAGGTTTTCACTATCTACTAAACCTCTTGTGTATGCCCAGTAAAATGTGAGGGGCTTTCATTCTTCAAAGAATCTCCATGCTCCTTGTATTTTGTGCTGAGGTTTCCATACTGTACAGCATTCCTTGTGATGGTCTTCAAGGAGCTTTAAGGAAGAGCCTATCTTTTTCCTGGTATATTAAGAGATAACTGACTCTCAGTCTTGGCTGCATCCTTGAGCTGGGTGGAGCTCTGGATAGAAGGCCTTAAGTCTTTCAAGCCTTTTTCTCTGGCTTATGTCTCTATATCTCATAATACTTGGCCTCTCAAGGGGATGAGCTACCTGGTCATTCTTTGCTGCTATCTTATCCTCAGGGACTCTGAACTCCTGAATCTCCACACTCTGATCACTTCTCATAAAGATACCACCTTAGCACTGCAAAGTCTTGGGATTTTGGCATCTATTCTAGAAGTGAGTCTGTGAAGGCAAGCTGACTGTGGCAGGGTATACTGTACTGGGGCCATTTGAATGATGGCTCAGAGGCTAGTCATATGGCTGCTTGCTTGATCTCAAGTAAATCTTACTATATATTTTGTTTTTAGAGCCGAGTCCCCTGGGTACTGTGCGGTAAGTATTTGGAGAAGGCCTAGGCTTCTGTTGTCCGAAATAGACTCAAAGTCCTTGAGAATGATTTTGATAGCTCAACCGCTGAGAATCTCATTGAATCCCTGACTCACTTTTCATGCATAAGGTGGCTCTTCTTTTACCTTCAGTGTGTTGGTTTGTTTGTCCACTGAAGGAGGGGCCCTGTCTTCAGGGGCCACAGTTGTTGCACTTCAGTGGGGATGTCTTGAACCCACATCCTCAGACTTCTTTCATGGTGCATGCTTGGCCATTCTTGGGCAGGTATTTGGTGGCAGAATACCTCTCCCAGTGTCTTAGTTCCTAAGATAGTCCTGCTCTACTGGGGTTTTGCCTAGAAGCAGAAAGCACTGGGCTGAACACTCAGGTATGACTGCCATAGAATTGAATGGGCTCTTGAGGGCTCGTGGCTGGCAGCAGGTAGAGGGCTCTTTGTGTCTTCTGAATCTCTGGAGTTGAGTGTTCAAACAGGGGACTTCACAGCCTGGCAGATAGTAGTTTCCACCCTGTGCCTTCTGGATCTTGGTGATGCATTTTTTTCAAGGATCGTGACAGCTTGGAATAGTAATCAGCTTGGAAACACAGGGTGGTCTCCTTCTGCATTTCACAGAAGGCTGCATGATGTTTGATTCCAGCTTCATTTGAGTGTTTGGGTCAAGAAAGGAAAGGTCCTCAGTGATGTTCATAGAGGACAGCTCATCTGTCCTCAGTGCAGGGTTCCTGGGTTCCAACCCCTTCCCAGGGGTGCTGCTTGAAGTGCAAGGCAGGTCTTTGGCCCCCAAACTGAGGACTTTCTTGATGATATTAGGCATATCACACTTTGCTATGGCCTTCTTTAAGGGCCCCCAATGTAGGCACATGTACCATCATCTGGCTTTGCTTGTAGCTTTTAGAGTTGAGAATGGAGGGATAGGCAGGGTGGAAGAATTCAGGTCTGTTCTTGCAATAACCATCACTGTTTGCTTGGAAATGTCCCTGAAGATGTGCCAGTTCCCTGGATGAGAGAAATCTTAAGGGGGGTTCTTATTGTTCTATTACATTAGTTGCCTTGTCTTCATTCTGTGGCTCCTCATGATGCTGGAGCATCTGACAATGCTCAGGAAGGATGGAGGTTGACCTAATAGCTTTAGTGGGCAGGGTGCCCCTGGACAAGTTGTCAGTGGGCTGGTTAATGGTTGCTTGACATTTTTGGACGTTACAGCCAGGGCTTGTTTTCAGTTGGAAGGGATACCTGTATCCCCATCTCAGTAGTAGGACAGGCTATTTCACAGGCCCTCCTCTGGAATGAAGAAGGTATTTGGTTTGGCATAGAGTTTGGGAGGTTTTCCAGTTCCTGGACCTCTATCACACCTACCAATCTTGGTGTCACAAGTTGGTGGGGCAATGGCTAGTCCTGAAAAGGCTGTGGATGTCCTTTAGCCAGGGAAAGAGCTTGTACAGTGCCACAGGCATCACTAAAACTCACAGTTTTAGATCCTCCCAAGGAGGATTTCCTGGAGACCTGGGCAGTAGCCACAACTGACTCAGAAAATGCAGAGGACATGCCCCAGAAAAGTTAGTTAAATTTCTGCTATATAAGATCCTCTAAGACCTTGAGGTAAGCCAACAGCTGAGGGAGGGAATGCTGATTCAGTTTCTTCTTAGAGTTACAAAAGGGGCAGGGAGTGAAGTCCAGTAAAGGATGCTGGGTGTGACTTTCTACAGGTCATAATGCATTCTGGGTATACACATTCTTTTGGCCATTTTGACAACTTTTTACCATAGCAGTTTTCTTCCTCATGTTGCTCTGCCCCCTCTTTATCACCTGCCAGTTAGAAACAGCACAAATGAGCTGGGATCCCTTCTCTCTAATAGACAAGCTGCCTGCTCTCTGTGCTCAGTGGATAACATGAAATCCACACTTCCCAGAGAGCTCTCTCTCATCCATCCTTGACTCATTCATACTGTGCTTAAACACGTTTCCTATTGGTCTTGTTGGGAAAAGAGTAGAAAGGGCTATCTATGCCACACTTACCATGATGTCCTCAGTTAGTGTTCCTCAGAAAGGATTTTACCCAAGGCTGAGCTCTGCAGCTGCCTCTGGGCTGTCAGCTGATATCTGCTTCCTCAGACCAGAGGGGACACAAACCCTGATCTGAGGCCTTTGGTCTCACCATCTGCCTCACATCAGCTCAGCACAAACAAAACCAAGTGCCTGAGCAGAGGACAGATGACCTTTCTCAGAGCTTGTCCTGTGGCCCCACCAACTCAGAAATGTAGTCTGTCCATGGAGCCACAGTTATCCTTAACAGCCTCTCTGCCACTCTGTACAGATGGTCTGAGAGCTTCAGGCAGACAGCTCAGGCCCCTCTCCTATACTGCCTGCTAGGCCCTGCAGACTGAGGTGCTGCTGCTCTTTCTGGAGATTTCCACTCACCTATCTGTAGCTAGACTTTAGCTTTGTTGGAGGTTCTTCTTACTTCCACTCTTCTCCATCCCTTTTCTTCCTCCTTTTCAATCCCCTAACACTAGATAGGAGAGGAAAAAAGAATAGATGGGAAAGGGGAAGATGTTATTGTTAGATTATTTTCTTCTGATTACAGGGCTTGAGTTCCTTTGGGGCATGTTTGAACTTAACTCCAGAATATGCAATTTCTTCTTTCTTCTTTGCACAGGACTACTTACCAAACCACAAACATCGTCAACTGATAGTAAACAACCAAAAAATAATTAACAATCCATCATGCCTTTCAAGGTCCTATCATTTATATACCCCAGAATTCCAAATGTCACACCAACACAGAAACTTTCTGCTGCTGGCAGAATCAGGCCTCTGCTAGAGCATGGGGCAAATCATAGTCAGCTGCTGTGGACAATCTGAACCATCCCCACATCCCACACCTGAGATTAAAACAAAACAAATTCTTATACTTCTGTTTTGTTTTTTAAATGCCAACATTTTTACTTTACCTGTCTTTGTCTTTCTAGCGAATGTGAGAGTAACACTCATGAACAAAAGACTGTCACTCCATTGTCAACCAAGGCTTTCCTCACCTTCGAAATATTCTTTTCACTCCTAAATACTCCTTCAGGAATAGGATTAGTCAGAAGAAGAGCCCCACTCCACACATAATGGCAAGTTCATGTCCATTACTATGGATATAGACATGGAGCTCCTCCAAGAGTCAATAATGCTATTCATCGGAAGGAGAAAATTCTCCATCTTCTGAATCGCCATGCAGCTCTCAGGCCACTCAGTCCTGGAGTACAGCATCTGACATGTCAAGAGGACTCAGGACACATCACACAGCTGAGGCCTCCTCATCACAAAGGGCTACTGGCAGGAGAGAGGGTACCACAGCCTCTCCTCAGTCTCCAGCCCAGCAGCCCCACCTGCCTCCTTCCACATCCTGCTGCTAAAGCAGTCAAAGATAAATCTCTGTCCATGTTTTGTTTCTCCTCCCTGAGCCCTAGAATTTCTCTGCCTCCTAGAGGATGTCTGCTTGAGTTCATCAGGTTCTTAGTCTTTGACAAAATAGGCTTCTCTGTGGAGCTTGAGTTGTTTCTTAGGGACTGTTGCTCTCAGGATGTCTTTTGACTGCACACTCATGTGTCTTCATTCTGAGATCATAGCTTATCTTTTTTTCAGATAAATTATTTTTTATTATTTTATTTGTTTACATTTCAAATATTGTTCCCCTTCCTGGTCTCCCCTCCATGAACCTTCTACCCCATCCCCTCTCCTCTTTACCTCTAAGAGGATGTTCCCCCACCTACCCACTCCCACCTCACCCATCTAGCATCCCTTCTCTAGGGTATCAAGCCTCCACAGGACCAAGCACATCCCCTCCCACTGAGGCCAGATAAGGCAGCCCTCTGCTACACATGTCTCAGAAGCCACAGACTGTCCCATGTATGCTCTTTGGTTGATGGCTTAGTCCCTAGGAGCTTTGAAGGGTCTGGTTAGTTGATATTGCTGTTCTACCTATGGGGTTGCAATCCCCTTAAGCTTTTTCAGTCCTTCTCCTAGCTCTTCCGTTGGGGTCCCTAGGCTCAGTCCAATGGTTGGCTCTATCTATTCAATGTTGGGCATTTCAGCTAATGTCATCCCCATTGGGTCCTGAGTGCCTCTTGTATCCCTGGTGTCTGGGACTTTCTAGTGGTTCCTCCCTTTCCCCACTCCACACTGCTGCATATTTCTATTCATTCTTCTGGCCCTCTGGGCTTCTCTCCTGTTTCCCCCATACCTGATTCTGCCCCCATTTCCCCCTCCCCTAGTTGGTTATTCTTATTAACACCAACGGGTTGAGAAGTTTTTCAGGCATTAAACTCTTCAGGTAACACCTATAATTGACCACCTATTTCCTGTTCAGATCCTCTCAACATAGCCATGAAAATGCTTTCGTGTATATTCTAATAATTTGAGTTCCTTTATATTTATTTATATGGCACAATATTAGAAATGAATTACATATTTTTCCAAGTAGGAAGCCATAAGCCAAAAGTGTATTGAATATTCTGATATTTTCCTACTGACTGACAAGCTACTCTACCATATGATAAGGTATCAAATGCTAAGCATGTATTCAATCTTTTTTTGAAATATTTATTCAGTTCCTGTAGAGAGCCACGGTGAGCGGTGACAGCATTCGCCATTATAAGATGGTGCTGGCATCCGGTGCTCTCCCAAGTTTACAGTTGAACTACGCATTGTGCAAGTGGTGAACGCGCACCAAATCACGGCCCATCCCGGGGTGTAATATGCGTTCCTGAGCAAGCAGCCAACCAGAAATGAACACGCCGCTCCAGGGTATATATAAGCAGTGCTTTTTTGGGGCCCGGGGTCTTCCTCTTCACATCGCAATAAACGCTTGCTGCAGAAGGATCCTGGTGTCCGAGTGCGTTCTTGCTGGCGAGACAATTGCGCGGGTCACAGCTGGTGCCGAAACCCGGGAACTCACCATCGCTGGAGCAGAGGAGACCCCCGTTCGCGGGGAGGATTCAGAACTGCAGGACAGACATAAGCTCTGAGAGATATGCTTGGTCTTGATCTATCTCATCTCTCTCCCCAATTACTAGGTGCTGTAGAGGCTCTTATTGTCATTGTGCCAGCGCTCATTCTCTTCCTTTTGGTTTCATTTTGTTTCCACCGATTCTCTTGTTAAATTCCGCCGCCGTTGGGCATGGTTAGTCAGACATAGATAAGCCGTGGTGCCCCTCTCTGTGTGTCAGATTCTCTCGTAGATAAGAGAGCAACATGGGAACTTCGCGTTCGGTGATCACGGCACTTAAATCGCTTTTGCGACAGCATGAATTAAAAGTCTCTACAAAAATGTTAGAGGGGTTTGTGAAGGAGGTCGATCGCGTAGCGCCCTGGTATATATGCTCAGGGTCACTAACGCTCGCCTCCTGGGACAAATTGGAAGGCAATTTAATTAGGGAACAACAGAATGGAAAATTGAAGCCTGGGACTCGGCCGCCGTGGAGGCTAGTAAGATCGTGCCTACAAGATGAGAAGTGCCACCCAACTATCGTGACAGGTCAGGGAGTGCTAGAGGAGTTAAAAGACAGCATGTCAGAAACAGAGCGGGATAAGAGGTTAGAAGCTCAGAAAGAAAAAAGAAAAGGCATGACTAAGAAAAAAGACCCTTCCAAAGACGCTCAGTCCACGAAAGTGAGAGATAAGGGAAAGGACGCCCTGGGAGAGAAATGCAGGAAGAGAGAAGAGGCCCTGGGAGAGAAGCACAGGAAGGGAGAAGAGGCCTCAGAAAGAAAATCTCTTTATCCAGTAAAGGAACTGGAGGCCTTGGGGCTTGATAGCTCTGAGTCAGAGGAACTAAGTCCCTCTGAGGAAGAGGACTTAGATGAAGAAGCAGCCTGCTATGAGGAGGAAAGATACCATCCAGATGGGCGGCAGCCACCGCCGAATCGAAAGCAAAAGAAGGCGGGGAATAGGAACCGCGCGGCTCCCCAGCCCGCAGTGATCTCCCAGGCAGCACTTCCCGCCGTAGTCCCCAGTACTCCTCCACCCTACGTGGACGGGTGCTGTTCGGACTCCTTCCTTTCAAAGGAAGATAAAAGAAAGATGTTACAAGCCTTCCCGGTGTTTGAGGCTGCAGACGGAGGTCACGTCCACACACCGGTAGAATATATCCCTATTAAAGAACTTGCTGAATCAGTTCAGAAGTATGGGTTTGATGCCAATTTCACAGTCATGCAGCTCGAGAGACTTGCCGCTATGGCAATGACTCCGAGTGATTGGCAAAATACAGTAAAAGCTGCCCTCCCTAACATGGGACAATATATGGAGTGGAAAGCCTTGTGGCATGATGCTTCTCAGACACAGGCATATTGCCACAGAAAAGGTTCAAATTTCAGAAATTGGTTCCTTTTTAGGGACAGTTATTTACCCTGAGAAAATAGTTCCTCAAAAATTAGAAATTCGCAGAGATCATTTACATACCTTAAATGATTTTCAAAAATTATTAGGTGATATAAATTGGTTAAGACCATTTTTGAAAATTCCCTCTGCTGAATTGAAACCTTTGTTTGACACTTTGGAAGGAGATTCTCACATTTCCTCGCCAAGGGCACTAACACTGGCTGCAAGCCATGCCCTGCGAATGGTAGAAGATGCTTTGCAGGAGGCCCAGCTAAAATGCATTGATGAGACTAAAACTTTTAATTTATGTGTCTTTAAAACCAGACATTTACCAACTGCTGTGTTATGGCAGGATGGGCCCTTATTATCGATCCATCCTAATGCATCCCCTGCAAAGATTATTGAATGGTATCCAGATGCAGTCACTCAGCTTGCCCTTCGGGGATTAAAAACAGCTATTACCCATTTTGGAAGGGACCCTAAGGTTCTGATAGTACCTTACACTGCACATCAGGTTCAAATATTAACTGCTACCTCCGATGTTTGGACAGTGTTAGTCACCTCCTTTAATGGCCAAATAGATAATCATTATCCTAAACATCCTATTTTACAATTTGCCTTGAGTCAGGCTGTTGTTTTCCCACGTATTTTATCTCAAGAACCACTCCCAGATGGGGTAGTGGTATATATGGATGGGTCAAAAACAGGAGTAGGCGCTTATGTGGTTGATGATAGAGTTACATCTAAACAATATAATGAAGCTTCACCTCAAATTGTGGAATGCTTGGTGGTACTTGAAGTCTTAGAAACCTTCCCAGGCCCCTTAAATATTGTATCTGATTCCCTTTATGTGGTAAATGCAGTTAAAGTCTTGGAAGTTGCTGGATTAATTAGGCCCTCTAGCAGGCTTGTAGAAGTTTTTCAAAAGATTCAATCTACCTTGGTCAATAGAAGATATCCTGTTTTTATTACACATATTAGGGCTCACTCAGGTCTACCAGGTCCAATGTCTCATGGAAATGACCTGGCGGATCGAGCCACAAAGTTGGTTGCTATTGCCCTATCCTCAAAATTGGATTTGGCCAAAGATTTTCATAAAAAATTTCATGTGACAGCAGAGATGTTACGTCGTCGATTTGATATAACTAGAAAAGAAGCTAGAGATATAGTTACTCAATGTCAGAATTGCTGTCAATTTTTACCCGTGCCTCATGTGGGAATTAATCCACGAGGAATTCAGCCGTTGCAGATTTGGCAAATGGATGTTACCCATATTCCATCCTTTGGGAGACTTCAGTATTTGCATGTTTCTATTGACACCTGTTCTGGAATCATTTTTGCCTCCCCCTTATCGGGAGAAAAGGCAGCACGTGTTATCCAACATTGCCTTGAGGCCTGGAGTGCCTGGGGAAAGCCTAAAATTCTCAAAACTGATAATGGACCAGCTTATACTTCTCAAAAGTTTGGACAATTTTGTCGCCAAATGGAGGTAACCCACCTGACGGGCCTTCCATACAATCCTCAAGGACAAGGCATCATAGAACGGGCTCATCGCACTCTAAAATCTTATCTAATAAAACAAAAAGGGGGAGTCGAAGAGGCTCTACCCTTAGTGCCATGAGTAACCATTTCTATAGCACTCTTTACTCTTAATTTTTAAAATTTGGACAGTCAGGGCCATTCGGCTGCTGACCATCATTGCTTAGAGCCTGATAGGCCAAAGGAGATGGTCAAGTGGAAGGATGTCTTGACCGACCGGTCAATGGAAAGGCCCGGATCCTATTTTAATAAGATCCAGGGGAGCAGTTTGTCTTTTTCCACAGGAAGAAGACGATCCATTTTGGCTACCAGAGCGACTGATACAACGACTCGTGGCAACTGAAGATGACCCCCCGAAAGATGTTTCCAGTCCTAATTTGGATCCTCCAGATTTGGGTTCCTAGTATATGGGGGGAACAACGATGGGCTATATTATCTGCTTTTCCTAAACCCATATCTGTTAGACATGATGCCGTGGTGTTTCCAAGATTTCTTACAACAAACAAAACCATGGGGCTGCCCTATCTTCCCTATGATAAAACCCACCCCCCCCCCGGGAAAAATCACTCCTTACCTGAATGGGCTCTCTCTGCTTTCAGATTACTGAGAAAGGAAACTCTATAACTCTCTCGAAGAGAGCCTTGGGGTGGTTTTATGACAAGAGAAGCTGGGTTAAATTAACAACTAAAAAGGATAATAATAAAAAGGATAATAATTATGTCACTGGGTTCTCACAGTCCTTTTTGCAACCGGCCATTTGGATAAATGGAAATTTTTACCACCCGACTTTACTGATGGGGAGCATCCCCATCAACCTAAGGTCTCCCCCTTTTGTAGTCAAGAAGATGAGGGAGTTGATCTGCCCTGGTCTGATTGTCAATCCAGAGTAACTCGATGGGCAGATACCAATGAAACCTTTTCCTTTTCACCCAGTATGTTGGTGGATCCTGGAGCTGACTCGGTGCTGAGAGAGGGCCCTTTTCTACAGGGCCTTGATATGAATCCCTTCCACAAATGGCTACTTTGTGGGATTAATGGCAGTTGTACCGACCTCAACCCCCTAGTCTTTCTCCAGGGCGGAGTGGCAGAAAGGACATCCTTTACGGGAATTATTAATGGAACTATGGTGAAACAGGGTTCAGATCAGGCCCCTCTGTTGACAAATGCTACTCAGTTAATTACTGGAGTTAGCAAGAATATTGTAAATCAAACAAGTTATTTACCTACCCCGTGTGTGTTTATCCCCCCTTCCTGTTTATTCTTTCAAATTCCTCATTTGAAAACTACACCAATGATTCATGCATGATGTCTCAGTGTTGGGCTGTTGGACAAGCTAAGCGTGCCATGGTTGCCAGGGTGCCACGATGGGTCCCTGTTATTGTTGAAAGCCCTTCTACCCTATCATTATTCAGACAAAAAAGAGATTTTGGGATAACTGCGGCTATTGTAACGGCAATTTCCATTAGCGCAGTTGCAGCTATGGCTGCTGGGATTGCTATGGCAACCTCGGTCCAGACAGGTACACCCTTGAATCAGCTATCCACTACAGTGGCAGAGGCGGGCAACCTCCATACTTCTGCGAGTGCTCAATTGAAAGGCGGATTGATGATTGTTAATCAGCGCCTAGACTTGGTAGAAGAAAGGTTAGATATTCTCTTTCAACTGGCACAATTGGGATGTGAAAGAAAACTGGGAGCCCTCTGTATTACTAGTGTTCAATATGAAAACTTTACTCGAGCAGCTAATTTGTCCAGACAATTGTCTCGTTACATAGCAGGAGAATGGTCAGAAGGATTTGATGAACTTCTCAAGAAGTTGTGAGCAGCGGTGGTGGCCATCAACTCAACGCGCGTGGACCTTTCACTGACTGAAGGACTCTCCTCCTGGATTTCTTCGGCCTTCTCCTCCTTTAAAGAGTGGGTGGGAGTAGGCCTGTTTGGTGCAGCCCTGTGTTGTGGATTAGTGTTTATGCTATGGTTGGTCTGCAAACTCAGAGCTCAACAAAAACGTGACAAGGTCGTTATTGCCCAAGCACTTGTGTCCCTAGAACAAGGTTCATCTCCTGAAATCTGGTTGTCTATGTTAAGGAAATAGCCAGCAAACAGATCCCTCAGCCGTTGCACCCCAAGGGATCAGCCCATTGCACTGGGTCGGTGAGGGGTCTTGGCCTGGCTGGTCCTTGTCTGTGTAGCTCTGGTACCTGAATATTGAGGCAAACAGCCCTTGTACCCCTGGGAGATGGCTCCATTGCACAGGGACGGGTGTTTGCATCTCTTTCTGTTTCCCTTAGCCCTTGCACCCAGAGGACTTGTGTCCATTGCACCTGGTAGGGTTGGGAAGACTGTGCTGACAGATGCTACTACGCCTCCGGGCCAGCTGCCATTGGTCCCAACGACGGGAATAGGTTGGCGCCGTAAGTCAGAAGCACATCAGCTGTGAGTCTACCTTATGATGGGCATTATGAGAGGCCACAACCTGGGCGCACATTCTCTTGCCTCGAGAATGCCAGGTGTGGGAGCACAACCCTCGTAGCCTAAGACAGGGAGCTCACTCCTCCTTGATGCTGACTACAGAAGCACGTCAACTAGCCTAAGACACAGGACACTGGCCAGGCCTATCACTCATCTTAATAAAACAAAATGGGAGAGATGTAGAGAGCTGCGGTGAGCGGTGACAGCATTCGCCATTATAAGATGGCACTGGCATCCGGTGCTCTCCCAAGTTTACAGTTGAACTATGCATTGTGCAAGTGGTGAACGCGTGCCAAATCACAGCCCATCCCAGGGCGTAATATGCGTTCCTGATCAAGCAGCCAACCAGAAATGAACACGCCGCTCCAGGGTATATATAAGCAGTGCCTTTTCGGGGCCCGGGGTCTTCCTCTTCACATCGCAATAAACGCTTGCTGCAGAAGGATCCTGGTGTCCACGTGTGTTCTTGCTGGCGAGACAATTGCGCGGGTCACAAGTTCCAGAATGGTTTTTTTTCTTATAATTTTGACAACTAAGAAGACCAAGATAAAGGTCTAGATAATTTAGTCCCCAATGAAGATTTCCCCATAGGGAATCAGATGTTTGACATCTGATGTCACTTCCCTGACTGCAGGCATGGGAGGAGAGAGGGTAATTTTCTACGAAGGTTACCTTCAAGAAGACTCTCATAAGCTAATTTAACTCCCAGTGACTCCCATTTGTAGCTGCATAGAAGGTAACCTCTGATGAATTGGTGGAAAAATCAAACACTGAGCTTGATTCATGGGTGGGTAGATTGAAGGTCCTAAAGTTCTTGTCTACAAATGCTGTTATACTGGAGATTAATATTCTAACATACAACCTTTATATTATGTGCATTTACAATATACACACTTTACAACTCAGAACAGTGAGAGACAGCTTACATTCCACAAAGGCTGCTTCAATCATGATCCTGTTGGACAAGTGCTAGATTAGCCAAGGACAGAATCTGACTTTCATTTGCTGGGCTACTCAGTCTACCTATAAGATCATGTCTTTTTTATAATGGACATTAACATGGGATGCAAATAAGCTTATTCTTTGTGCTCACCCTTCTAGTCAATATTACATGGCCACAAACCTTATGTGCTGAGCCTTCCAATATTATTTTTTCTGGACCTCTAAAAAAAACAACCAAGTCATTCACTATCCATAAATTCAAATAAACACCTCAGGCCACGTTTCTCTCAACACAGTAGTAGTTCACTAAATGATCATCAGGAAGTTTTGCAATCAACATCGCCTTTCAGGAACTACTCAAAGGACAGCATTTTCAGTACCAACCTACTTTTGGTTTACATCAATCTACAATTCATGAATCAGCTCAACTTTTTCTCTTTCCATCTAACTAATCAGGGGTAATTCTTCATGAGGCAATAAATGTGAGCTAAGATAAGAGTTAATGATTCAAAAATAATGAATGACATGAAAGTTTGGGAACTTTTTTGGGCCTGTATTTGCCTTTATCATCCAATTGACTACAATGGAGCCCCTTCAATCTTAAGTCTTGGTAGGTCTGTGGCTCTCATATCAGTGTGTACCATCTAGTCTCCCTAGGGACAGGTGTCCCACAGTTCACATTCTCAGTCATTACCATTACACTGCATAAATGAGATCAGTTTTTAAATGATACAGTTTCCTGCTAAAGATAATAGGACTCTAGTCCCTGTACTTTAAGATATGTTTTCATAAAATACATCTATTGAGGTTGGCCAGAGAGTATATATATATATATACATACTGTTTTTTTTTTTACTATGACCAAATACATGACAAAAGTAATTTAATAAAGAAAGGGTTTATTTTGGTTTGTAGTTTGAGTGCCTGGTGGAGAAGGCATGGTCTTAAGAGAGGTATGAGTTGCAGCAGTCACGGTTACATCTGTGTTCATAAGGCTAAACCAAATTGGCAAGCAAGGACAGACTTCAGGTGAGTCCTCTGACTTAGACCATTCCCACCTGGACATAGGTAGTATAAATAAAAACACAGGATTTTGTTTCATATTGGAGGAAGTAAACCAGTCTTCCATTTGTCTGTATCAGTTATCAATTATCAGGCTACTTCCATATGAGATAAGAGTAGGGAAATTTCTGGACACTAGCAGTTCTTAGCAGTTTGAGAGGAGAATTTGAATACTTAAGTGGTGGTTTGTAAAGAGTTGCAGGATTAATCCAGCAGTCAAGTAACACACTGGCACAGGAGATGGTAAGTGATTGCAGGTGTCCAACAGATCATCACAGAGCTCATTTACAGTAGGACTAAATGTTTTGTTTACCAGAGGCATGAGCAGATGGATCTTGAAGAACCATGAGAGTCATATCACAGGTAAACAGATTCATCAAAATCAATCCTTGCTTCTAATGAAAACATTGACACTATTACAGTGTGTATTTTGCTTAGAATGCACACATATGTATACATTATTTGAAAGTTCTCCACTTCTTTACTTTTGCTCTTTGAGCTTGAGTCTCATGAAATGAATCTTCTGCTCTAAATCCAATCACTTTATGTGTTGGAATTAATATTTTTTAAGTCTGGTTTAACACATGACAGAAAAACTAAGCACTCTTGTTATTTTAAAGCAATAAGTCTTACCCTATTGTGTTTTCTAGGTTTAAGCCCAATAACTTGGAATAAGTGTAAAACTACTATACCATTATTTCCAAACCTATCTTAACTAATGTTGACGATTTAAGAATTCTTGGTATTTACAGCACATGGCTTCTGGAGCTGCTCATGGGTATTTATTTGAGTAGTAGAACAAGAAAACCATTTGTGCTGATGGCAACAAAGAAGCAGAAGAAAAGTTAAGATATATATATACAGCTATTACAGACACACAGGTAATTTATATATGCAACTATTACAGACAGAGAAAAGTAATTTTCATAAAAGGGAAGAAACCTTTCAAAGCTTGATGGATCCAAACAGACAACACTGAATAAAATTTTGGAGATAGTTATTTTACTCTTTAGAAACTAAACAATTCGTTATCCTCATGTACCATGGTAGATTACACAGCACTTAGGATCATGTGTTCATAAGCAATATGATAAATATTGTTTCCAAATATGGTTACCTCTAGTAAAGAGTGAAATGACTTGTTGCATTGGACCCAAGAAATCCTCAGTTCTAATTACCCCATTGCTTCCTCTGGCAAAGTCTCTGTCCTCAGTCATCTGTTAAGATGCTGGTCATCTGAGGTTTTCATTAGTGACTCACACCCACACTGCTTGTCCTACACTGGAAATAGAGCAGGCAGGTAGAAATAGCATTATGCTTCCAAAGCACAGCTATTCATTAATCTTTAATGCTTAAGGTTTACCAAGAACAGATGTCACTAAGTGGTAACAAGATACTATTAGGATAATGCAATAGGATACTGAGAATTCTCTAAGACCAGAGTGTACTTTCTTGCTTTTGCTATTTGGCTTGTGTCCCCTAGATCCAGGATTGTATTTTCCTCTCTTTGCTATTGATTTTTTTTTTTATTTAAGGCTCAGATCAAATATCAGTTTAGGGTAGATTTGCCTGTTCTCATTAATAAAAAGTATTCTCTTCCTCCATTTTGCTTACAGAAATAGTTTAATACTGATCTATTTGTAACTGTTTCTCTCTTTCTAGTTCTGTGTTTGTTTTTTGTCTTCTACCCTGTGATACCTTAAACTCTATGAATACATCCTTCTCATGTTTAGTTCCTATTGCTCAGAACAGTATTCGACATAGTATCATATCCTAACTTATATCTATACCATAGGTTACTATTTGAAGGGTGTCTTTACTCCACCAATGCCTTCATCAGTACCTATGAAATGGCTGACTGTATACCATGTCTGTTGAACTGCAAAAAATTCAGTCTCATGATAGAGTTGTATTTGATGAATATTTAAACTTCCTTAACATTCTAATATGACACTAAAAATAGAAGATTGCTACTTACTTCCATTTCTATGGATAGTCCACAAGAACACTTAGGAAGGAATATTTAGCTTCATCTTTTTTTTTTTTATGAAAGCCAATAATCTAAAACTCCAATGCATGTAGACTAGAATTGACAATTAAGCAAGTGACAGGGTAAAGGCTAGGTTTATCAGTATTAGGAAGATTACAAATAAGCAAGGGAAAAGGCCAGAATGATTTAAGCATCAATACGTTAGAATGGAGATGTGAGTGTGAAATCATATTATCTATAGGTAAATACTGATGGATGAGTGAATGTTCTTATAGATATGCAAATGCACATGTTAACACACACATACACACACACACATACACACACACACACATTCCATCACCTCGTTTCTCAAAGCTCTACAAATAACAGTGACTCAAAGAATTAAGTACTTCTAGTGTTCACTCTTGGGTTGTAATACTGTTACAGTATACAGAACCAGAGGACATTGGACAAACAGCAGCTCACAGAAAGAGAAATATACATGCTGAATCTTGAGCATCTCAAAGTACCAAAAAATAAGTACTTGAAGAGATCAAAATGGTGCTGGTAAGACACTTCAGCAAGTAAATGTAATTACTGATAAGTCTGACAACCTGGCCTTGATCCCCAGAACTCACAAGTGCAGTGGTATGCAAATTTCCATGCCAACATAAAATAAATAAGTGCATTTAAAATTTATTTTGGAAATCATGATAGAATCTGTCAAAAGTACACAGACACCAACTACAAAATAAATCTGAATAACCAAAAATAAGACAAATTGAGCAATAAATTAAAATAGCATATTATACAATCCAAATATGCTAGCTCATTATCTATGAGTATAAATTGACAGAAATAAAAGATAACTATATGAATAAAATCACAGTTTTGTTTCTGTGAAAAAGTTTCAGTAATTTATGTAGCCACTTCCATTGGGTGTGAGTTAGTTCCATGTAGTTTCTACCTTCCAAAGTGCACTACATGGAGAGGTAAGAAAAGATTCTATGGTGGGAAAGATTAGAAGTCTTATCAGGTCATGAAAATCAATAGCAACCACAACAGTGGAAAGGCACATACACAGGGGGGTGGGTGACAATGGCAGGCCAACTGTTGTAGACATTTTAAATCCCAATTCAGGGTTTCTACCCCAACTTTAAACATTCAGTTCACAGATAAAAGATACACAACTCATTTTCTTGACTCCTAATCCATGGCATCTTCTCTTCTCAACCTCTTCTCTCTCCCTTGTGGATTTCTCCTGCATCTTCCTCTCAGGCTGGGAACACTAAATACTGCCTATCTCAATTCTGCCTGGATAAAGGCTGTAGGCATCTTTATTTACCAATCACAAATACTTTGGGGCAAAGTATTTGTATAGCATCACTTGGGTCTACATACAGACTCTCTTGTCTCTGAGGCAACCAGGTTTGGGGGGTCTGCAAGTAGCAATTCAATACATAGCAAAAGACCAAATCTCAATAATTTCACTTTTTACTCCAATAAAAGGCTCCTTTTCTCTCAGATATAGGTTGAATACAGTTATAACAATTATGGCCAGTCTCTGCTGGTGACCTGAGTAGACTTTGAGCATCAGATCGGCACTCAATCCCCCCAAACCTGGAGAAGGCTGAACTTTCAGGGTCTCTAACACACCCAGGATCTTAGGTATTAAATATGGGGAAGAGGGCATGTTTGTGTTTTTTCTACAGGATGCTGAAGGAGCATGGTGGCTGCCAGAGTGATTGGTGTGACACACTGATTCTGGGACAAAGAATGATGCTGACCAGTGAGCTTGCTGAGTGCCCTGGCAATGGTGACTGGAAAGCTATATTGGACATATGTTCCTGACCCAGATTTGCTTTCCTATATCCCAGATGGGACAGGCTGCCTTGCCTCAAGTTTTTAGACCTATAGAATGGAGAATCAAAAAGAGAAGTTATAATGACTCTTGTATTTTTCTTAAATGTGACCAGTTATTCAGACTCAGTCATGTTCTAGTCTAGAAGTTAATCCAATATTGGAAATAACATTTGTCTTTTGGAAGGCTGGATCTGGACGTTTTCAAAGACATATTTGGAAGTTAGCTGCAGTTCTCTATGATGTTATATTAGAAAGAGATAAAGTTGGGACAGGATCTGGATTTCAAACAAGTTTTGGTACATGTGTTAAGACTCTTTTAATTGTCAAGTTAAAATAACTTTTGTTTTCTCCTACAGTATTGTAAGTTGCATTGATTGTATACTTTCTAATTGTGTTAGTGTGTTGAAACCTGACATGTCTGTTATGGGAGTCTATCAACTAGCTTTTGTTTTATTGTCCTGAGTATTTCAGAACCTTTTCTAAAAAAAGTTTGCAAGTACTGGAAGAAGTGAGTTTGGCTTTAAGCAGAAGCAAGAGGGTAGAGGGTTTGATTATTGCTGGCATTACAGCTTTAGTTACATTAATTGGTAGCACCAATGCTTCTGCAATAGCTTTGACACAAGAAGTTGAGATGGTTACTTTTGTTTATCATTTAGCAAAAAAAAAAAAAATGTTACTAATGTGTTGAGTATACAAGAGGATTTAGATAGGCATTTGAAACATTGGATTGATGCTCTTTATCCTATTCAAATTTTTAGAAGGAGGTTCAGTGTTTAAGAGTAAGGAACCATCTCAAGTGTCGTGACAAATACCAATGGAGTTGTGTTACTTCTAAAATTTTCAATGATAGTCATTATAATTAGGAAAAAGTTTAAAGACACGTACAGTGTATTTGGCATAATTCTAACATCTCTCTGGATGTTTTAAATTTGCATAGTGAGATTATGATAGTGAGATTATGAATTTAAAGAATGCTGCTCTGCTAAGCATTGATGCTGCAGATAATTTTCATAAAATTATCCATGGCTTGAGGTCAGTATTTCCATTTTGGTCAAGCTTCAAGAGTGGCATATATAATTTGATTATGCTAGCCCTTTTTGTCCTGGGAATACTTTTATTCCTGCCCATCATGTTAAAGCTTGTCTTTAACAACATCAACATATTGGCAGCCAAAGTACATGACTTGAATCTGAAAATGGACCCTCATATAGAGTTATTAAGTTAACCGGCTGGCACGCCAAGGATGAGTAAGGTTATACACAGAGCCTTACCAACCTAAGACAAAAGTGCATTGCTTTTGATAATGCATATTCCATGATAGGTAAGGAAGGCATTTGTGTTAGAATGACCTAAGACAGGCTCAGTCCTGTTTATGAAATAAAAAAGGGGGAGATGTGGAGAGCTTTGGGGCTGTTTGGCAGGAATCTGACATTGGCAAAGGTCAAGGAAATGGGCTTCAGGCAGGGATCTAACATGAGGCTAGAACAAAGAAGTAATTACAAGTAGGAGTCTAAATCTTAGGCTATAACAAAGAAGTAGGCTTCAGGCACAAAAATGACTTTGGTCTTGGACAGGAGAGTAGGCTCAGATATTTTGGTTATCCTGATAAGCCCTTAGAAATAGTGATCATGGGAGTGGTCACAAGACTTTGTTTATTGTCTTACTTGTTCTTTGACTATTTGTGATTATTGTCTTGCTTGTTCCTTGAATATTTGCATCAAGTGTATTGCTAGATCCTCAATCTAGAACTGACCTTAATACTTGCATGTAATCAAAATGGTATAAAAGCAAAAAGGAGGAGGGGGAATGGGATAGGTGGTTTCTGGGGTTGGGAAATGGGGAAAGGGGACAGCATCTGAAATGTAAATAGATAAAATATCTATTTTTAAAATGTAAAAAAAATATGAAAATTAATTTAAAAGATCCAGTCCATTATATTTGAGAATATAGATAAAGTATTTTATCATCTGATCTGTCTTGGCGAGTTAGAATTTTGTGTTTAAATTACTTTTTTATCTTATCTTGTATTACCATTCTAAGAACATCTTCTTATATCTTAAACAACTTAAGTTTGTCAAACTATAAGTAGCTAGTCTTCAACCCCATCAGAGATCTAAGATGGAATAAGTATTATTTGAGTATGAAGGAAGTGCATTTAAAACTTTGAATGTCAACAAAAATGAAATTTATGAAACTATCACAGTCCAGAGCAACCTAAGGATTCATGACACCAAAACGGAACTATGTCCCCAGTGGAATCCTAGAAAAGCAAAGGTATTCTAGGTTTAGACAACCTACAAAGTTAGTAAATTATGGAGTTTAGTTAGTTTTTAAATCCTAAAAATAGGACCAATGAGATGGTTCAGTGATTATATGTGTTTGATGCCAAAACTGGTAACCTAAGTTCAGTTTCCAGAACACATGATGGAAGGATATAATTTATTCCTGAATATTATCCCCTAACCTCTAAGGAGGTACTATGTCATACATGTACATAAATATAAATACACAAAAATAAATAAAATGTAACAAAAACCTGGAAACTTATGAATAGAAATTGTGAAGAGCCCAATTATAATACACATGAACCATAAGTAAAAGTTTAATTTCTTATTTATCTAATCTATGCAATAACATAGGTATAGATATCATAATTATATAAACACAAATATTTATTTCTTTGCCTATCCATTTAAGAGGATATAAGTAAAGTTACGTAAATTGTTACATGTATTTCTGGTCCATTGGTTTGTCTGTATTTCCAGAAGCCACACTTTTTCTTATTTTTTAATCTTCCACTCTCATTTCAGTAAATATAGAAAGATAGTTAGACAAAGCCCAGCAGCCTTTCCTGGTTAAAAATATCTTTAAATAAACTATACACACAAAGAATGTGCCTCAGAGCAGTTAAGGATACATGTTACAAACACATAACTAATATTAAACCACACAGGAATAAGTTGAAACCTTTTCCTCTTACATAACCCCAATCAAACAAGTAAGAGAAAGAAATGATAACGTTTAAATTGGAAAGAAAAAAAGTTAAATATTTTCTGCATGTAGATGATTAATCTTATATGGAAAAACCCTGAAGATGTAACTAAAAGTTATTAGACGTAATAAACAAATTGATTGAAATTGAAGGGTAGTGCTTGGAGAGATGGCACAACCAATACAACCACTAGCTGCTTTTCCAGAGGACCTGGGTTTTGTCACCATCATTCACATAGCAGTTCACAACTACAGTTTCAGGGATCTGATGCCCTCTTTAGCCTTTGTAGGAACTGTATGCATGTGATTCACTGTGGCAGTAAAACCTAGAGTCTTAGCTACTTGAGAAGCTGAGGCAGGAGAATCACTTAAGAATAGAAATTCAGGGCTAACCTGGGTACCATGGTAACAGCCTGTCTCTCAAAACTAACAGACAAACAAATGCAGATGCCAGAGAGGTCCTGAGGAAGACCTGTTTGGGAGCAATGAAATGAATGACATGAAGTCAAATCATGGGTACAAGCTGACAGCCTTCGTTTGCTCAAGATAGCTTTCTGAAGATTACCGGACACTTTTGTTCTCAAAGACCAAAAGCCAGTCTTTTATTTACATATCTATTTAATAGCCCACCTCAGGTTCCCTTTTGATTATCCCAACAATCAGCATTTTTGGACCTTAGCCCCTTGACTCCTAGAAAAGTCAGCAAGCACAGTTTCCTTAACATTGCAATGAATTCAGAGATCTGCCTGCCTCAGTAAGCACAGACAATAAGGTATCCAACTGGAAAATCACTGCTCCCACTACACCTGGGCTGAAATTTGCTGTCTCAGCCTGACCTTAAACTCAGGAATATGCCTGATGTTGTATTTTCCTGACTTTGGATCTTTCTGACAAACTAACTCATAGTGCCTCTGGTCTTTTAGGTCTGTGAAGCCCCTCACATAATTCATATGCATCCTTATATTTTGCATAGTTGAGAAATTACATATTGTTGAACTTACGTTTTCAGAGTTCTTTCCCACAGTCTTAAGGGCTGTCCAAAAGGTCATAGTATTTACCTTTTTGCTAAGGACATAGATACATCCTTGCCTCCTGGACTCATGCTATCTCTGATTATCATAGAGCAATTAAACTTGGCAGAGAGAACATTCCTGATAGCATTGGCATGGGGAATATTTCCTGATAACCTTGGCAGAAGAGAATATTTCCTGAATGAAGAACATGAAGTAAATATATATGTGTTTTTATACAAACAAGCCTCATGTCTAGAAACCATCAACACTCTTGGAGGCCCATGTCCTGCTGGCTCTGTTCCAGGGGCAGGAACCATGCCACACTGTTCCTTTCATGATCATGCATGACTTGGCAATCAAATATTATGAAAAACCTCAGGAGCATTATATTCACCAATGGGAAACTGTATGAAAATGTTAAATCAGAAAATAAATTAAAAAAGATTAAAAGATACTTCTACAATGTATACTATAATATTTGATGCAAAAGTAGAAAACACAAATAAATGAATGTACATTTCATGCACATGGATTAGAAGAAAGAACATTGTTAAAATGTCTATATAACCTATGATCTATTGAATCAAATCAATAATTTTCAAAATACCTATTATATTCTTTAAAAAATAAAATAATAATAATAAAATTTGTACAGAACCACAACAATTAAGAAGAGGGTTGAAGATGAAGCTGGAGGCATCAAATTAAATACCCTACAAAGTTATACAATGAAATCTACACTGGCATGAGCACTGACCCTGCATGCAGCACAGCATAGTGGGGCACACTGAAGGGATGTTCTGAACTGAGAGCCAATGAATTCTGAGCAAAGATATGGGGAACTCACAAGGGAAGCACAGGAGTTTTTCTAGTAAGTAGTGTGGAGGAACCTGGAGATCCATGTGCAGGACAAAGCAAGACCTTATCTCCCCGTGTATAAAATAGTGTACTAAAGACCTAACTGTAAGACTCAAATGATAAGACTGTGATTATAAAACAAAGGAGAAATGTTCCATGACATTGACTTAGATCCAGGATGTGACTGAAACAGGAAGGTGCCACCACACCAAACTGTAACTCTTTTGCATAACTCCCATGCATAACAAAGGAACATATATCCAAAGGGGCCACCAGCAGAATGGGAGAGAATATTAACAAACTCTTCGCCTGACAAGAAGTTACATCTAAAATGCATGAGGAATGCAGCTTGACATAAACAAACCTAAGCTATTTTATTTTAAAATAGCACAATAAAAATTGAAATATTTTAAAATTGCATAGATTTCTCTAAAGAGAACATAGGAAGGGCCAAGAGGAATATACAAGGTGTTCAAAATCACTGATCATCAAGGAAAAGCAAACCCAAACAACAATGAGATCATCACTTTATTTCAGTAAGATGAGCTGTTATTTTAAAAGCCAATAAATACGTAAATGAGTAATTTTATGGGATTTAAATAAAGGAATATTTTTACATAATATATAAGGATGTAAATTAAAATAACCATTGTTGAAAACAGAGTGGGGGTTTCTTAAGGAGTTAAATGTGCAAATGCATTATGATCCTGTACTTCACTAATTAGTGCATGTACACTGCAAAGAAAATAAGTACGTTGCAGATAGATCTGGATTCTCCTGATTATACAGTGGGACTCACAGTAACCAAGATATAAAATGAATAGATGAATGAATAAGGAAAATATATCATGTGCACACAATGGATTACTATGCTACATCATAAACAAATCAAGTCCTGTCATTTCAGGCAACACGGATGAGCTTGAAAGATGCTAAGCAATACACATTAGGCACAGACATAAAAGTACTTGGGGAATTTAAAGAAGGTGATATCTCAGAAGCAGAGAATGTAATAGTGGTTACCAGGAGGAGACTGACAGATATACAAAGTTATATTCTACTACATAGTTAGGTATCTATTGATAACATCACAAGGTAGCTGAAAGATGATACGTATACAAGGTGATAGCAATTATAAACAATGTTTTATTATATAACACATGCATGTATCAGAATATCACATAACCTACTCTGTAAACATGCATAAATGTGTACTAATTAAAACTAAGCAAAAAATTATTAAGATTCTAACTAATCAGTGAAATAAAAATATCATACATTTATATACTATAAAATATCAGTCAAGTAAAATCATTAACTTTTTTCTGTATGAATGATCTGGAATTTGCTATGTGGGCCACACTGGCTATGAATTTGTAGTAACTCTCTTGCTTCTACCTTCCTAATATTGAGATGTGTGTCTCCACCCTTGAGTTTCCACCCTTAAAGTTTCCTAGGTACAATACAAACTTTGTTACAATCCATCTATTCAGACTTTAGAACTCAGAATTCCTAGTCAACAATATAAGTCCACACAACAGTACTGTAATACCGTCACCATACTATGACAGAAACATGAATGAACACATATTTGTCTTTCCACAACGTGAGAATTTATTGAGTAATCTGCAAGGTGAGGTGATTTCAACAGTAATTTGCCAGGTAATTCTGCCCCTGTTGGTACTCAAAGGCAAATGCAGGGTCTTTTATCTCAGGCATACATATTCCATAGATACAGATGTAGGTATAGATGTTGGTGTATATATAGATATAAGTGTAGATACAGATATAGATATAAAGATAGATATATTAGTACTACTGTTGACTGTCCTATTACACAGCACACAGTTAATAGGAAATCTACTTCTATGAGTTAAAAAGACTACAGCAGCCTTCAAGTGATTTCAGAAAATGCCCAATAGAAATGTAGTATTTTGTGCTAACAAATCTAAACCAAGGAAGGGGTTGCTTCTTTGGCCTTGGGGATGCCAGGGCTGATCCCAGAGGCAAGTGAAATGGACAGAACTGTCTGGGAGCTGGAACAGCACATCTAGGTCCATATGGGTGAGCAGCTAGAGGAGCAAACAATAGTCAAATAGTCCATGTTAACAGCAGGTAATGGGAAGATTGGGCCTCGGTGAAGCCATAGGAGCATTCAGGACATCTCAGTCAGCTAGTGCTTGATGTCCACACTACTTACCAGACAACAGGCTGCTATGTGGTCATTGCTATTGTGAGGCTACATGTCCATCAGTTCATGGGGTCCATGTAAGGGAGTTACACTTTCCTCAATGTAACATGTCTAATAAGTTCTTAAGCCTGGTCTTCCTGATAGGACTTTATTACTAACGTGTGTCCCTCATGTATAGGATGGTGCCCTTTCTACTCTCTGAATAAGTCACTTACTTAGCAGTCTGTTGTGTATATGTGGTACCAGACTCATGGTGCTATTTACTTGTTTTACTCATGACCATAATCATCCTCTAACCTTAAAATGAAGTCAAACACTCATAAAATAATGTGTCTTAAAATATCCTACTGTTTCATACAACTTGGAACATAGCCTAATATCAATACTAAAGTCATCTAGACAAAGTAGCTAGTAGTTCCATGTGACATATTCATATTATCCTATGTACTTAAATAATTTCTACTTTATACATACTGTCTGGTGTAATGTAAATGAAAACTACATAGTTGCTATATTATATAAGAAGTAGGCATATCTCTTCATGTTCTATATAGGTGCATTTTTATCCCAGATTGTTTCAATCTGAGGTTGATTAAATGCACAGACAGAGCCAGCACATTCTTCTCAATCCCTATAAAGCATATAGAGAGCATTATGCTTAGGGAGACTAAAGTAGCAAAGGGAATTAGACAAGTAGAAGATGGGATGCAAAGAGGGAAGGAATGAATTGAAGGAAGACTCAATTTTTATAAAGCCAGGACTTTAAGTCAATTTTAACTTTTCCAGCAGCACCTCTACTAAATGGTTAAGTAATCTATGTAACAACTAAAATGTGGTGACCTAATTGGAAAACTTTCTCAATGAAGTGTATACACACACACACACACACACACACACACACACACACGCGTATATATGTATATATATATATAATATTATATATATACATATTTAACATATTATATATGTTTAACATACATATTTAACATAATGTGTGTGTGTGTGTGTGTGTGTGTGTGTGTGTGTGTCTCAGTTGGGGTTTCTACTGTAATGGAACACCATGACCAAAAGGCAAGTTGGGGAGAAAATGGATTATTTGGTTTGCACTTCCTTATGCTGTTTATCATTGAAGGAATTCATGACAGAAACTCAAACAGGGCAGGAACCACGAGGCAGGCTCTAATGCAGAGGTCACATAGTTGCTTACTGGCTTGTTTCTCATAGTTTGTTCAGCCTGCTTTCTTGTAGAATCCAGGATCACTAGGACATAGGCAGAAGGAACCACATTGACCTGAGCCCTTCTCTATCGTTCACTAATTACACTAATTATGGAGGCATTTTTCCAGTTGAGGTTTCCTCCTTTCAGATAAACTCTAGTTTGTGTCAAGTCGACATAAGACTATTAAGAACAGTATAAAATCTGTTTTAGAAAACATTTTCCCACATAAATAAAATGTACATTCAAATACAAGTCTTTAAACTTTTTCATAAATAACTTCTCTATAAATGCTATCATTTACCTCAGCTTGATTCTCCTGGATGACCTCAAACAAGATTAGCCTCTCTCCAATATGATAGCCCTTTAAATATCTAGAAGCAGATCTTTATGTTTCTAATATACTACTTGTCTTTAGTGAAATTATCAAGGAATTTTTAAATGAAACCAGAGAAATAGTCTGCAAATACTGAAAGAATATATTTTAAATTTTGCTTTCCTTCCTCCAATTCAACACTACCTCAGAGAAAGGGAAAGCTGAATGATGCCTCAGAAAGGAAGAAGGGAACTCTTCAGAAGAAGAAGTAGGAAGCCCACACTGTTACCCTCTCAATGACACAAATAGACACTGAAAAAGGAATATTATGTGTCTATTGCTTAGAGTGAAGAGTTGTCATCTTCCATTTCAAAAGTTGCTGACACGTGTTGGGATGTTGAGCAGTGTTTACCCAGCAGGTATAAGAACTCAAATTCAATGCTTGACACTGGGAGGAAAAGTAGTTACCCCATCTGTCAAAGGAGCTATCTGCTGCATAAGATGCCAAGACTTGTGAGATATGCAAAGTGCTTAGGACAGTGCCTGGAACCCAATAGTCATTCAACAAACAAAAGCTGTGGTCCCTACACTGGAAATACAAAAAGGACTCAGGTTTTTATTTGCTTTTCTCCACTGCTTTCTTCCATTTGCTTGTTTGTAGAGATGAGAATTATTGCTAAACACATCATCTATTCTTTAAGACAAAGAAATGAATCAAAGTAACCAAATACATGTTGGTCCAATGATTTATTTTATTTAGAGAGAGAGAGAGAGAGAGAGAGAGAGAGAGAGAGAGAGAGAGAGTGTGTGTGTGTGTGTGTGTACCATGTGCATGCAGGTACCCAAAGCAGCCAGAAGGTGTCTGATCCCCTAGTCCTGTGATAACAGGCAGATGTGAGACACTGTGGGTACTGGGAACTAAACATGGCCACTCTACAAGAGAAACGAGTGCTCTTAACAACTGAGTCATCACTGTAGCCCCAGTAAAATTTAATGTACTAATGAATGTACTTTGTGAATGCACAATTAGCAGATGGAAGGAAGCAGACAGACACACAAAGTAGACATAGTAAAATACCTGTGCAAAAGAATCACAAAACAGCTACATATGTCTCCAGAAGCCCTTATTACAAAACAAGGGCAGAAATATGGGGGCAGGGGAGAGATTTGAAAAGAAGGTGTAACTGAAATGCTTCAGAGGCATGACTTGTACAGCAGCCACCTGGGCAAGCTGTGATTTAAATTCAAGTGTTCTTTTGTTGAACCTTGATCTCTGGATAGGCCAGAGATCAAGCATAGAATCAAGCATGACTAGAATACAAATCAAGGAAATGATTCCTAATGGACTTCTGCTATACTCATAGATTAGTGCCTAGCCCAGTTGACATCAAGAGGCTTCACCCAGCAAACTGATGGAAACAGATGCAGAGATCCACAGCCAAACACTAGGCAGACCTTAGGGAATCCAAAATGGAGAAGAAGAATTGTAAGAGCCATAGTGGGGAAAGATACCACAAGAAAACCCACAGAAGTAACTTCCTAACTTCACAGGGGCTCACAGAGACTGTGAGCATGCAAGGAACTGACCTAGAGCCTTTGTATGTATGTTACAGTTGTGTAGCTTAATCTCTTTGTGGGACTCCTAACTGCGAGCAGGGCTGTCTCTGACTGTTGCTGCTTTTAGGACCCTTTCTTTCTACTGGGTTACTTATTCTAGCCTTAAAGGAAAAAGGTGTGCCTAGTCATATTGCAACTTGACATGTCATGGCTGCTTGATGGCCACTGGAGGCCTGTACTTCACAGAAGAGAAACAGAGGAGGAGTGAATGGGGGAGGGTGGAGGGAGAGACTGGGAAGAGAAAAGGGGGGAAACCAGTCAGAGAGTAAAATTAATTAATTAATTAATTAATTAATTAGAAATGTTCAACTGTTAAACAGTGATTAATAAACACATTTGACAGATCTAGAAACAATAGTCTGCAATGCACAATTCTGCTCCAAGCTCTGGACAGACTCCTACACACATACACATATACACACACACAAAGGAGAGAGAGAGAGAAAGAGAGAGAGAAAGAGAGAGAGAGAGAGAGAGAGAGAGAGAGAGAGAGAGAGAGGCAGACAATGGCTATTGCATTATTCATCACGTTTAATTTCAGAATAAACAAGTCATCATAAAATTATGCAAGACAACACCATAGGCATTGAGAGCGAATTGACTGCATTGCCATGTGTAATGCTAGAAAGCAATACTGAATATAGGAAAAACAAGTAGCATAATGGAAACAAAATTATAACAATTATATAAACTTAAAGAGACCTGTGTTGTTTATGTCTGTGTGTGTATGCACAGGGAAATTATGAAACTTTGCACGAAAGGATCCATCTGACATTAAGGCAGAGCTTACCTTTGGGAAGAGTGGGAGGATGCGTGGGAGCAGAGATGTGGGTGAAATGACTTCAGCAATCTCTGTGACACTTTATTCTTCTTTTTAAAAAAGAGAGTTGAAGCAAATATGTCAAAATATTGACATTTGATATGCCTGAGCAATAGGTAGATAGCTGATGCATGTTTTCTATAGTTTTTTCCATATGCTATGTCATTATTTATTTGGAAATATTAAAACCAAATAAAATAATTCATAAGTTTCTGTGACTAAATCAATATTCTCTTCTCCTTTGACAATTGCATCTTTCAGTGTTTCTTTTGCTTTTATAGGAACATATGCATGCACAATTTTTAATTTGTGGAAGACTGCACTCATTGCTCTACAGCTTGCTTTTATGGCTCATCACATAAATCAATACACAGATCTACATCACTTTGTATTTTCTACCCTGTGGATGTGTCATAATTTTATAACCTGTTTTCTCCACAGAGGAACAATTAAATTTCTAAGAGTGTTTCCGTCTTTGTATTCTGGGAGAAATGATGCTACAATAATTCTGTAACCGACAAACTTGTATATTTATCTCTTTACTGAAGGAGAGTCAAATAAAATACAAAGCTGAGGGCTTGGGGTTAAACAATGTGCTATAATTCTTTCAAACGGTGTATACTAACAATTGTAATATTTTAGGTCATCCATCCCAGAAGCAAGGGGTGTTCTCAGTCTCCATCTTTAGCATTCTGAATTCTTTCTCTTTCCCACTCCCTTGACAAATTTAAAACTAAAGAGTATATGTATAGTCTGTGTGTGCACATGAGTGTGTGTGTGTGTGTGTTCTTTAAGACCTGGTAACTACACTTAGCATAAATCTTTTGATACCTGCTATACACTTCACATAGTTGTTCAGTAAACATTCTGACAGCAAATAGCAGATGTTTGGAACTTAGATGATGGGTTGGCAAATGGCAGTTGAGATTGTACTTGTTTCTTCAGGGAGCTTGTAATCCAGTAGAAGAAGACATACAAATCAGAGTGTCCTGGCAGGCACAGCAAGAAACAGTGTCTGAGCAGGGTGTGGTGAGCTCCCCAAAAGTCTAGCTAATCTTCATGCAGCCATTCTATGCTGGATCTTATAAAAGGAGAAGCACGTGTCAGGTACTACTCAGGTCTGCAAGAGAGAAAGACAAGGAGAGCAGAGGGAGGGAAGAACATGCATAAATGCACATAGGAGCTGGAAGTGTGACTCCTGATGCTCAGGAGTCACAGCACTCGGAGGAAGACACATGGAACACAGACAGTGCAGTGCAATGGAACACAGCACTGCAGAGCTGCCATGGGCAGTTTGGCCAATGAGAATGGGCACAGAATGATTCTAGTTAGAAATTTGGGATCGAGAGACATCAACCTTAGGGAAATTTGTCAATAGCATTTGTCATGACAAATAGAAATTTGTCATGGCATTGCTGAACTGCTCCTGTTCTTAGCTTTCCAGTGTGTTTTAAGGTTTAGCAGATGAGTTTTCCAACTCCTGTTTTGAGGTTTATGCTGGCTTTGTTTGTTTTTTAATACCCCAATCTCTTGCTTTTAGTACTTACTTCTTGAAGCACTCAAGTACAATTTACTACACCATATTCTGTTCTACTTTGTTTATTTCTACCTACTTGCACACATGCACATGTACGTGCACATACACACATGCATGCACAAACACACAACATGGGCATACATACACACACCAAACAAACAAACAAACAAACAAGGGGTTAACGTCAGCTGACCTGAGGTGTTTAGAACTCTATCTACACTGACATCAGTGGCTAGAGGAGATGGCCATCTCTAGTGGAGGAATGCTGAGTACAAACCTCATGGACTTTATTTTATGTTTCTGCTTTTCATGTGATACTGGCATGTGGTTTTCAGGACAGCACTCAAACTCTTACATTTTATGTCAATAAAAACTTGTACGTGCTTAGAGACTCAAAAATAATCACAATATTTTAATTGCCTCCACTTTACAATTAAACTCCTTATGAAGGATTTAAAAAAAAAAACTTTAAGCCTAGTAACCTAGATTCTGATTTCAGAGATACTTTAGGCTGACTATGATAGCTCTGTTTCCATTAAATTTAAGTGACACCCACACTATTGGAGGAGACCCATCACTACTGATTTCTTAATAAACTAAATATTGCTTCACAATTAAATCATTATCCCCAATTATGCTCATTCATGAATTCAAATCTAATCCTCTAGTTTATGATATTATATACTATATTTAATTTTGTCTCATCAAAATAAGATACACATGTGTTTGGAAAACAGAAAGGCATGCGTTTGGAGCCCAGGAACTGTGGAACTGGGAAAAATCAGTCTGGAGCAGGAGTGGGGTCAAGTCATATCCAAACGTGGAAATCTTGTAGGAAAGTTGTAGTAAGTGGAATCACTTCTTCCCCTGCTTCTGGCCTGCATGTCCCAGTACATGGAGTCCGACAAGTTTCACCTTTGCCCACACCAGAGGAAGCCACATAGTCATAGCCAAGTTAAACTTCTCCCTTTCTCTACTAGGTCACGTCCGGCAAGCACCTGAATTCGTCCTTGTACAAACGAGGCATCCTCCACACCCTAGCCTAACCAATGCTGTACACTCACCTCAATAGCCCATCCCCATCCACAATGGCTTTAAAAGTCTTTCTTAGAGTCCCCCCGCCCCAATTAAACGAGCTGCTCCCTGTAGCCTGTCTACCAAGAAGTCTGTCTTCTTGAGCTTACTGGCAGCCTGAGTTGCGAGTTGCTGTTACCCCACTTTCCCTCTTGGGATCTGCTGGTTGTAGTTTTGGGCACTCAAGTCCTTAAAGGAGAGGGAGCAGAGTAGGACAGACACAGTTGCTTCTTCAGGATCCACCTTTTGTGAATTGTGATTTCTCTTGCTGGTTCCCACAGTGATTCAGCAGTTTCCCGTTTGTTAACGCTCAGTGCTGATTGTTCTCTGGCTGTACTGCCTCTGTGAGACTAGAAGACCAAGCTCACCTGTCCAGTCCCCCTTCCCCTTCCCTTCCTCCTGGCATTCCTTTTCATACTACTTCTATCAGATACATTTGCAGTCTTAAACAACATAGTTAAGCATTTACTGTCTACTCTTTTTTTTTTTTTTCGAGACAGGGTTTCTCTGTGTAGCCCTGGCTGTCTTGGAACTCACTCTGTAGACCAGGCTAGCCTCGAACTCTCGAACTCAGAAATCCGCCTGCCTCTGCCTCCCAAGTGCTGGGATTAAAGGCGTGCGCCATGGCCGCCCGGCTTACTGTCTACTCTAATACAGATACCCGGTGTTTTCCTCTGCTGATGTTGATGTAAATAATGAGCTGTTGTGGAAACCATCTGATAGTTGCAAAACCACTAAGCATGGAATCATCAACCATTCAGTAATCTACTTCTGCCTATGAACCTCCATGAAATTAAAGCATGTCCAGGAGAGGCAAAGGGAGAAACAACCTAACTGACCACTAATGAATGAATGGGTGAATAAAATGGTGCATATATACCACAGCAAAATGTTAAAGGGGAATAAAATTGTGATGGATGGAATTAGCAAACACACAAAATGAAATGGGCCAAACACAGACACTCAAATACAATCCTATTCCACTTACGTGAGGTATCGAGAATAGCCACATTGATAGATACAGATAGGCTACAGGTCTGGCAGGAGGGGATGGTGGGTATAGTTTAGTGGATATGAAGTTTTTGGTTTTGGTGATCCTGTACTACACAGTATTGATAGAAATAGCAATGTACTTAATGCCACTCAACTGTACACTTAAAAGTGTTAAATTTGTTACCATACATTTTATGAAAAAAATTAAAAATTATAGAGGAGTAAAGCTATTTACTTTGAATGTATTTTAATAATAAATGAGGAACAAAACACATTTTGAGTTTTGGAGTGTTCTCCTCCCCACAAATCTCTTTAAGTTTCTCTGAAGCTGTAATGATAGTTTAAATAAGTATCGAATTCCAGGCTGAAATAATTTTTACTTAGAAATTTGAAGACTTTGACTTGAAAGTCTAATGTTTCTCTTTTCAGTTTTCTTGAAGACTCCCAGGAAGATGTTGACATGCTTTCCAAAGGTAAGTCATACTTCCCAAAGATGCAAAAGAATTAAAGATGATTTTTTATATTCTCAGCCAGAGATAAAGTTTCAGTTTCATAGATACTAGATCTGTTAAGAAATCTACAGAATAACAATTTATACCCATGAATGTCAGACCTCTGCAAGTAATTGGTCATGCATGTTGAATCAAGGACCTGACTCTGATAAGGGCGTTTATTTTTATAGCAAGAAAATAATTTAGAAAGAGCAAAGTCCTGCCTCCTAATCAGGCACTATATATCCTAATATTAAAAAATGGCAGAGAAAATCATTAAATTAATTATTAACTGTAAAGACAAAAAAAGCACTGTTGGGACTGGTTTTGTCAAGAGAGACTGTTCAATATCTTCTGATATTACAATTTTAATTAAAAGTGATGAGTGTTTTGATTTTTCATTTCCTTCAATTAAATAAGACTGCCAAGCCTGAAGGCTTAAATACAAACCAGAAATAATTAAAATACATAATAGGGGTTAGACTTTGACTCAACTTTCTTTATGCAGTTCCTTTCACTATGTTCACTTCAGTAGTTAGTGATATTAACCTATTTGAATTGTCTAAATATTGGATATTGTCAGTAGACTTTAGAACCCAGACATTCATTACGCACTACTTTTTCTAATGCTGCCTTTTGTGCTATTTATTCTAACTAGAGAAATATAATCATTTCTGCAGTTAGACACTCCATGATGAGTACTCCCAGATGATATCAAGAAATACCAACAATATTTGATTGCTCTCATTTGTAGTTCTGTGAGATGTCTCAATTCTAATGTACTTGTCTCTGTCTTTCAAGTCAGGTGAGACTTCAGGCTAATGACCCCTGTGTGTAGCATCACAGCAACACAAACAGTAGGGTACCACTTTACACTGTTCTCCTACTTGGGCACTGAGATGCAAGGTTCCACATGGAAGCTTCACCCCCCACCATTCCCTTCTTGGTCCTTAGGACTCATAGCAAAATACATGGTTTTCTTTTACAACACTATATTGAATTTTCTGCCTATTGGATTTAATTTAACTTGATTTAGTGCTATTCCTTTTTTCCAGTAGCCAGTGTTGAGTTATACATTTAGGAAACTGTTAAATTATACTATTTTGCTTTATGAAACTTGAGTCTGCTTTTGAAACAGGGCAGCTCTGAGGCCAGGGGGTGGAGGGAAGAAACAAAAAAGACAAATAGCACTTGAATGAGTCTGTCAAAAATCACTGGCTTTGATGCTGTTATTTCTTTTGTAGTCTCAGCTCTCTGTTGAGTTGAGAGTCAATGCCACCATTGCCTTTATTGGTAAATGGCTATTCCATCATAAACGAAAACCTGCATTGTTGTTTTTCATTAGAGAATTACAAGCCATGCAGTATATCTTAGCAAATCTAATTTTAATAATATGATAATCAATAAAATGATATTTACATTTTGTGAATTTTATTTCACATATTTAATCTCACCCTTCTAGCAATTGAGCTCATGAAATTATACTTATTGATTGCAGCTTTTGGGAAGGGAAGCAGAAGTCTAAAGAAGGAAGGGGATGTGTCTATGGTCACTTATTTTCTGGATTAGGATATTATTCCCACCTCCTGACACCAAGTCTATGCTTCTCCAAATGCCTACCACATCATCTCGTTGTTTTCCATGTGTTATAATAGGAGCAAATGAGAAACAGCAATGGCTCATGTGATTCTTTTTATCTCTTCCAGCATGCCTTATTTCAGGTTGCGAAAAACTGATAATCAAGTTTTCCTGATGCCTCATACCACCCTACATAGTCGGTCACTGTACCTTGTAATGTCTGATATGTACCTTTACTGGATTGAGACTGGGTAACTAACTTCTCTTCTTAAAAAATAAATGTTAAAATTGTAAATTGTCACAATAGTTTTTGCTGCAAATTTAATTTTGACCAAGTCTCTTTGAGAAAGCCAGAGGTGAGAAGTCATAG
Organism: Grammomys surdaster; assembly: GCF_004785775.1. Lineage (NCBI taxonomy): Eukaryota > Metazoa > Chordata > Mammalia > Rodentia > Muridae > Grammomys > Grammomys surdaster. Next base: position 11,298,974 of record NW_021604566.1, on the reverse strand, counting down.
TTATTGTCTTTCGTGATTGTTTTCTCGTTAAGTTGTTTTAATTGACCTTTAAGACAAAATTTCAAAACGTGCATTTCTTCTGCCTTCCTATAACCTTCATCCCAAGACCTAGAGATGCTAAATGCTTCATGAATCAATGCTTGGATTTTACCCTGAGTTCTTCATATGGCTGTGATTTCACAGCTGGAAGTTGTAAAATTTCATCTCTAGCAAATTCTCCAGAAATTGATCTTCCAGAGCAATAGATGACCTTCAATAGCTGACCTTCAATAGATGACCTTCAAAATCTGTTTGAAAGCAGTGATGAGACTATTTTGAGAGTGATACCATTCCAATGTGATTCAGGAGACTATTCCAAATGACACTACCTGTTAGGACAAAGAAGTCATAGATAATGTGTTATAGTTTAGATATGAACAAAAACTTTTGAGCTCACAATAGTCAGAGAAGACTGGGAAGTGAGTAGAATTTAACTGGACCTCTTCAAAATGTTGACTACTAGTAAAGAAAAGGGAAGGTGGTATTTTATGAGAAACATCTGGAGCTGTTCAAAGTCTGAAACTGTGGCAGGCCAGGTCCTTTAGTTACAGTACAGAGACTGGAGGAATCTGTATGGGGACTAAACCTGGAAACATGGGCTGGCGTCAAACACAGAAACACTTAAACCCTGGAGAAACAGTCTGGAGATTTACCCAATTAGCATCAGGGAATCAGTCATAAACCTAACTCTGCTGTTCTTAAACTGCCCAGCAGTGTTTGGGAAAGATGAAATTGGGAGTGGTGAGGCTCTGAGTGAAGGATACTGTGGGAGTAAGGCAAAGTTAAAAACATTGTAAGCACGCATGCATGTGTCTGTTTCTGCATATACATGTATGCATGTAGTTCTAAGTTTGAAGACTGGGTGAGAAAAAAGTCAAGACTTTGTTACTGAATACAGTGGAAAACAATGCAAAAATGGCTGTCAAAGTTAAGCAACAGAAAGAAAAATCTGCATGATGATCAACAGAAGGGACCAGCTCAGATGCATCAGGTTGAGATGCTGTCTAACACTGAGGGGTTCAAGAAGCAGTGGGTGTTATACAGCTGACTGTAACTACAAAGAGATAGGAAATGCAAATTTGGAAATTACCTGCAGAGAGGGAAATGTTCTTAGGAGTTGTGATGCTCTCCAATAGAGAAAATGTCAACTGCCCAAGAGGAGGATACAGTGAAAAATGATATACTTTCCTAATTTTATCTTTTTCTTCATCTTATGCTGCACTAGATTATGGTATTTTTAGCTGCTAAAACAGGAACTCTAACAGTAATAGCTAAGAAATTGTTCATAAACTGTGAGCATGTGAAGGAAACAGGAAATGAATGCCAGATAGGAAAGCTGAAAGCTATGAAGTCAACAGATTTCTTGCAAAAGAAATGCAGTGTTTTATACAGAAGCTATGCACTCTCCTGAAACCAAGTAAAATTTCATTATTTTATTATAGTTTTAATAATTTAAATCTAGTTAAGGGCATAGCAACACATTTTCTTGCGTTGAATAATCTCAATGTATATTACTTGATATACTATACATTCTGAACGTAAGAGAGGCCCCAAGATACCTATATAACATGCCCTGTTTTTAAATGATCAAAGAGAGTATAACTTTGCTTCGCTGATTCTTAAACTGAGAGAATTTGTCAGGAAATGATAACACTAAGCCTTGTCCTTCTGGAGAAGTTGAGAAAACAACTTCCATGAACAAGTTGTACTATGAACAAGTGCTATTATTTTTTTTGTTCAAGTATCTTTTTAGTCTTGTTTTGTTTTACTAATGCAGATTTACACTATTAATTATGTGGAGAACAATACCATGCTGGTTAGTTTTAACTGTCAACTTGAAACAACCTTTAATTATAATAGGAAAAAGTCTTAATAATAAATAATACCTAGGTGCGACTGACCATAGGCAGGTCTGTGGTGAATGATTTTAGGAAGACTCAGCCACTGTGGGTGGTATCATTCTCTATGCAGGGATTCCTGAACAGTATAAAAGAAAGCACCCTAGCTGAGAACAATAAGCAAGGTTTAGTCTCTCTGCTTTTGTCTGTAGAAGTGATGGATTAAGTTACTGCCTTGATTTTATAATTAAAGACTGTAATCTGAAATTGTAAAATAAATTAATCCTTTCTGTCCTAAGTTACATTGTCAAGGTATTTTTATCACAGCAACAAAATGATACCAAAAAAAGTATAAATTTTCTGTCTTTGAGATGTAGATGTTTTAAGATCAGGCCACTTAGAAAGTTTAAGTGTACCGCATTAATATGTTATGTATTTAACATACTTATTCAATCCCTGGAACCACACTCTGACTTCAAATTAGGTTAAGTTATATCTGATCTTTCTGGGAAATTTTATATTTTGCTTTAAAATATTTTTGTTCTTTGACAATTTCATACATGTATATATCATGATCATTTCCGCTCATGATTTTCTAGCCCTCAATTCTTCTCACCACTTCAATACTTACTTCTTTATGAAAATCATACACTGGGTCTAATCACTGTTACCTACGTGCATAAGTTATAAGCCATCCCCCAGAACATGAGCAGTGCACCAATAGACATGTATCAAAGAAAACTGATTCCCTTTCTCCCTGCAGCCATCAGTTGCCCGAAGCTCCTCAGCTAGGATTGGAGTTTCATAAGCCCCTCCTTCCACTGTGCTGGGAAGCCGACAAGCTTGGTCCCTGCAAATGTTGTGCAGGAAGTACTTCTGAGTCCATGTCTACAATAGCTATATCTAGGTCAGAAAAAATACTTCGCAACAGTCCTCTCCATTCTCAGTTTCTTGTATTCTTTCTGGCTCCTCTTTCACATTGTTCCCTGGTCCTTGATGGTGGTTGAAATAGATGCACTCAAATGCACTCAATTGTCTCAGATTCTAAGCTTTTTGAGGCGTTATGTTCATTGCTCCTTAACAAAAAGAAGCTTCTCTGATGAAGGCTTACTTAGAACTCCAGTAACCTATGAACTATTTAGGAGAAAGTTTGACATGTCCATTTAGCAAGCCACAGTAGTATGCTCCCGGTGAGAGCCTATGATCTCCCCACATAGGGGCTTTTGACAAGATTTATAGTACCAATCATGAATTTGCTTCTATGGATCAGGCCTAAAACAGTTACAGAAAGTTGTTAGTTACCCGCGTTAACCACCATGCCACTATCATACCAGTAAATATACTTTGCCTATTGTGTCACTACTGTAACGGGCAATTGCCATTGATTATCAGGTCCATGGATGACTTTTCTCCCCCAGAACACTTCATAGCACCTTCTGGTTCTATGAAATCCAGAGAGTAGAGAAGAAATGTTCAGATCAGTTCCAGCTTGGTTTTTCTATGTCCTGAAACCTAATTGTGTTGTGTCTTCATCAAATACTCTTGACATCTAGCTATGGTGGGTAACCAAGAGTAACAGTGTTGTTTTAGGGCTCCATGAAACCCTCCAATGAACAACTCATATAAACATATCACACAGCTGACACTGACATTTCCTTTGAATGACCTACATTTTCTGGGGAAAGCATTCCCCCCACAAAACTCAAGGTGCCATTGTTAAAACTCTTTCATTAAAACAAAATTGTATCTTTTAATTAGCTTACAATGTAGAGAATTTCCATGAGATTTTGTTCATTCATTTTTAATTTGGGTTGACCCATCTCTTTTCCCCTCCATCCATGCTTAAGGCTTTAACTGTAAGTGTTCCTCATCTTCAATGTTCATGTGACATGAGTTCTACCCCCACCCCAGCCTGTTACGTATGTCCTCATCCCCTCCATCCCTTATGGACCCTTCCTAGCTTGCTGACCTCTGCAGATACTCTATACCAAACATATGTGTCTCAATATTCAAAGGCAAGAACATTTCTTTCTCAAACTGGGTTACCTCACTTAGTGTATTATTTTCAATTTTTTCCATTTTTCTGAGTCATATGACAGTTCTATTTTTAACTTTGTGAGAACTCTCCACAGTGATTTCCACAGTGGCTGCTGCAATTTGCACTCCCACCCATGGTGGATAAGTGTCCTCAATCTCCATATTCTCACTATTGTCTCCTGTCATTTTTTTCTTTGATAATACCCATTCTGACTTGGTTGAGATGGAATCTCAAACAGTTTTAATTTGCTGAAAGCTATTGATGCTGAAAACTATTAAAATGTTTATTAAACATAGTATTTTCAGAACTCCCTGTTCACTTCCCTAGCCTAGGTTTTGAATTATTTTGTTTACTTTCTTAAGTTCTTTATATATTGTCAATACTAACCCTCTGTAGAATGTATAGTCTGCAAAGATTTTGTTCTACTTTTTAGGTTGCTGTTTCACTCAACTGACAGCTTTTCTTATTATACAGAAACTTTTTAATTTCATGAGATCCCGTTTGCTCATCATTGGTCTTATTTCATAGGTGATTCAAGTCATATTTAGAAAGTCCTTATCTCTATCTATGTCTTGAAGTATAATCCCCACCTTTCTTTCTAGAAACATCAGATTTGAGGTTCATGCTGAATCCAGAATGGCCTTGGTAGGGATGTAATGACATGTTCCTGCCCCTGGAACAGGGCCAGCAGGCAGGTGCAGGACTCCACAGTGCTGATGGCTGCTGTGGGCATAAAGCTTGTTTGTATAATAATGTACATATTTTCATGTTCCTTCATGTCTTTCCTGTTAATGTTAATGACTTATGATAACCAGAGATAGCATGAGTCCAGGAGGCAAAATGGTAAATGCTGGAATCTTCAGGACAACCCTTAAGGCTGTCTAAAAGAACTCTAAAAACATAAGTTTGGAAATATGTAATTTCTCAACTATGCAAAGTGTAAGGAAGAAATATTAATTGTGTGAGGTACCTCACAGATCTAAAGGAACAAAAGCAGCTGTGCTGTGAGCCAACTTGTCAGGAAGATACAAAGACAGGTAGGTACAAATGCAGGCAGATTCCTGAGTTCAAGATCAGCCTGGAGCAGAGTCCAGACAAGATCAGAATGGTAATTACAGGGAGGGGTCCCACCCAGCTATCTGATTGTCTGTGCTTGTGCTTGCTGTCTCCTAAGAATGAAGATGCTGGGGTTATTGGGTGCTGAATCATGGAATAATCAAGAGGAAAACTGGAGTAAATGACTGCATTGATATGTAAAATAAAAGACTGGGCTTATGATATGTAAGAGATGAGCTATCCAGAGAATTGTAGAATAGCAAGAGAGAACTGCTTGGAGAACTCTCTTGAGCAGAAAAAGAGAGCTGTCTGGAGATCTACAAAGAAAGCAGAACAGAGAACACTCAGTATGGAAAGCTGTCTGGAGCAGAACTAGGCCGCCCATTTGGACTCATGATTTGACTTCCAAGCCTTTGTTTTTGCTGCTCCCTTCTCTCAGGACCGCTCTCCAAGCTAAGGCTGGATCTTGGCATTGTTGCGAGGTTCTAGATCCATTTCAAGTTGATTTTTATGCAGGGTGAGAAAGCTAACCAAAGAAGTAAAAGATCTTTATAGGAAGAATTTTAAAACCCGAGAAAAGAAATTAAGGAAGATACTAAAAGCTGATAAGTGCTCCTATGCTCATAGATAAGACAAATTGATACTGTGAAATTGACCATCCTATTTAAAGTGATCTAAAGAGTCAATGCTTAATGCTAATATATATTACAAATATATATTCTATTTATATATGTTCTATAGAACATATATACAAATTCTATATAGTACATGTTCTTAGTTATTAATATACATCATTTATAATTATGTATTATTATTCCTTGATTCTGCTCTCAGTGTTTTTGTCATTGCTATGAAGGAAGGTGCCACACTGATGAATCTGTTTATGACTTCTAAGAGTTTCCTGGTGGAGTCTTTAGGGTATAATGTGTAATTGTCTAATAGACACATTGTCAATTATATGTAATATTGTCAAATAGAAATACTGTGATCTCTTTCATTCCTATTTATATTCCCTTTATTTGTTTTATTTTTCTATGACACCCAATACTGCATTGAAAAAGAGCATATGTCTTGTTACTGATCTTAGAGAACTATGTGTTGGGGTTTTTCCATTTAATATAATGTTGGCTATAAGTGTATACATTGTATCATTTGCTATGTTGAGCTATGTTCCTTCTAGTTTAGTTAGTTCTTCAGGAAGTTTAACATTAACAAATGCTATATTTTGTCTTTGAATCCTTGAATTTGTGAAATTTGTATCATTTATTGATTTAGGAATATTGGACTACCTTGAATCTTTGGGATAAAGTCAGTTTGTTCATTGTGTATGATCTTTTTGAAATAATCTCACATTCAACTGGCAAATGTTTTGTTGAGAATTTTTTTAGACACGGGTTTTCTCTGTGTAGTTCTGTCTGTCCTAGAACTCACTCTGTAGACCAAGGTGGCCTCAAACTCAGTGATCCACTTGTCTCTGCCTTCCAAGTCCTGGAATAATCTTCACCTTTAAGAAGAAATGAAAAGGTCATTTTAGTGACAAAAGAAGCCAATAAAAAAAAATTAGATAAAGCAAAACAGAATCAGTTGCTAAAAGTAGCAAAGGAAAAGAATAGAACAAATTTGCAGATAAAGATAAAAAGCAAGGTTATCTCAGTTAATATACGAAAATCAAGATCTTTGTGTTTAAAAAATTAGCCAATTTGAAACATAAATAAACAAAATAACCAATAAAAATGTAAAAAGCACTAGAACTTAACATTGTATTTTAAAGAATTATATAGGTACAATTCTTTAAACAGCATACAGTATACTGAACACATATATGGTATATTGCAGCAAAAATAACCTTAAATTTGCATTAATATCTAAAATCCATATGGATGTAAAATACTGGCTGGTTTATGTTCTTTGGCCTAAAATTCAATTTCTCCTCTGTTACCTCATCATTCCTATACCCCCTTTTTGTTTTTATCCCATCTCCTTCCCTCTACCCCAAACACTAGATAAGACAGAAAGAAGGATAGAGAGAAGAAAAAGAGAAAGAGAAGTCCCTGGATCTAACTTCCTTTACTATGTTTCCTCCTTGACCAAGATCATCAACAATGTGTGACCAACCCCCTTAAAACAATGACAAACATCCATCACACACTGAATGACCAAAAACTACCCACCCCACCTCTTGTTATTGAGGGCATCATTCTCTTAAAATTGTGTTCTACTGTCAGGAGCATTATTTTCTGTTGGGGGCTCTAAGAAAAGCTAGCTGTAATATTTGTTGCCCAGTCTTTGTGTGCTGTGAAAGTTCAGGGCTTAAATGAAGTCCTGACTGGGACAATCTGAGACACTGGATCAACTGAGGTGAGCATCTTTGAAGCTATCCTGGCAGTAAGCTTTGATGAAATAGCTAATGAAGTCTGAGGTTGGATGAAGCAGGATGCCTGCATAAATGTGTCTCAGCATCCTTCTCAGCCTCCAAAAGAGTGACTCTTGTCACTGCTATGTTAACTTCACTGGTGTCTGTAAACATATAAACTTTCACAGATAATGTACATTTCTGCATTAACATGTGTGTGGAATGTGCTGTGTGTAGAATCAGCTAAAAATAATTCTCTGCTCTCTGTAAGAGCAAGTACATCATCTTTCTATTATAAGTTACTATAAACTGTATAACCAAACCATAATATAAATTTCAATCCTTGGCATTTGAAAGGATTCTATACAATCCTGAGAATTCTGTAGCAACAAGATTCATTGGCTATGATTAGCTGAAGTCCTGGCTGGAGACATTGTCATGTCTTAGGCAGTCTCAGAGTTTTTCCCATGTAAATGGATCAGCAATTCATGTTACCCGTTTTGTTGGCCTTCTTGATTTCTTTCTTCCTGTCTGCAGGCAATATCTTCAGGAGTCTCCCATCCAAATCTTTTTATTAATTTAGATAAAGTCCATAGCTTTTCTTCTCCTGTTGAAACAAAGACAAAACCTCTTCCCCAACATAAGACATTTCCTTCCTTCCATTGTGAAGTAAGGGCAACCTTAATATAAACAGGCTGAGCTAGTTCAGCAGTTTTTTTTCCATAACAATACAGTGTCTCCCATTGTATTTCCATACAATGTCTCTCAGCAGCTGTTGTTTTTGTTCATTAGCATTCAAAAAATTTAAAGTTAATAAAGCACTATATAATCTATCTCAGGGAGTTTTTGTTACCCCTTTGTTAAGCACATCTTTTAAAGTGTGTTTAAGATCTCTATATAATTGCTTGTCTTGTAGTATTAAAAAGATGTATCTGTGACATTTTTATGCAGCAATGTCTAAAAAATTTGTTGTACTCCAATGAACACACATGTTGGAGTATCATTAATTATAATTTGCAAAGGTATCTCCAAGATAGCCACCATCTCTAATAAATGTGTAATCTCAGAATTATTCCTTTCAGAGCTGTCGGCAGAAGCCCCTTGGAATTCTGGACAAGAATAAACTTTATGATTTATTAACACATGTGCATATTTAATATTTTCAAACTCTACAAGATAAAACACATAAGATATTATATGACATTGTTCTATGTTGGCATCAAACATGGTGTGCACTCTTAGCTCAGCATATGTTGCCATTCTAATTCCTTAAACCGTTTGGATTTTCTCATCTAGAGCTATCTTTTTGTTGGTATTGTAGATTCCAGATGGATTCTTCTGAAAATTCTTGATTCTGATTTAAAGAATCCTCTAATCTCTGTTCTATAACCTCTAATCTAGCATTTAATTTTTTAGTATTCCCTAAATCATTTTTTTCTTATTTCTCTTAAGGAGGACGCATAAAATTGTAATCATTTTTGAACATTTAATTATTTGTACACTGTCTAAATAAAAGTATATGGGTACAAATGTCCTCTTCTACAGTGTTTTCCATTGTTTTAACATAGAACACATTTTCTTTTTAAATCTCTCTTTCTCTCTTCTTTCTTTGGAGATTTTATTTTATTTTTTCTCCTTTCTTTAAAGACATCATCTTTTATGTGTATTTATTTCTCTCTTAACATTTTTTAAACTTAATATCTTTTCCGTATTTAGTTTTCTCTAGGCTCTTTCCATCCTTATGTACCTTATTTCTTTTAATGTATTTAATTCTTTTGTTAAGGACTTCATTTTATTAATTTCAAACTACTTGTATCTATCTGATTATGATGTTTTATTTCCCTTTTTAGCATTAAAGGATTATTTCAAACATTTTTAACCTGATCATAAGTTTGGCTGCAATCGGATTTCTCATAAGTTTGGCTGCAATCGGATTTCTTTTGTGTGTTCAGTCTCCCTTTGTGGTACAGCTCAGACTTCACTCAATGGCTGGCCCCATCCTTGTCTTTCATCTCACAGAGAAGAGGCATTTCCACACGTGTCGTGTCTGTAGCTGGCACTAGCCAAGTGTCATGTTGGTGGGTATCAGCCAGTAGCTGTGCCTCACAGGATGCCTCCTCAGTGGCAGGCATCCCTCGGCTGCTGCGGGGTGGGAAGATTTTTCCCACATTGTCTGTGCCCTGGCTTCTCAGAGAAGCATGCAAATCTAGGTTTGTCCCAGCTACAGGTTCTGTATCTCCCAGCTATGGGCTCTGTATATCCCAGCTACAGGCATGGGCACAGCCTTCCTCTGCGGCATGATAGGTTAGGGGGTGCAGCTGTACCTTTTATGGGACCTCAGTCTATGGAAGCATACGTGCAAAGTATGCAGCAGGGGCTACCCCCGCCCCCCCCCCACACACACACCTTTTGCACTGCCTCTCTGCAGTTTCCCTCTTCTTGGATAGAAAAACCATTTTCCACCCAGGAGCTGAGCGACTCAGACTCTAAGCTTGGATTCCTAGCCTCTAGCTCAGTGTGCCATTTATGCCCTCTCATTTTTCCACCTGCATCCAGTTCCTGAATAACGAGTTAGAGGCTTATTTGTTTACAAATAAATGCTTAGGCCATAGGTGTTTGCTTGTTGGAAGAACAACTAATAACTTATAGGATTCAAACTATGCTATGTCTGCCACAAGGCTAGTTACCTCTGCTCAGGTATCTGACTTTCTCAGAATCAGAATCCATGGATAATCTCTCATACCTGACAAATTCCAGAGTCTCTCTCCCTCCCCCTCCCCCTCCCCCTCTCCCTCTCCCTCTTCCCCTCTCTCCCTTTCCCTCTCCCTCTCCCTCTCCCTCTCCCTCTCCCTCTCCCCCTCTCTCCCTCCCTCCTCTCTCCC
>NW_021604566.1:11280643-11285768 GCF_004785775.1 Grammomys surdaster | reverse complement strand
TTTCTCTCTCCCTCCCTCTCCTGGTCTCTAAAATCCTGCCTCTGTCCTCCCCAACTATTGTCTGCTGGCATCTTTATTTACCAATCAGAACTAACTGGGGGTAGGTTCTCAGAAGCTACTTGCAGATCTTCTCATTCAGACATTAGCATCTGTAATGCAAGCACATTCAGGGTCAGTAGTAAAGAGGATAGTTGGGATACTGTTGGGCACCACAGATGTTAGAGGGCATTAAAGGTGCAGAAAACGTTGTACAGGGCGTTGTGAGTAGGAGACATTGGTCTCCACAGCCTCCACATTCATTGTTGTCTAGCACAAGAGAAAGGAGTGGTTGTAAGTCTTTTCCTGGGCCTCTGCATTCTGTTTTGGGCTCCTCTGGTCCTCCAAGTCTGGCATGTGTTAGGAGCAGCATTTACCTTGTAATTCTCTCTGCTCTCTCCTAGGCAGTTCAATTCCAAGATGGCAGGCAGCAGGCTTGCAACTGATCTCTGTTTTATCTTGCCTTTATGTTCTTATCAGAGTTAGTTTAAGTTGCCTAAAATACCCTCAGTGCTATACCTATACACATAGCACTGGCTAGAACCTGGGCTTTTACATTTCCTTTCCCTCTGTTCATTTTGCAATAGAACTTTAGTGTGTCTTCTCTGTGACTTTCTTTTTAATTGCTTTTATTTCCTTTTTACACAACTCCTAATCTAGTGAAGAGCACAGAATTGACTATAATTCTCCAGATCAAATCTTAACAATCATTTAAATGTCAACAGCCATGTTTTTCAGATGGGATGCCAACATTATTTTATAGCTCTGCAAGCCAAACAATAACACTGTCCATAGGCATTCAACTCCCATGCTCCTGGGGATAAACCAGAGCATTTGTACAGAGGCAGAAAAGTGTTTTCCTCCCTCAGCATTTGTTACTTAACCAACTCACTCCGTCCATTCTCTTTTTGTTAATTTTTACATTAGTTTCCAGTTCTATAGCTATTGGTAACTGCCATAGGCAATAAGGAAAATTACATAAGGCACTAACCTTGCTATAAATATAGTGAAAGTAGTAAGCCTGGAAAGTCTCCACAGCTTTTAGTTTTTCATACATAATTTTTACTTTGTGTGTTCTCCAGAAACACATTGTTCTTCAGAAAACAGCTTTATGTCTCTGGTATAGTAATCTTTCAAAGTTTCAAATGAATTTTCTGCAAAATGCTAAACTTTGCAGTACATAACACGCCTGAATGGCACTATCTTTGTGGAACTTAGCACCTTATATACTAACACCAAGTTTTAAATGATCACATCTCATAGGAATATAGTGTGATATTTTCAATTCATGCAGTATACAATAGAGAAGATGGGGCTGTATACACTAGACATCTTTTGGGTAACTGAATGCAGTTATCATGGTTACTGTATTCATCAAGTATAGACAATACAAAAGACTGTCATATCCTTAGAGTTGCCATAGGTAGATGACCTCATCTGGCACCAGCAACAGCCATAATTGCTGTCACAGAGAAGTAATTGTAATGAAGGAAAGAGAACAAGAGAATCCTCCAATTCAGACGCCATCCCCTATACTAGCTAGCACTAACAACATCGAGGGTGTGGTTCTGGAAAGGTAAACTTTTATGGCACTCTATCATGGTCTGAAAAGTAATATGCAATGATATATAGCTAACCCAAAACTATTTTTTAAAGTAATTTGTTTACTTTATATCCTGACCACAGTTTCCCCTCCTATTCTCCTCCCAGTCTTTCCCTATCCACCCCTCCTCCCTTTCTCTTCAGAAAAGAGGCCTCCCATGAATACCAACCAGCCTCAGCATATCAAGTTTCAGTAAGGCTGGGTGCTTCTTCTCCTATTGAGGCTAGACAAGGCAGCCCAGTAGGAGAAAAGTGTCTCAGAGACAAGCAACAGAGTCAGAGACAGCCCCAGCTCCTGCTGTTGGGGATCCCACATATAGTCCAAGCTGTACAAGTGTTACATACAAAGGGCCAAGGTCAGCCCTACGCAGGCTCCTTGGTTGGTGGACAGTCTCTGTGAGCCTCGATGAGCCCAGGTAAATTGATTCTGAAGGTTTTCTTGTGACATCCTTGACCCATCTGGCTCCTTCAATCCTTTTTTCTCCTCTTCTGCAGGATTCCCCAAGTTCTGCCTAATATTTGGCCATAGGTCTCTGCAACTGTTTGTATCAGTTGCTGGCTGAAACCTCTCTGATGGGAGTAATGCTAGTTATATGTCTCTGCACATCTTGTAGGCAGGACAAATAGTAGGTGAAAGGTTTCCCAAGCCCATTGGGAATGTTGCCTGATCACAGGAGACGGCCTGTGCAGGCTCCATATCCCCCATTGCTAGAAGTTTTTGTTAGTGTTTCCCCTAATAGATTTCTGGGAATTTCCATTTCTCTAGGTTTCTAGCTCATTCCAGAGATGTGTCACCCCTCCCGCTCCCCAATTCCAGTTGTCCCTTCCAGTACTCTCTCTCTCCCCCCTGTCCCCATCCTCACCTACTTCCCCATGCAGCTCCCTCTTTCTGTTCACCATGTCTCCTCTATTTCCTCTTCTCAGTAAGAGTTAGCCATGCCCCTTGAGCGAGATTTCCTTATTACTCAGCTTCTTTGGGTCTGTGGATCGTACTATGGTTATTCTTTATTTATAAGTGAGCACATATCATTTTACCTTACTGTGCAAGAGTTGATTTGTTGGTGGTGGTGTTGTTGTTTGTTTTTGTTTTTTTCATTTTTGGGATAGGGTTTTTCTGTATAGTCCTGGCTGTCTGGGAACTTGCTATAAGGACCAGGCTGGTCTTGAACTGAGAGATCTGGCTGCCTCTGCCTCCTGAGTGCTGGGATGAAAGGTATGTGCCACCTAACTCAAAACTCATAAAAGATTTGCCTCTTCAAGGAAATGAGTATCTTCAATATAGTGCTATGTGACCTGACTGATTGCAGGAACAACTATTTGGGACTCCTTGGAGAACAGCAGCAGAAAGTCAGATTAGACTGTTTTCATGCTAATGAAAATCATTTGTCAGGCTGACTCTCCATGTTGACTTTCCTTTATGTATGTGGTCATCCTTATAAGCAATGTGGCTAAATCAAAGATGATATATGTCAAACACTTAGATTTGGTTGGACTATGTATTAGTTATATTTCTTGTTGTTATGACAAAACAACTTAAGTGGGTCATAGTCTGAGAAAGTAGATTCCATCTTAGGTAAGGAAGAATATCAGTTTGTAACTACACAAGTATACATTTAGGGCACCTCACAGCTCAGCAGATGAGGACAAAGCAAACCATGCAGGTATTGGCTGGCATGGGATAGTGCTTCCACATACAAGGTGGGTCTTCGCCGTCACAGTTAAACCTTCCTGGAAATCCTCTTGATGAAACATCCAGAAGTGTGTCTTTCTTTGGTGATTCCAAATCCAGCCAAGCTGACAATTAAGATGAACCGTTACGGGGCTGGAGAGATGGCTCAGTGGTTAAGAGCACTGACTGCACTTCCAGAGGTCCTGAGTTCAAATCCCAGCAACCACATGGTGGCTCACAACCATCTGTAATGAGATCTGATGCCCTCTTCTGGTGTGTCTGAAGACAGCTACAGTGTATTCATATATAATAAATAAATAAATCTTTAAAAAAAAAAAAAAAGATGAACCATTACAGTCTTGTTAACAATGCACAGTGTAGAGAAGACACATGTGGAGGGCGTTAGTCACTTTCAGGTTTTTTTTTTAATTTCTGTATTTTTAAATTGCAGATAATTTGGTTGCTATCAAACTCTAAAATATATGCCCAGGCTCACTGAAACAAGGTTTAAACAGACTCCACCGCCTAAAAGGTACACTGACAACATGTTACTTTCAATTCTATACAACACAATTTGTTGTATGAAATAAAACACTAAGTGAACCATGATAGGCATATGTATTTAAAAAAACCTAATACTAATTAGGGAATTGAAATATTATTCATTTGTCTCTATTGTTTAAGTAAAACAAGTTTCTATTTGAGTTCGTATGTATGTCATACATGTTGATGAATTTTTATGAATTACTCATATTTATTTATCATTAATATTAAGTGTTCAGAAGAAACTATCACTCATTTCTTGATATAATTTTAATAAATATCAGATGCTAAGAAATTGATTTTTATGCATTATTCATTATATTTAAATTAGATCACACATTGAAATAAAAGTTTAGTGGGAAATGGTCATTGTTAGATTACAGATCCCAGGAACGATAATTATCTCTCCTTGATGCTGTGAAGGTTTTGAGTATAAAAGGACCAACTACGGGACCAGGAAATAATCGGCACCTCCTCGCTTTCATAGGATTAACAGTCCTTCTGGAAGGTCTCTGTTGAAACCTTTCTCTATTATTAGAAAGGAACACAGGCACTGTTAGAGGATCTGCCATATTTTAAACTCAATTGCTTTGTTGATTACTATGGTCAAATGGAAGTTTCTCAGAAGAGATGTGGGTAACTGACTTAATCTTGCTAGTTATTGCTTGAGCATGGTGTTTTCCAGATAAGGTCTTTGCCAGGGCAGAAGAGACATATGGTTAAACAACCTTTGTGTCTGTTGATGGGAAGTCTGGGATGCAGAACAACACCCTGTCCTGGTGGAGCAGCCCTTCCTTTGCACTTGCAGCTGGTTGCTCTTGGTTCACTGTTGGAGATTATTCCATTCTCTCTGGCCTGTGCATAGGTAATCCTTTAAATCTGTTTCTTTCTAGAAGCCCCCAAAGTGTTCTAACATGTTGTGTCAATGGCATGTTGACAGACTGCAGCCGACTGGTATGCGTAGCCGGACCGTCCACTGTAGCGTCCTTATGTGAGTCTGAAAGCCTTCCTCAGCATGTCTCAGGCTCACAGCTCCAGCCCTGCCAAGTCAGACCAGTGAAAACAGTCATTCAGAGAACAAGCCACCTGCCTGTGGAAAATTAAGGTACACATCCTACATCCATGGCCTTTTAGAACCAGTGAAAACATTTTTCTTTAGATAACTCGGTTCTTTTCTCTTTCCATTTTTTTCCTTTCCTTTCCTTTCCTTTCCTTTCCTTTCCTTTCCTTTCCTTTCCTTTCCTTTCCTTTCCTTTCCTTTCCTTTCCTTTCCTT
>NW_021604566.1:11277736-11280633 GCF_004785775.1 Grammomys surdaster | reverse complement strand
TTTCCTTTCCTTTCCTTTCCTTTCCTTTCCTTTCCTTTCCTTTCCTTCTTTCTCTTTTATAACTCTTAGCATTTTCAGCGTTTCCCCACATGACATGAGACAGTCAAGTTAAACAAGAAATAAACGTGTTAGGAATGCAATGAAATGCATTGCTTCAAGTCAAACTCCAATTCTTCGATTTAATTGCTCTTTGGCTAGGGATTTAAATTCTCTGAGGTTCAGTTACACCCATCTTTAACAATGACAACAGAATTATGGTGGTGGTGGTGGTGGTGGTGGTGGTGGTAATGATGGTGATGGTGATGATGATAGTTTTTACCTTTAAGAGCTATCATGGGAATTAAACTAGCAAAGACCTGTAAAGCATTCAGCTTAATGGCTGACATGTAACAACACTGGTAAAAAAGTACCTGTTATCATGAAACATAAATATTTAACAAAAATGAGATTCAAATCTGAGTGGGGATCCAATCATTGCTCTGCAATCCACTATAAGAACATAATAAAATTTCAAATGCTAAATAATATATGTTTTAAATTTCCAGTTCACTGCTTCCAGAACTCTGTATCACAACATTTATGATAAAAAAAAAAGGCTGCTTATTCTTGCTTATGCCTAGATGCTGAGGCTGTCTGGAAGTAGGCTAAAAGGTGAATTCAAACATGATACTTATATCCATCTTGTAATGTAGAAGAATATATTTAATCATCTGGAAGTTTTCAAGAAGTTCATCCTCAGAACACAAACTGTTTTCTTAAACACACACACACTGTCATCCTGGAACTTATCTCTTCCTTTAAATCTTCAGAGGACAGCCACATCTGTCTCACCTATACCCAGGAACACCGGTGAGGTAACATGTATCTTCTGCACAGGAATATTTTCTGCCCCCTTGCTGCATAGGTGAGTGGAGGATTTCAGAGACTGCTCAAGACTGTCCAAGTTTGCCTATATTTTTATTTAGAAGGAAAAACTGAAGCCCAAGCCTTCACGTAATAAATCCTTATTACTATACAATGAAATTCGCAGTAGCATTTCTCTTTTTAAAAGCTTATAGTCACAATCAATATATAAATTGGATTTTAATTAAGGGCACAAATAGTACTGCTACATGCTGATGGTTGAGGAGATTGATAACCACATCTTTTGATATCACTGGGTTATACCAAGCAAAATAAAGCTGCAAATCAATTCAGAGACTACCAAACTGTGCATGTGCATACACACACATGCAAACATATACACAAATACTGCACACACAGAGGCACATATGTACATGCGAGCACACACATACACATGAACATGCTCATATGCATGTGCATGCACATGCACACTTGCACGCATGCACGCACACATGAATGTGCACACACACATGCACGCTTTATTTATACAGGTGATGTTTCCTCTTTTAATGAGGCCTGTGTCATTTTCAGAGACCCTTCTTTTGAGATTCACTTTTGTCTTATTTGATTTTACTCAGTATGTTGCACACTGCCTTCAACTTGGTTTTTCTCATGAAAAGCAGTCTTTCTAGCTAGTACACATTTGTGTATACTTTGAGAGTCTTCTTTTCAGCCGCCTACATATTGGTGTCATGGGCCTATGACACTGTCCCAGTCTTACTATGTTATACTAATGTACACGGAACTGCTGGAAGCCAACATGCAGTTCTGATTTCTGCAAGATAAACTGAAATAAGTAATGATGTTCTCCAGATTAAACTAAATATTTTCAAATGCTACATTTAATGCCAAAACCCCAAGAGTATATTGTGTTTTTGTACTGTGTATATGCAGAGATTCCCATACACCAGCATTATGATGTCTGAGGAGACATGCTTTCCATTTAAATTGTGTGTACTGGTATACAGAAAGGTTACTTCAGGCTAACCGTATACTATATTTATTTTAGCAGGTTATACAAGGGAGGCATTTTGACACTATGCTAAACAGTCATTTCTCTTTAATTTAATTTCGTCATATCATAGGATGGATCTGAGAAACTGAAATATCAGCAAAAGGAACATTTCTATAAATCTTAATAAAGATTAAAAATGAGATAAGGAGCAATATGAAAACAGGTCCAACTTCTCAGCAGCATCCTGCTACGTGTTACATTTTCCTTTGGAGCAGAAGTGGGAAAAATGGTAATTTATGCACTGTAAAGGTGCAGCCACGGGACGATAAGGAATGCAGGAGATTTTGCTATCAGTTGGAACCAAGCACCATGCCTTGGGAGAACCCTGTCATAGCTACTGATACACAATGCTTTTCTGTCTATGCCATAGAGTATCCTGGCGAGTATCTCGGTAAGCAGCGTCAGAGCCATCCATCCCCCAGCCTAAGATTGTTTTCTTCTCACTGCATCTCAGACACACAGCTGGGACTGGAAAGGCAACTAAGCCCTAGCACCTCTCAGTGGAGACAGACTCATTGCTGTTGGGCTCACATCAGTTTCTTGGTAGACAAATAGATTCTACTTTCTCTAATCTAACCAAACTTTGAGGCAAATATTTGTAAACAATAAGGTACCAAATAATTAAGTTCTCACAAAGAAGGTAAACAGTATTTCTTATATAGGCCTAACAAAGGGAATTTTTGTAATCATTCTTAAATATATAAAATTTACTGCACAGTTGGAATTTCAGTGTACCCAAAACAGATGCCAAAATGTCTTTCTAGACTTAGTATCTTTTATAGATTACATTCAACTGACAAACATTGAATGAACAACAAAAAGCTGTGAAATAAGTGTTCGCTGGATACATAGGGGGCATTGGGTTCCTCTGAAGGCGTGAAAACAATGGAGGTATGTTAAAATCATTCTTAGGGGAACTCACAGTTTACGGTGATACACTGAAGTACATATATGCCATAAAAAACTCTTTTAAAAGCTG
>NW_021604566.1:11256402-11274736 GCF_004785775.1 Grammomys surdaster | reverse complement strand
CGCTTCAGGGTTGTTCTGGAGACATGTTGCCTGCAGAAAAATGTAAACTTTGTGGGCAAGGGAATGCACTTCCTGCAAGCTCCTGGACATTTAGAGCTGGCGCTTCGGTACTGGCCAGGATAATGATAAAGGTTTTAGAATCCAGGCGTTCTCTTCTTGGTGCTCACACTTCAGAAGCCCCAAGAAGAGGAAAGAGGAGCCAAGGCAAGTTTCTTAATGGAGAATTATAGAGTCAGAAGAACCAGTTCTCAGAGTAAACATCTAGCAATGTCTGACAGCACAAAAAGATAAGGTAAGCCCTAGAAAGGCAGGAGTTCAAGACAGAATTCCAGAGGGCTACGCCAGCCATCCCCTGTTCATAGGACTAGATGTGTTTGAAACACAGTAGTTAGATAGTCTTGGCCATAAGTAATGTTGGGGGGGTCCCAATTTTGAATATATTCTCATGCCCTGAATTCTGTTTGAAAGAATATTTTAAGCTATGTCTTTTCCTGAAAGACATGCAGCTGTTTTGACTGCTTAATTTTCCACCCATCAAGGTGCACCTATGTCAGAAAGTGGCAGAGCCTAGGAATTTTGTTCAAGTTTATTATCTTTATTATACTCCAAAGTTGAGAAGGGGCCTGGGGTATCTAGCTTATGGCCCTTTCTTTAAGGGAGAATTTGGCACAGTATCTCACACAGTAAACAGACCACTACAGCAAGCAAACCAGGTTTTGAATAGCACCCCTGTGGGAAACAAGAGTCAAAGTTGCCTCCCACCCAGCTTTAGCCTCAAACACAGAAAGGCCAGTGACTCGGACTGAATAGAGCTGGAGGATACAGAAGTGGAGTCAGATTGCACCTGAGCTCTCTTCTATCCCAGAAACTTCTTTTGTGGGAAAATACTCCGTGTCCATCCTTCCGAAGCTGTATGTCCTCGTACCAGTTCCCCATGGTGGAACAAGGAGCCCTGATTCTGGTCGTTTAGGGGTCGGGCAGCAGGAGAGCACAGCAGATGGAACAGAAAGGCCGGGAAATCCATGAAGCCGCGGGAGCATCTCGGCGGGCTTCCCAGGGCTTCCCCGGCCGCGTGTGTGTGGTTGCCGCCGGGCCGGGCTTGCAGAGTGTGTCTGTGTGCGAGCCACCAAGAGAGACAGGTGGGTGTGGAGTCCGGACCAAGACCGCGGCGGGAGCCGAGGGAGGATCCTGGCGAGGTGTGGGCGGCTCCCAATCGTCCGCGCCCAGGCCGCGCCCTGGGCACCGGGGGCGCTGTCGCCCGCCAAGCGCACAGCTCCGGCGCCGCGAGGCCGAGCCTGGTGTTTTCCCCGAGGTGCCTGGCCAGCAGTGCATCCCCGCCGCCACCCCTGGGAGCCGCGATTGCCTGGGAGCCGCGGGAGGAGGAGACACGGAGAGGCGGCGGTGGCAGCTCTGCCCGCGGGTGCGCGGAGCGCGGGAGGCGGAGCGCGAGGCTGGGTAGCCGCGGGCGAGTGTGCGCGCCTGGCCGGAGAGCTGCGGAGCGGAGGACCCGCGACCGGAGCGCCCCGCCTGGCCTCTTGCGCGGAGCCAGCGTCGCTGCTGCACAGACACACACCCACCCAGCTCCACCGAGTGCCCCCGAGCACCCGCCGCCCCCGCTGGCCGCCGCCGCGCCTCGGGCAGCGGGATCCAGCGACAAGTCCGGGGTTGGTGCGGCTCTCGGAGAACCTCTTGATTTTTCTCCCTTCACTCCAACCCTCTCTGGTCTGGGCGGTGGCGGCGGCAGGGGGATGGTGGCTCCACGCAGGGAAAGGGGGTGACGATCGAGGAAGATTATTGTTCTTTTTAAAGGATGCCTTCGCTTCTTCCCAATGCGGCTTCTGTGAACCTTCTTACTAGAGACTGCGAACCGGAGTGAGGGATGTAAAGAAGGAAGGAAAGCTTCCAGGAGCTCCAGCTAGCCGGGGAGACCCCCCTCTCAGTGGAGGGGAGGGGGATTTCCAGCGAAACACCATTGGCGAAAGGGACCTTTGCAGGAGAGGAGTCCTCTGAGAGAGCAGGGAATCCCACAGCCTCTTGTGGCACAGGAGCCAGAGCTGCTGGCCGACCGAAGCTGGGTCCGTGGGAGCTAGGTAAGTGGCCCGGGCATTGCTGCTCTCCAGGAGCTCTTCTTTAGAGATGCTTCACTGTGGCAGCCTAGTCAGACTTGAGTTGCTAAAGGAACTGGAAACTGCCATATGGCTCCCAGTGGACTTACAAACAAAGCTGCCTGGGTTGTTAGCCCTGACAGATTACTAAGGAAAGGCTTCTTCCTGGTGGGGAAGACACCAAGTATGAGCCCCTGACAAGCCTGACTTGACCAAAAAGATGAAACTGTTGTGTGTAAGAAAGGAGCCCCGGTTGCCTTCTCTTCCTGATCGCTTGTTGGTGAATGCCACTCTTGCAAGCACACACTTGTCGGACTAGATTTAGGGAGTGTGATATCCCTGTGTATGCACAGTCCTCAGAATACAGAGATACATCTTATTCCTCAGTGGTGAGCGGTCTTGGTTCCTGGGAGCAAGCTAGAACCAGTCTCTAAGGAAAGCGCTCCAAAGCTTTTTCCAATACAATATGTCAAGGAGACTTGGGAGTATAGTTGCCCTGAGTGGCACCGAAAGACACCAATATCTGCTTCATTTGCTCCCGAGACTTAAGGAACCTTTTCAAGATAGTATCTTGCCATCTATTATCCCAGATAAGGAGCATTTATTTGTATCCATTCATAAAAAGAGACAATGTGCATAAACACGCCATATATGCGACGTTTATGACCCCACAAGTGTTTTAACAGTAAAGAATAACACAGATAAGATTAACACTGGGGAATTTTAATATGCACAGCCAGGCGGGGGGGGGGGAATTGCATGCAGGTTTAACACTTCATCCAATCAAGTCATGCAATAATGTCAATATTTTAAATAGCACTTCACATTTCTAATTTTTTCCTATTGATTGGTTGGGGTTTTGTTGACACTCTGATTTTTTTCAAGCCAAACTCAAAAGAAAAGTAAGCATTTTACTGTTATTATTTTCAGATGTCTAGCATTGTATAGGATAGACCTCCCTTTAGATTATTCACCAGTGATAGCACTTTTCATAGAATTAGCAAATAATCAATTTTGGTCAAATGTCTGAAGTTTTACCTGTCAGTGACTCACGGCAAAGAATTCAAAAAGAATAATATGTTAAAATTGTTCATATCGTAAAGTTTTATGGATTTCACCCATTAAGTACATTTGCAAGGTCCATCAATAAATAAAAAAGTGTCCCACAGTTATCTTTTAATATATGAGTAAAACATTTAGAAACCTAGACTAGAGAATTCTTTGTGCTTAAATTAACCAGAACTTTTACGAGTTCAGTCGTTCGGCCCATTGTGCATGTAAACATGTTTTAGTTTGGCTGCTTCAGGTGCTGTTTTCAGTGAGGGGCTTATTTGTGCTTATAAAAACTCCCTGAGAATATAGATGATTCAGTATGGGAATAACTCACTCACTTCCCCTCTGAATGCGGAGGTCACCTCGAAGTGTTTATATTCACACACAAAGCCGCCCCTGTGAGCCTGTTTGTCATGGAGTACCTCTGGGTTCACAGCCATTGCTCATGACAAACAGGGTCCCATCCAGTACACTCTTCTCCTTTCTTGAGCACTCCTCAAACTTTTGGAGAAAGGGATGAGCCACTTGGCAGTTCTCTTTGTGTTCTTTCTCCTCCAATCTTCACCTTTCCCTTCCAGCTTAGTGTCCCCCACTAAGTGTCCCTCTTACACAAACCCCTACTCACAGACTACAGAAAATGACTCTGCTGCCTGCCACTTGACAATTTTGACTGCATGCTGTGTCTCCATCCTCCTGTGCCCACCCACCTTTCCTGAAGAGAGTCAATCTATGCCTCAGTGGGGATTGTTTTTAGGTCCACTTCACCCTTATCCCAAATTAAGTGCTGTAAGTATGATCCTTTGTCCTCTGACTGGTCAGACAGACAGGAGGAAATTATCACTTCATCAGTGCTTTTGACTTGGCTCTTAAAGCATCCTTGCTGACGCCTTTGGTGGTGGTGGGGGCACAACCTGCTCTTCTAAGATGTTCAAGAACAAGATTGCTAGAAAAATGCAGATTGCGGATTCAATCACATTTTTTGGCAACATAAAGGCATATCTGATCAGATTTTTGGTAGACTATCTGAATGTTTAAAAAGGGCTAAGTCTATGGAACACTGAAAAGTAGTTTGCTTCTTGAGAAAAAAAATGTATGACTTTTTTTTTTTTTACTGCTTTTGTACAGAGATCACTGCACCTGTATACATCTTAGGAAAATAGATCATATATCATGTTACAGGCAATCTCGGAAACCCACAAAACATATTTAATTTTATCCCAGTGCCTGTCTTTTCTTTGATTAATTCCTTGAAACTTACAGTCTCTTATTGGCTAGTTACTATGATAAAATTTAAGTGAATGGGAAATTATCTCATATGTATTCTAAGGTAGACAGTGAAGGCTGAGATATTTTATTTATTTCATATTACTCTCTATGGTTTCTTATAGTCACACAGTCATCAAGTAACATTTACACAAAAGCACAATGCTTGCTGATTTCACACGGCCTTCAGAGTGTGCAAAGAAAGCGTGGCTCATATGTAAGATTTTTGAAATTCTGAGTATTTTTTAAGGTAAGATTTTATGGACATATTACTCCCAGGGTGATAAAATAATCTTTACAGAACAGAGCAGCTTTGAGACTTTTTTAGTCACAGACCACAAGTATCTCCAGAGTCATTCTCATATATATATAAATTTTTCTCTCTTCCTTCATAGATATATAGTGTTCCTAGCTCTTTACTAAGGTGTACTCTGTAAGGAAGAAAACCAAGTATGTCAGAAAGGGTCTTTCGATCCATGTGAGCCAAGCCAATACTGTAGTCTCTTTAAAATGCCTTTTCCATAGGCTGAATTAAACTTGATTTTACTCTGCAATTTAATGACATAAAGAGATTAACTACCGTGCTTGTTAATTGGTGTAACGCTTAGTAAGTATAAGAAGATTGCAGGATCAGAATGTAGCACAGGCCTGATGCATGGAAGACAGCCTCTGCCCCCAGCTTTTAAAGCAGAAGGGGAAAGGCAAAAATAAAACTCTTGCATCCTTAGCTTAGGAATCTGTTTCAGTTCAAAATGACATATTTCTTGCATGTAGAAACACATTTCACAATTTCATACTTAATAAGTTAATCAAAACAAACTCATCATCAAGGTTATGAAAATATGTCACAGGCTATGGATTTAGGACTTCTCAGGAAACCCTATCATCAACAACACTAAAATATTATTAAATGTTTCATTTAGACTTACAGAGAACACGAGAATATTTTCATTATAAATCAGAATGTTTATTTTGTCTTCTTTAAATGAACAAAATAATTATGATAGGCCACACTTATTTAAGCTAGGTACTGTCTTAAACATACTGAAAATACTTTTTCAGTCTTACACTCTCCTTATGGGGAAGCCATAACTAATGCCCTTTATATACAAACATGAAAACAAATATTCACAGTTTTTTCCTGCTTAAAGTCACACAGGAAGAAAATAGAGAAGTCTGTCTGAAGTCAGTATTTTGAGTTCAGGAACACTGTGACCCACTTTGATATTAGGGCATATTAAGAAGGGTGGCCCTAGATAGAATTAGGAAGTATGTTTTCATTTCTTGATTCTTCTGAAGCTGTGTATTCTCTCTAAAGAGGGCATGGTTCTAAGGATAAAGGGAGGCTTGGAAAAGACCAAATTGAAGGGCACCTTTATGTTGTCTTAATTCAAGAGAAACTCGTCTCCCACCCCACCCCCATCCACAGTAAATGGTTCACTGTGATTCTAACAGCAGAAAATAGCTTTAAGTTTCAGGTTGACTTTCAGACTGTGGTGGGGGCAGTCCTAAGAAGGCTAACATTGTCAGACATTGCTGTGCTTATAGTGGCCCTTGGAAGTTTGGGGCTAGGTGAGCAGTACTGTGCATAAAGCATTTCCAAGAATGCATGTAAGAGGTTCCATGGTGTTTCAGGCCTTCCATCCTAGTGATGGAGGTCAGACAGAAAGGTTCCTGTCCACACAGTCTAACTCATGTAGCCTGTCTCAGAAGAAGTGACCAGCCTTCCTGAGGAACAGTGCCAAATCTGTCTTCTGGTTTCTGCATGGGCATGCTCACTCCCAAGATACACATACGCTAACAAAATGGAAAGGTATCTGCCACAGGTGACTTGAGCAGTGGGTTTCTCATAGCAGGCCAATTGCATGTCTAAGTTTTGTGAATTATTTTCAATACAACATATCATTACAGGTATTTTAAGTTACATATTCATGCTTCAAAAACTGTTGTATTAAAAATATAATAGTCATTTATCAATATCCTCATCTTTAACTTTGCAAAATATAAACCGTAAATTTGCTGGAAATTGAAGCATAGACTCCCAACAGGCTGTATAGTTCATTCTTATAATGCCTGTTTCTGAACACAGCTAATAACTAGAGTTGTGGGAATACAAACACATTCTACTTTGAAATATTTGTCAAGAGACCTTAAACAATATTTGAGGCAAAGTTCTTTCTAAGTAGCCACTGCTTCTGTTTATGTAGAAAATGCCATCTGGCTTAAGTTTCAAGGATAAAATTATTAAATATTGTTTGCAAGATGCCATAAAATCAAATATTTGGATTCTTCTTCATGATTGATTGACACTTCTGTTTTTCACACAGATGTGTTTCCTAGGCTGGGTGACACAGTACATACAGTTGTTTTTTTAGCTGACAGTTGGCTTGTAGTATAAAAGTTTACTTTAAAACCTACATTTATCCATAAAAAAAGTCTTAAGCGATGTTCAGGTCTGCAGACAAATTTAACAAAGCCTTTTAAATCAATAATATACTTGAAGTACAGTACTGTTAGTAATGAGATCCATGACTATTATCTTTAGCAGTGTTCCTGGGAAATGGTTACTTAAATAATGTGTATTGACCTCTCTGTATGAAACCCTTTGGGGGATACCAAGATTGATACTCTGCTATCCAGGCCCACAAGGATGGGGGTGGGTGCTAGAGAGAACTATGCACAAGGAGCTCTGAGTTCCTTAGATTGGTCTTAGCAAAGCATTGACTAAGTTACCCACGAGTTTATCCTGAGAGCAATGTCTTTAGGATTTTCATCTTCTATCTCATCCTGAGGGTTCTCCTGGTTTTCTCCTCTGTGTAAAGTCCCATGCGAATGGGTGGAAAACATTATGTATTCTCAGACAGAGGCAGAGACATAAATCCCCACAACATACCATACATGATCTTCCTGGGTGACATGGCAATTAGCTGAGTATCTGCATCACAGAAGCATCCAGGGTAAGGAAATGCAGTTTCTTTGAATTGTTCCATATACTTAGAGCCATGATTCTGTCTTCAGTAGGCCAGGTTCCTCCTCTTTCATGGGCAGGATTCTGCAATGCTGCTTTGCCACTGTGAAACGAAATTTATGTGTAACATAATGCATCTGCACATATACTTTAATATCACTTGTAATAGAAAATGCAGGTAAAACGGACAAGACCTGCAGGAGAAACGACAGGTATGGTGATGTGTTTGTTTAGAGATGACAGAAGGAGAACTGCTGAATGTTCAAGTGACCAGAGAAGAGAAGTGGAAACAGAGTAACATTGGATAAGAAAGTAATATTCTCTCTCTCTCTGACAGTGCGGACACTTGTATATTTGCCATTTTAGAACATGAGTGAGATAAATGTTCACTGGGACAACTGTATGCAGTAAACAGATGCAGGTACGCTACAGTAATAAATCAGTTACCCCGGACAGTATCACATAGGGTGATGCAATTTTTCAATGTGGTGAACATGTAGTAGTTATATCTTGTAGTACCTTGGTGATATTCCACATGTAGTAGTTATTTCCTAGAAACCTCCTCTGTAACAACATATTGTGTGCTATAGAACTGGTTTGCACTAACATAGCGAGTGGGGCTTTGCAGATGGAGGTGTCCAGATGTGTGAACATTTGAAGGACAGAAGACAAGGTTTCTACACACATGGCCGAGTTTCTTGTGTTCTGGGTCTGGACAGTTTTGCAGAACTACCTGCAAAGAGACTGTATCTTCATTTTCAGAAACACTCGCTGAGGCTTTCTCTTCCCAGTAGAGGAAGCTACTGAGGTTCTAATGCATGGCTGGCTGATTTGAAAGAGTAAACTCTTAAGGTTTTTATTTTTTTAAAGACTTCTTATTAGTTTGAGAATTTCATACAATGTATTTTAGTCATATTTGCCTCCTCCCCAAATCCCTCCCAGGTCCACCCCTTTTCCTTACCCAGAAACTCAGTTTTCTGTGTTCTTCTTCAACCCATTTATCCAGTTTGTGATATCGATGTACTCTTGGGTGTATGACCATCTACTCTAGGGTGGTTAACTCACCAGGGAGGCATACCCTTAAGGTAGATGGACTATGCTTCTCCCAACAGCTATCAACTCTTCAGAGAGGAGTGAACACTCATGTCTACTTCCCAGTCTCCACGCTGAAGCTGTTCTCTGGCTTGAGCTTGTACATTTGCATGCTTTTACAACCTCTGAGCTCATATTTGCAAATGCCCTGCTGTGTCTGTAAAATGCTATTTCTTATACTCATCTACTACCTCTGGCTCTTGCAAACTTTCTTCTGCTCTTTTTAAAGTGCTTCCTGAACCTTGGAGGGTGAGGAAGTGATACAGATGGGTCATTTAAAGCTGAGTGTTCCACACTCTGTCTCTGCTCTATAACCAGTTGTAGGCCTTATATACTACAACCAGAAGCTTCTCTGATGAGGTTTGAGAGATGCACTAATCTATGTGTAATAAGTCATCAGAGCTCTCAAGCTTTTCTGCAAGAAGGTGAGTTTCTTGGCTGGCTAAGAAATAAGCAAAGTAGACAACAACAAGATCAAAACACGTAGCTTGCTAAACACTCAGACAGGCCAATAGTAGGTACAGTTTGCAAGACTGGCTGGTGGGGGTGATCTGAGCATAGCTGTCAGAGTCTCATCTCCTACGTGGGAGTGTCAGACAAGCCTTCACAGATGAAGTGACATCTAAGCTCTTTTCAAAAAATGAGTCAGCATTCTCCAGGTAGAGAAGGAGGCAGATGGAGCATGGTCTAGGCAGAGGGAACAGCATTTGCAAAGCATGGTCTGGAAAAAAGCTGGCTGGTGATAGGCTTAGTGTTGTAGGAACTTGATGTCAGAGGGGAATGAAGAAAGTGAAGACATCACAATGTTATGTGTCATCCTAAAACTTCAAATTTTATCCCAGAGGACGGGCTATTGGATCATCTGAAATTTAAAAAAAAAAAAAACAAAACAAAAACAAAACAAAAAACAACGCTCTTTGTTTTAGAGACAATGTCTAAACTGGAGTTTGAGGTGGTTGAATTGTAAGAGATAAGATGGATGTCTGGAGACTAGCAAGTGCTTGCAGAATACAGGTAGGATAAGGTCAAGAACCTACTTTTAATAGGGGTGGGCAGAAGGGGAGGAATGTGTAGGTTTCTTCTGTTCCTTGGGGCCAGCTTTGAGTTTCTTTGACAGTAAAGATCCCTCAAAATCTTCCTAGGTCATGTATGTATTTGTTATTCTGTTTTCCACTGCCACAAGGAGCACTACTTCCTTTGTATATTATTTCAACCCATTTTATTTCTTTGCCCAAGTCTCAAATACTCTATCAAATCTCTAATGATTACTGTCCTAGTTAAAATTATTCTTGCTGTGATGAAGCACTATGACTAAAAGCAATTTGGGGAGGAAAGGATTTATTTGACTTATACTTATACATCATTGTTCATCATCAAAGGAAGTCAGGACAGAAACTCAAGCAGGGCGGGAACCTGGATCCAGGAGCTGATGAAGAGGCCATGGAGGACTGGTGTTCCTCAATTACTTCTCATGGTTTGCTCAGCCTGCTTTCTTATTAGAACCCAGGGCCCCAAGCCTGGAGGTGGTACCATCTGCAACTTCCTGGCCATTCTCCATCAATCACTAACTAAGAAATTTTCCTACAGGCTTGCTTACAGCCCATTCTTATGGAGGCATTTCCTCAATTGAGATTCCTTCCTCTCCTGTGGCTCTAGCTTGTGTCAAGTTGGCATAAAACGAGCTAGCACACTTACCTTTGGAATCCTCAACAAAATGGTATTGGGTAGTCAGGGAACTTCACGAATCAGATGTCTACTGACAGGCTCTTGTTACTTTGTCCATTTGGAAGAGCTGGTAAGTATCTGTCATCCAAAACTCCCTGCAAGTTGTTCCTCTTCTTTAGAATTTCTGATATAAGTAAGATGTTGCAGATTTTAGGGTCTTACTTTCAAGACGTTGGCTACACCCCTGTCTCTGTTACAAACTATCAATTCCTTGCCAAGGCCATTACACATAATAAGGAGCAACCACTGTATACTAACTTCTAATAATTTCCTGAGAAATTATAGGTGGATCTTGGAATTTCTACAGTTTTGCTAGAACAAAGCAGAGGCCATAGGCTATGGTGTTCTGTATTCATTTTCTCATTGATGAACATTGTCATAATATTTAGATTTCAGAAAAGGCAGCCCCTCCAGTCATGGGACCAATTTCAATTTCAGATAAGGTAGACAAATGATAATGACTCCAAATAACACTGAATGTAGCTATTTAACATGATATGTATTTCTCTAAAAGTTAAATGAAGAGAATAAGGAGAAGAAAAAGAAAGGGTAAAGAATGAGAGTGTGATCAGAGATAGAAGAGGGGATAGCAATAGGTAGATAGGAAGATAGAGGATAGATAGGTAGATAGACTGATTGATGATAGATAGATAGATAGATAGATAGATAGATAGATAGATAGATAGATAGATAGAAATAGATGAGAGATAGCTAGCCAGTCAGTCTCAACTACTTCTTAAGTTCCTTGACTTAGATATGAGACATTTGGGAGGATACACTTCTAATGAATATTTTGTAGACAATGTCAACCTAGGTGGGTAGGGCTTGAAAACTAAATTCTTGGCTCAATAGGAGCTTCTCAGTGACAAGTCTCTTAAATGAAGGTGAAGCATGAACTTAGATAGACATTTAGCCATCCAGTCTATGGGTTATTTCCTTCAAAATAAATTAGGGAGAAATATGTATGAAGCAAGGTCAATCGCCAGTTAACCCATGATTTGGGTGGCACACCCAATACTCCTGTCTTCTCTTAGGCTCTCTTCCCAGACCTCTGGGACATGTTCCTGTGGGACAAGAATTCCTTCTTTCTCTAAAGCCTCACTATTATAAGACTGTTGTGTAGCAGAGTCTGGCTGGGTGCTTTGGGATAAAGGATGGTAATTATCTCACAGACAAGAAACTGATTCTAACTAAATATTAGATGTCATAGCTCCTGGAATCTATTGTAGCATGTCTCACCACTAGGGCTTTTCTACAGGCTCATATCTCACTGGAGCTCAGACACCAGCCATTTGCTATCTCTTCCTTCCTCCAGATCCTTCCTCCTCTCCATCCAGAGCTGTACCACTGTCCTTTGTCAAGGTGCCAGTGGATGACTCTAGAAATCAGAGGTGGTTTATTATGCAGAAAAATTTAACTCCTGTTTGTCTCACTTTCTCAAGGACACTTGGGTCTAATAGCAGAACAATCTACCATAGGTTCTTTCTTCCTTCCTTCCTTCCTTCCTTCCTTCCTTCCTTCCTTCCTTCCTTCCTTCCTTTCTTTCTTTCTTTCTTTCTTTCTTTCTTTCTTTCTTTCTTTCTTTTTCTGAAACAAAGAAGCAGTTCTTATTGTTTCTCACAGCCTCTCACTTAAAATTATAGGCAGCTTTTAAGAGACTTGAGATCAGCAAATATTTATTAGGCACTTTTCAGACAGGAAGCACTCTGCTAGGTCACGAGGTTAAACAAACTGAGTATTTACATTCATGGGGTTCCTGTCCATCTCCAAGCAAGCATGAGTACTCCGGTCCTCCTTTCCTGCTGACTGTAGTGACCCTGACCTATGTCCAAACCACTGATGCTTCTCTGGGTCATAAACTGGATTGGTAGGAAAGGTGACGATCTGAATGTGGACTGCAGTGTGCTGCACTGGGAGAATAGAGGCACCATGCGACCATTATTTTCCAGAGTGGACCTTAGGACTTAGCTGTCTGTGTCTTGGTACACTGTCTCCTCCTATTTTAACAGTCAATATGAGCATGTCCTACAAGGAGCTAAGAGAGACATGGATTATATGACATCTTGGAAAGATGGGACAGAAGACAAATGGCTATCTTCAGCATAAGACACTACTTGCAGAGTATGGCAGGGTCTCCTGCTAATTGGGGAAGTGGGTGTCAGAGCAGCCAGTGCCCGGGGTTAGACAAATAGGATAAAAATGGCCACGGACTCAGAATGCTGTGCTCAGGAGACTAAGGCTTAGGAGACACATGTCTTTAGTAGGGTTCAGGTTCCATCCAATTTCCTTTATCAGAAAAACCAGTCAGTGGGCCAGCACTAATGAAGGGAGTCAGTAGAGAGCTCCATTTCTTCTGCCATCGCCATGTGACCAACCTGTCTTTCTTAGACTTCCTTACCCATGGGGACTCTTGCTTTTCTTACCATTTCAATTAAATTCAGTACTTTGCATATTTTATGAATACGAAATTTGAGCATGTCCTTCTTAGATTCTTTTCTTGCCTTTTCTTTCTTTTTCCTAACGATAAACTACCAAGCGTGAGCTCTGCCATCTCCTCACACTCGTGTACTCACACTCGTGTACTCCTTACACAAGTCTTACCAAGGACTATGGGGTTCCAGGAACCTAGACAGCCCTACAGTGTGACTGCAGGCCCAGGCCCGGGGTCCAGCACTCTTGAAAATGGAGATGGGCAGTAAATACAGATGCTTAGTGTTTCTAAGACAACCCCCCCCGATTTAATTTAAATTTTTGCTTATTCACTTTACATCTCACTCAGCACCCTCTCACAGTCACCCCTTCCCACGGTCCTTTCCTCATCTCCCATTTTCCTGGGTATCCCCCCACCCTGGCACTTCAAGTCTCTGTGAGGCTAGGCGCTTCCTCTCCCACTGAGGCCAGACAAGGCAGCCCAGCTACTAGAACATACCCCAGGTATAGACAACAAATTTTGGGACAGTCCCTGTTCCAGTTGTTCAAGACCCACATGAAGACCGAGATGCACATCTGCTCCATATGTGCAGGGAGGCCTAGGTCCAGCGCTTGTGTGTTCTCTGGTTGGCAGTTCAGACTCATTTAAAGGACAAAACTTATGTCTGCCTTAAGAACAGAGGTCAGCATCAAAGCAAGAGTTGGATTTACAGGAGAACTCCACAAGGGGATGGGAAGGTTCTATGTCTGTGCTTTCCAGTATGGTGATCACCAGCCACATGAGCTATGGAATACCTGAACTGTGACTTCTGACACTAGTGAATGGAACTTAAAGCTTATCTAAATTCAAGGAGCTATAGTGGCTAGTGGTTGTGCTAGAATATGTGAGTCTAGACTATTATTAGCGTGAGTTAATTAGGAAACCTAAGTTTCAAAAACAGTGTTATTGACTAACAATACTGGCCTTCTTTTACTGCACTTGGATGTGGCGGCCATTTCTGGTACCCAGTGCTTGCTTTGACTCAGATGATCTCCACGGTACCTCCTATGGAAGGGACCTCAGTGATGTGGTTCTTGATTCTAACCATAGGAGTTGCTATTTGGCAGCATTTCCTGCACTCTGTAACATGCACAAAATATAGATACAAACACAGAGTGTTATCTTTTTAAGTATCTAACTCTTATGACCTTAAATGTTTTCTCAAGCCCAGACATTCTGACCAGGTTTTATGTGTTGGGGGAGGGACGGTACCCTCTCCTCTTTTCTCCTGTTCACACTTCCTAAGTTCTGAAGTTACACAAGCATGTCACCGTGCCCTCTAACATGTTCCCTTTCTTTTTCATATTGATTTCTTTTCTCCTCTGCTTATTTATAAAACATGTTTGTCAGTTTAGTTCAGTAGCAAAGAGCAGAACAACAAAATGCAAACCATTTGGTTATTTGGTGCACACACACACACACGCACACACACACACAAACACACACAAACACACACAAACACACACACACACAAATACACACACACAAACACACACACACACACACACAAACACACAGACATGCGCATGCATTTTGAAACATTAAAAGTACCTTGGGTCAGGCTCTTGAATTCTTTTTCCTCTCCTTTCATGTACAATAACGTTCTCCTGACATGACCCTAGAGGAAGAGTGTCATATCTAGAAGGGGGATTATGAACTATGACGGTAAGGTAACATCTAAGAAGGGATTCTATCTTCATCCCTTCATCCTTGCCCTGAAAGGCTCTGAACGAATGGGTCCAGGGGTTTTCATACTGAGTCTTTCCAGTTCATAAAATCATGATTATTAATCAGAACATCATTAAATATTAATTTACTTTTGAGATAAATGTCACTTTAAATTTGGAATCCTGGCTTGTTCTAAATCCAAGGAGGGCATTTTCATTAGGCTTTATGGAAAGAGTGCACCAAAGAAGCTAAGAAGCTAGTAAAAACCCACTTCTTCGACTCACCTCTGGCGTGAGTCATGAGCAGTGAAACACTGGGCTTTCAGCATAATAAATGCAGTGTGCAGTCCTATGCTAGCAGCCAGAGTACAGTACTGTAGTGAGAGCCTCTGTAGACTATTTCATGTAAGCAGCTGCTTTCCTGTTAGGATTTCACATCATTCAGACAGTAATGCTTAATAGGTAGTAGATACTCAATTAATATTTGTCAAATGAATTGACTAATGAACAATACCTCAAAGAATTTAAAAACCAAGCAGCAGCTAAAGTTGTGGCTGCCATAAATAAAGGTGCTATTGGAAAGAGTACCTGGGTTCTTTTACTGCTCTTCACTAGGAACAGTGTGCTTAAATCAAGGGGAGAGCTTACAGCCAACCTCAGTGTAATATCCACAATATCATCTGCATCTGTTCAGCACAGGACACAAGCACGGATCCAAGAGCCACAGCGCTCTATGCAGTGGTCCTACTTGTCTCGACAGCAGAAGCGACTTCGCCCCTTTGTCTCCTTTGAATTTAATGAACGGTGATAGCTGAGTGACACGTTGCTTCGGAAGGAAGAATGGAAATGAGAAAGGGACTGAGCATCTTTTATTTATATTACATGTTCCTTTCCCAGTCTATCACTGAAACAGTAGAGATAATTGAAGCATGTTGAAGCCAGGATCATCAATAATTGTGCTCAGCTGGCTCAGCAGTGTTTGTAGATTCGGCTGTGTATAAATTAGTCACTCTATTCTTGCCTTACACCTTTTCTAACTCACTGTTTACATTTCATAATTATTTGTGGACTCCGAGAGTGCAAGGTGTAAGTGACGGAGCAGCTTTGGCTTCTAGCCCTCGTTCCGAATAGCTCTTGCGGAATGATTTAAGCCCACTGATGTTGTTTCACTTCTAAATTCTTTGACTTTCTAAAATTTTTAACATTAAGAAAACAAAATGTCTTGAGCATATGAATTGAATATTAAGACTGAGCCCGGGGAGAGTGGGTAAACACCTTATTAACAAAATGTGGCCCTGCAGCAGGCAGCTCCTGGGGCTCTGGCCAGCTACAATAGCAGACCCAAGATCAATGAGAGACCTTGTCTCAAAAAATATGGTGGGGGCTGGGCCAAGTTCCACTAACCATTCATTTATCAGATACATGTTATAATGCTCTTTGGATATTAGAAATCATTCCTCAAAAATAAATCTGTACTTAAGAGACAAAGATGTACTTAGATAACTTACTCTGAAGAAGGTGGGGAGCTGACAAGCTTCCCAAGAGGGTTCTAGAAAGATTTGAAGTTGGGTCTCCCATAGTGGAATAATTTCTACTGAAAGTTTAAAAAATATTTTAATAAAATATATTAAATAATATATATTATTAAATTATTAAATATATTAATAATATATTATTAAAGTATATTTCACTTATATAAATACATATATTTAATGATATATTAATAAAAATATTTTTATTTAAAAATATATTGTTTTACTTTTAATAAAAATTACTCCACTGTGGCAGACCCAGCTTAAAATCTTTCCAGAACCCTCTTGGGAAATTTGTCAGCTCCCCAGTTTCCTAAGAGTAAGCACTTCTTTGTCATTTAAATGTAGGTTTATTTTTTAGGAATGTGTATATATATATATATATATATATATATATATGTATATATATATATATTTCACACACAAAGATATATACAGAGACAAATATACAGACACACACACGGAAATATAAGTATACAAGGTATACACACACAGAGACACATATACACATACATACTCATAGACACACAGAGAAACATACATAGAGTCACATACACACAGACACACACAAAGGACTGCACACAGAGATGCATATTTTCAGACATACACACAGACAAATGCACACACAGAGTAATATATTCACATTCACATAACATACACACACTAAGACATGCAGACACATACACAGACACAGAGACACACACAGACAACAATGATAGTGTTGCTTCTGAAAGCCATATGCTATCATCTGTTTAGTGTAAAAGTTTCAAACTGTATTATTACCAATATTACCACCAAACTGCCAATATTACCACCTCTTTCTAAAAGAAAACATGATGTAATAAATATCAATCTCACATGTCAGCTAAATCAAAAGATAGATGTAATAGTACAGAAACTTGGAGAGGGTTGTATCCTTTTCTGTATTGTGCAAGAAGAATTCTACATATTGACACAATCATCTGGAGTTCTATCATTCCCGGAAAACCCTCAACGTCCTATAAAGTTGGAAAATGAACTCTGGATTCAGATAACGCTGGGAGTGGGAGACTTCTGCAACCAACACTTACATTTGCGTCATTTTGTATAGGAAGTTTGCTTTTTCTGAATGTCAATCTGTTAGCAAACAATACTAATACTCATTCCAGCATGGGCTGAAAATAGAACAGAATTAAGTGGAGTCAGCTCAGGGCTGCACAGGATGATCATGGAGGATTTGGGAGATGACGACAATGATAATTATTAGCAAAATTCACACATCAAATGAGATCATAACTTGGGCTCAGTTTCAGATACACTTCCAAGAATATCCCACCTTCTAGGAAATGTAAATTTTCCTTATGGACATTGAGATCTTAAGCTGAAATCAAATCTAAATTAAGTTTCCGAATCTCATTGCCATATTTATTTCACATTCTCATGCTCTCTTGTTGTGAGCCTCAGTGCATGAAGTTTTCTAAGGAGACGCAGCATGCTTTGAGGTTTCACCATCACCAAATCTAGTATACCAGACTTTCCTTGAGGGGAAACACTGGGAAAATGCATCATGTCACATACGCATTGTAACCAGGAAGAGCATCTCTGAGTTGTCACCCTGTAACCACATTCCTCCTTTCATTTACTTTTGAGCAATTTCCCTAGGTATAAAGAATTCCCTATTCTACTGTTCTTGCTGTAATTTTTATTGTTTCTATGCTGCTTTTGAAACTATTTATTTCAAGACTGTATCATCTGGTACTGAACACACAAACTCAAGCTTCAGTCAGTCCATCTGTGGTCCCTAATTTTCACATTTTTAGTCTAGAAACTGTTGATGGGACTTGACAGGTTCATCTTCTAATTCTCACATGCTACCATATTTTCTTAGGTTATGCTAAATTGTTATTGCTGGCAGTAATTAAACACCCCAAGGTTCGTAGGTGTAAGGAGGTCGTCCTGTCCATCTGCCTTCCATCCTTTCAATTAGCTGTTTTCCATTATCGTATAACCCTAGCTTTTGTACAACAGAGACACATGGCAGTTAAGACAGCAGGCAGGCATAAGAAAAGGAATATCTAAACACTGGCATATACAGACGATGCCTAAAAAATGATGCTTAATGATCTGCCCTGAAGAGGAAAATGGACAGAAAACACTATTGTCCAGGGATGGAGACTCAGTAGTGTCTATTCTTCAAGGACCTCATCCCTTTACTAACATGATGATGATGATGATGATAGTAATAGTAATAATACGACCAAGTATTCTGACATTTAAATGCTGTCTGTTAATGTGATTTTCCTTCCATAGTAGAATCAGGAACACATCAACTTTCAGTCAGAAAGACAAAACGAAATGAAGGCTCAAGGCAAACTGAGGAGGATCAGATGAAGAGGGGAGGAGAGGAGGGAAAGAAAGAAAGGAGGATGGAGGGGGCAGACGCAGAAGGGGGAGGAAAGAAGGAAAGGAGGAAGGCAAAG
>NW_021604566.1:11230803-11256302 GCF_004785775.1 Grammomys surdaster | reverse complement strand
GAGGCAGGTTGCTTGGATTCTGAGTATGACTTTGCTGTTTACCTAAGTGAGTGGGGAGCCACAATAATAGTTTATTGTTAGCTTTGTTGTTGTTGTTTGTTTGCTGCTGTTGTGTCTCTGTGTCATGCCTGTCTACCTTCACTGTATTTAAGTTCCATGATGTCACTAGTGGTCTTAAGTAGAGCAGTTCCTCATAAATATTTGCCGACAGTTGAAGAAGAAAAAACTCTAAATCTTCTATGGAAGGATACAAGAAAAGCATAATAGATGAAGCAAACTGATGCCTCACTGAGGCAGACTGTTGCTTCTTTCTGAAAAAGATATTTGTTCTGATACCGTGTAATGGTTTGCCTGAAAGAGAATGTGAAGAAGAGCATTTCATGCAGGAAGTCATACTGGATTGGAGAAATGGCAGATACTATGAGGTATCTGGAATGAAAGAAAATGATATTAAAAAAAAACTAAATACAAAATTTAATTGTGGTAACCACTGTTGATATAGGCTCAAGGTACCTGGCTCTAAGACATCTTAAAATGGGAGAATTGTTGTATGTAGTTAAGTAGACCATAGGGACCTAGAATGTCAGCTGTAACTCGATTTCTCAAGGTAAAGATGAGGGGACAGGTGCTTAACAGACTTTTGTGGCAGGGAGAGAAGAACATGTGTGCTGGCTGCTTTTGTGTGTCAGCATGATACAAGCTGGAGTTATCACAGAGAAAGGAGCCTTCCTTGAGGAAATACCTCCATGAGATCCAGCTGTAAGGTATTTTCTCAATTAGTAATCAAAGGTTGGAGGGCCTATGGTGGGTGGTCCCATCCCTGGGCTGGTGGTCCTGGGTTCTATAAGAAAGCAACCTGAGCAAGCCAGGGGAAGCAATCCAGTAAACAGCATCTCTCCATAGCCTCTGCATCAGCTCCTGCCTCTGGAATACTGCCCTTTGTGAGTTCCAGTCCTGACTTCCTTTGGTGATGAACAGCAATGTGGAAGTGTAAGCTGAATAAATCCTTTCCTCCCCAACTTGCTTTATTTGTTTGCTGCTGTTGTGTCTCTGTGTCACGATGTTTTGTGCAAGAATACAAACCCTAAGACAGCATGGAAACATAAATGAAAAAAGATTCTAGGACTTTGAGAGAGATCAGCAGGTGGAAAGATGTGTAGGAGAAACAGGGACTAACACAGAGCCAAGTAGAGTTTGGGTGCTGTGGACTTTATGCCTTTATTCTGAGAGCTTGGAAACCTGAGACACACCTTAAACAAGAAAGGGCCTTGAGTTTGGGTGCTGTGGACTTTATGCCTTTATTCTGAGAGCTTGGAAACCTGAGACACACCTTAAACAAGAAAGGACCTTGAGCTGCTGGTGACTAGGTCTGAAGTAGGAGAGGTCGCGAACAGAAGAAGGTGGTCATCAAAGATACTTGACTGAGAAGCAGAGGAAATAGATTCTGTGAGGTGTGCCCTCCTCTGTCGCCCTTCTTTTAAAAAGAACAATAAATAAAATGCAGGTTGGGGTTTCTTGCATCAATTTTTTGACATGAGAATAGCTCTTCAAAACTCTCAGTAATAGGTGAAAAGCAAAGGACAGCATGGTAGCATGTGACTGAAAGAGATTTGTGTCAGCATG
Organism: Grammomys surdaster; assembly: GCF_004785775.1. Taxonomy (NCBI): domain Eukaryota; kingdom Metazoa; phylum Chordata; class Mammalia; order Rodentia; family Muridae; genus Grammomys; species Grammomys surdaster. The sequence goes on along the minus strand of NW_021604566.1, from coordinate 11,254,679 downwards.
AACAGGTCTGGGTTCTAGCTCAGCTCCAGGGGGCCAGATGATGTCAGGTAAGTCATATGACCTTTTTGGAGCTCAAGTGAAAAGATAAAGACAAAAAAAAGAGCACATCCAAGGCCTCTTCTGCCATGCTGTTTGTTCTAGTCTCCAAACACAGGCATATACTAAAGCATGTTGTAATGTCCAAATACAAGCATGTACTAAAGCATGCTGTAATGTTTTTGCTTGAAGGAATAGAGAGAAGGCTTCTTGCTGAAGAGAACTCATTGTTCTTCTAAGGACCTGAATTCAGTCCCCAGCACTCAATGTAGGATGACTCACACATGCTCTAATTACGGCCTCGGGGGATCTGACACTCTCTAGCCTCCAGAGGTACACAGACACAATTTCAAAATCAATCAATCTCTCTCTCTCTCTCTCTCTCTCTCTCTCTCTCTCTCTCTCTCTCACACACACACACACACACACACACACACACACACATGCACACACACACAATCAGAAAGAGTCCCTGTCATGTGCTGGACTATTGAAAATAGAGAAAGGAACATAATTTGAAAATTTGTGTCTACTAATAACAGGGCCAAGCTGAGAAATATCACTTGTGCAAATATTATATACCTGAAAGATTTATACTCATTATTATGTGATTTGAAGCTATTCAAAGGAGCCCAACATGTTCAAACTCTATCCAAAATTCATAAACATTTTTAAATTTAGTTTCATGGAGACTAACTTTGCTTTATGCAAACATACAAATGGAGCATGGAATGTAAGCCAATCATCTACGTGTAGCCGACTGCACCGCCCAGACAGACCCCGGGTAGTAACTGTAGCTTGTGATTTTGTTTTCAAAAGATTTCCATGGCCCATTGCTTGCCATACCTTCCAGGGCTCTGAACATCTCTGTTAGTCATTTTCTGTTTCTCTTACCCCCTCTCATCTTTGTGTTTTCTCCTTTAGACTTTTATAAAAAGAGACATTTGAAATAACACACATCAGGTCCAGCATAAGGACACGCTCTCCGTCATAATACTAAACTTTCTACTTGAATACTCAGGTGCTACTTTGAAGGTTGAGATTTATGACATATATGAACAATTAAAGAAAAAATTAAGAGCTTATGGAGTAGAAATAGAGCAAGAAGGTTTATATGGGAAGGTTTGGAGGGAGAAAAGGAAAAGGGGAAATAATGTAATTGCTTTATAGTATCAAAACATAAAAGAAATATTTTTTTAAAGAAGCATTAAAAAGACCATTGGTCTAAAAGTAAGTCTAGCACCTCTATGCTCTGACATAGCAAACACACACATAAGTGGTCTAATTCTTTAAATACTTGTGTATTCTAGTGAAGAAAACGGTGTCTAAATAAAATAGCTTATTTATAGATCTGGGGACGTCTGTGTTATTGAAGAATGCTCATATTACATCTTTTTTAATACCTGTCTTTCCCTTCTGACTGCAGCACAGCGCATCCGGTGACCACAGAAGGCAAAGCTCTGGGGATCTATTTGAGTGCATCTAAAATAAGCGACACTTGTACCAAGGATAAAAGTACTGGTGTTTTAAAAAAAAAAAACCTAAAGAGTAAATAGTTGTGCTAAAAACCAAGGGTCATTCTGGCATGAGTGGCCTTTGTTTGCAGAAGAGAGTTGGCACCCTGAGCTCAGGCCATGGCAGCAGCTCGGTCCTTTCTAGAGCCTGACTTGCTGAGACGCTACAGGCATCTTGGAATTCAGGAGTATTACTGGTTTGTTCAGTTTTCTTAGAATTCTTGAAAGATTCCAGGAGCTGTGTTGAAAATATCTTGACATAAGAAGTTTGATGCATTTTTAAATTGTTAGTTATTTTAAGTTTTTTTTAACTTTTTTATTGTTTTAAAAGATTTTAACAGGAAGTCAAGTTTTTAAAAAATTACTTCATTATCCTCTAACAGTTATTGTCTTTCTCTCTAGATATCAACCACAGATAATCTTTGTGGCTTTCTGAGATAGAAGCAACACTATAAAAATCTACTCTTTGATACATATATGAAATTTTAAGAAACAACTGCATAGCTAGATATGGACCCTCAAGACTTAAATTTCTCAAAGCTATTTGCTTGCACATACCTGGGGAGCGTGGAACAGCCACACAAAACTGAAGGGAAGCATCACTGAACCCTTTAGAAACATTTGCTTTGTGTTCACAGAATCACACACGTGACTTACTCTGCCTGGTTACACCAAGGAAGTGTCAAGTGTATGACATAATGCTAGTATTTTTGAGTCTGCAGGGGGAAAAGAAAAAAGCAAAAAAGAAAACCTCCTCCTCAAACCTGGAGCCTGAAGCTGTAATTACGATGCCATGATCAGAAAGTTGTGTTTTGTCAGCTTTGGCCCTGAACGGGTGGCAGCATAATTCCACGCTGCTGCTGGAGCAGGGCGCAGCTGTGCAAGCTTTGGGTTTGTTGTTGTTTACTGTTTAAAGAGGTGCTCTCTTCTTAGACTGGGAGGAGATGCTGAGTACAGTTGCACTGGCCGACTGCTCTGCTGCAGGCTTTACATTCAGTTTATTCAGTCAGGACAAAATACCAACTGCCAAAAGAGAATATCCACTGCAATCTTATCCCTGACATTAGTGTACGCCCTCATTTGTAACTGGTCATTTACATAATACATTGATACATTACATATATAATTTACATGCATCCACTTACATAATTCAATGATATATTACATACATAAATTCTACAGTTACTTAAGTCCTATCGTTTATGTATTGAATCATTGCATTTGATATTTGATTTATATACAAGTTGAATTATATGATTGACTAAACTTTATGAGGCAAAATTATGATCAACATAACCTCACATATAAGATTATATGCGAGAAAACACAGTAGTGTACCCTCTTTCATTACTAAAATTAAAAACAAATTTTATGAATACTCTGGAGTGGTAAGACATTACTCCTAACCCAGAGGAAACTGACAGATTCATTATTAGAAGTAAAATTAACACAGCAGAGAAGAGCACAGGTTAAAAGTGTAATGTTACAGGATAGAAAAGTAAGCAAACACTAAATAAAGTGAAGGAAACTTTTATGGTATTCAGAATGTAGCCTTGTCTAAGCCATGATAAAACCTGAAGGGTTCTTAAAGTGAAATATGTGAACCTCCTACTATTAGGAAGCCGGAACTAGGGGTAAAGTTTTCCCTGATTTGGAGGTAGTCTGAGTTTATTCCTGTTTAAAGTAAATATGGAGACTGAAGGGAAGATAGGAAGGGCCACTGGAAAAAAGCAAGTGAGTGTCATAGAAAGTGAGAGAAGCATAGGTGTGGAAATGCCATTGTCTGTGGACAAGGAAACCTCAGTGCACTCAGACAGGTCCAATACAAAAAGCTCTGCTCAAGCAGAAGCAGGTGTTATGGTCCTTGGACATCCTTCCACAGAAAGCAACTTAGGGCAGCCACAGTAGTGGGGATTGTAGTTCCAGTTGCTTGGGAGGCTGGTGCAGGAAGGGCCTCTTGTGATTGTATTCGGGAGTCCGAGAGAAGATTGGAAAACACCGTGACAACTGGTCAGTCAGAGAGAAAGAGTATGAAAATATTGTCAGGGGCTGTGGTAACTCAATAGTGAGGCATGTAACTTAGTAAGTACCAAGGACTGAGTACAGTCTCTAACACCTGAAAAATGATAGCAGATTGGTTTGAATATTTTTGCTTTTTCTAAATAAGACACAATATCTTCATCTTGGGCAGTTTTTATATTAAAAGAAGCTATAAAAACAACATTGGGAGGCAGTGCAAATTCGAAAATAATATTCTCTGGTTTTGTGGTGTTTACCAGGTTGTTGGAATGGAATGGAATAGTGTAAGGAAGAGAGAGATAGAATGGTAGCAGGACTGTAGCTTATAGGGTGGAGACAGCGGGGAGGGGAAATCCAAAGAGGAAAGATAAGAGGGGAGATCCACGGGCTTGTTGACACAACAGGTCAGTGAATGTTCAAGGTTCTGTTGTTAGGGCTGGTGTGCTGCACTTTACCTGAATTACTGGCTTATCTTGAAAGCTTTTTTGACTCTCTGAACGCTATTCACAATTATGTAGCTACTAAAGAACTGATGTCTTTGCTTATCAGGAAATAAGCAGAACATTCTGCCAAAGGTGAATGGTGCCATCGTACCACGGTAACAAGAGCCATAGCACACAATGTTAAGTCCTAAGGAAATCAAATCAACAGAACATTCTCTCACCCTCATTGCTCTCTGCTCTCTTCACTTTGAAATGAAGGCATTGGATTTCAGTCTGTCTTTTGTTGTGGAATCTGTAATCAACACTGGATTTCTTATAATAGAACGTTCTTGGTCAGTGAAGAAGACATTTTGAAATCTAAACCTTGTGACCTCCCTTTGCTTTTCACCAAAATACCCTTTGAAAAGGAAGATTCTGTATAAGTCATGGGCATGAAACTCCTTAAGACAAATGGTACACTGGTGATGCTGCTGCAGTATTTACTCTTGGTAATAATGTTAAGGATAACAGGTCCCACCCTACCCTTGATCACAGGTAGGAAATGTTTCTATCAGACTCATGTTGAAGTTCTCCGTCTATCATAGACCTCATACGTAGGGTAAGAAATTAAATCACTGTTTATCTTAGGCAGAAGGTATGATATTCCAAAAAGAGTAGATGCATTTTATGCTTGCTTGTATTTGTAATGGCTGTTCATGCTTGTTAATTGGACATACCCAGCGGGAGAGGACCTCAGTTGAACAAATCTCCATCAGATTGGCCTGTAGGCATGCCTGCAGGAGCTTTTCTTCATCACTGACTGCTGGAGGAGGGGCTACCCCACTGTAGAGAGTGCCATCCTGAGCAAGAGGTGCTGCCTTATGAAAGGAAGCTAGCTGAACAGGAGCAATATATCTGTAGTTAGTCAGCAGCACACTTCCATGGTCTTTGCTTCAGTTCCTAGTTCCAGGTTTCTGCTCAAGTCCTTGCCTTGGCTTCCCTCAGTGATGGACTGTGACGTGGGGTATAAGCCAAATAAGCCCAAGTTGCTTCTCCAAGTTGCTTTTGGTTCATGTTTTATCACAGCAACAGAGAACTAAAATAGAACAGTATCCAAGTTCTAAGCAGTCTGGCCTCACTACCTGTAGTTCATGTGAAGTACTCAGACTCTGTGGGTGGTTAGGGTATTAGCAGGGTGAAGTCAGACAGTGGGGGAACATCTGGGTTCACCACTGGAATTACCCTATCTATAATATTTTCATTTAATTTTGTATGATCTTAATGTTGCTGCTCATTCCATATATCCATCTCAATGTCAGTAAGTAAGATACCAAATATGGACACAAACACCAATGTCAACACACTGCATAGTGCATTCATTATTTGAAGATCCAATTCTCAACAAAGAAAAAAAAATGAGACCTACAAGCCCAGGTCTTAGAAGGCCTAAGGATATCCTAGCATTTATTAAACAAACATGAATGTGTCTTTTTGTTAATCATTTTCTTTCACTGGTGGAAAATAAAACCTCAGGAAGATCCGTGAATGTTTTTATTTTATTTAGATGTATTTTCTTGGAGTGAGGTCTTTACACAGAGTATCTAATTCATTTTTTGTGATGCCACCCCTTATGGATTGGATATTATTCTGGTTTTTATAAAGGAGGAATTCAAGCCCAAATAACTCTAGCAATAATTTTAGTCCCTTTTTACTTTGTGAAATGGATATGAGGGAGATGTTTGTGTGTCTTGAGGGGGTATTATGTGTTTGTGTTATGTGTGTTGTATGTGTGTGTGTATGTGTGTGTTTGTGTACTTCAAAATAGTCCCATAACTATCTGAAAAACTTTCCAATTCAAATATACTCGCCGCTCATGTCTAAAATGTTTCTTATATAGTCCATCCACTGTTTCTTCAAGAAAAACTTAGATTCATTTGACAGGATACTTGGCCTCCAGATGGAGAAATAAATTTAACTTACAAATGAAGAATCCTGGGGTTTGCAGGAACTGCCATGCATATTACAAGAAAGTTCTAGTCATAAGGACCTCTGGGATCTAAAAGTTCATTGCTTCACTCTCAGCCACTGACTGTGAATCATGGCATTTAACGTTAGAAAAGATTCTGAGGACTGGTTGCTCAAAGCTCTGTGATTTCTTGCCAAAAACACTCATAAAACATGAACTACAAAGATTCTTGCTGCTTCAGATGAAAATAGAGACCAAGAAGAGAAGAACCCTAGATGTTAGTTCTAAACACATAGTGCCCAATGGAAAAGAGATATGAAGCAAAAAAGAGACAAGCCACTAGCATACTAACATACACTAACATACCCTGTACGTAAACAACATCTACACATGGCTGAATGTTAGGCACATGATCTCCAAAACTTCTCTTAGAAATTTTTCTGACCATTTGTTGCCTTACGGAGAACAAAAAATCAATTCATTATTTAAATATATTAACTCTCTCCATTGTGTAGGAACAATACTCAGTGATAAGGACATAAAATAAAGAAGGATGGGCTTGTTCCTGGGAGAATGCAGTGTATCATGGGAAGACATTGTGATTGTAACATGGTGAAAGGCAAGATATACCCTTCTTGATCCCAGATGGGTATGTCATATGGAAGATCTTCTGGAGGGGGCAACATCTGGCCCAGGTTTTGAAGGGCAAGAGATGGTTGATCAAACAGATATGGAAAAGGTAGAGGTTGCACCAGGATCCACTGTGGATCGGTGAAACACTAGAGCAGTGGGGTGTTGTTCATTATGCAGTTTCTGCAACACAAAAGGAAAGTCTGCTTTGTCCTCTTTCATTTTTATGGTTTTAGTTAGCCACCGTCTAACAAGCCTCTAAAATATTACATGGAAATTAACAGCTCCTTAATTTTAAATAACTTTTCTATAGCGTATTATTGTAAATGTTTTATTTTATTATTAGCTGTTATTAGCTTATTGCTGAACTTAATTTTAAAAATAAAATGCAAAAATATGTATGTATATTTATATATGAAATGATAGATGATATAGCTTCCTATATGTATATCTCACTCTACACACTCACACACACACGCACACACACACACTCACACACACACACTCACTCACACACACTCACACACACACACACACTTTTTGAGATTCTCCACTTGGTCTGGTTTCCAGACAGTGACTTGAACAGAAAGATAAGGTTCAGAGGATCTTGTAGGACTGACTAGATTTTACTTCCAATAACAAACAGCCTTTGAAGGGTTAAGGCACTGGTCACAAGGTTAAATGCGTATCTTTGTAGATGATTTTTTACAGCTATGTGGGAAGTGGTTTTCAGATGGTCAACACAAGAAGTTGGGCAAATTTTAATGACTACTGGAGCGACACATACATGGAAGGCTAGAGATTTAGCTCTGTGCCTTGGTGCTGGGGTTTCAGGAATTGCAGAAGATGTGTAAGCAGTATCTGGGTGATATAAATGGTCAGACTCTGCAGTTACATGAAGATGCAAGGATCAGGTGCTCTCAGACTTTGGGTTGGGTGACTGAGGTAGGTATGGCCTTCCTCAGTTCATCAACCAGAACAGAACTTGACTGGATAGGTTGGAGGCATAGGCAGTATAACTGTGCCAGGGCTTTCTCTTTGAGGCCTTTATCAGCACCTGCAGTTTTTCAGCCATTTGAGAAAGTGGACTAAGGTGACATAATTGGTCTTTTCAACTTACAGATATGTACAAATGTACACACAGCTTCCTCTGTGAACTTCATTATGTTGTTTCCAATGTCTTATTATTCACAACATAGATTTACAACTACAAAAAGTGACCATTAATAACTTACCAGGTTGTGGACAGGCAGTCCTGTGAGAGAAATGTGAATAACCAAACGTTGTTGCTTTTGTTTTAGCTGATGTGGCAATGCCTGTTCCAGAGGAATCCTGTTTTGGGTGACCTCCTAAGGACCCTAGCTCTGTGGCTCTGTCCAGTTCAAAATGGCAGAAAAGGCACCACCTGGCTTGAACAGAAAGACATCCAGATCGACACTCTCTCTTCCTCCAGAACCTGTGGACATTATCAGAAGCAAAACATGCTCTCGGAGAGTTAAAATCAATGTAGGGGGCCTTAACCACGAAGTCCTGTGGAGAACTCTGGACAGGCTACCCAGGACGCGCCTGGGGAAGCTCCGAGACTGTAACACGCATGAGAGTCTCCTGGAGGTGTGTGATGACTACAACCTTAGTGAGAATGAGTATTTCTTCGACCGGCATCCTGGAGCCTTCACATCTATTCTAAACTTCTACCGGACAGGGAAGCTCCACATGATGGAAGAAATGTGCGCGCTCTCTTTTGGCCAAGAGCTTGATTATTGGGGCATTGATGAGATCTACCTAGAGTCCTGCTGCCAAGCCAGATACCATCAGAAGAAAGAGCAGATGAACGAAGAACTGAGGAGGGAGGCAGAGACCATGCGTGAGCGTGAGGGGGAGGAGTTTGATAACACCTGCTGCCCGGAGAAAAGAAAGAAACTTTGGGACTTGCTGGAGAAACCCAACTCATCTGTGGCTGCAAAGGTATGAACACATGGTGCTGATTCACCCGTGTAGCCAGAAAGGGTGGAACTCACTGAGTGTCATTTTCTTTATTGCTTTGGTAAGACAAAACAAATTATGGCTACACCGAGATAATGTGAAAGTCCTTCTCAGCTTCGTCCGTGGGCAGATGTAGTCATTCTTCTTGTGCGATGCCATAAAATGGTGTTAGTCTGTGGGAAATAATTATTGTCTGTAGGGATAGGTCTGGATCACAGAGGAAAGCTCTGATTTCCATGATGTGCCACAAGGTGTGGTGGCTTGGAGACTGAGAAAGAAGCTGTAACTGGAAGTCTGGTAGACATTGGTGTGAGCGTCATCTTTGGTCAAGAGGTGCTGCTATTAGAAGTAGCTACAGTGACTCCTGGCCTGATTCAGTGGAAGTTCAGAGAAAGAGAAGAGAGCATAGTCCAGAAAATATAGGGGGCATATGTAAGAGCAGGGAAACAAGAGCGCATACATACACTCACACACACACACACACACACACACACACACACACACACACAGAATATTACCATGTCTCAGAATTTATGATGTGTTCACTTAAAATGAAGGCAGATTCATGTTTTCCATTATGTTTGCATACATAGCCAAATCTGAATTAGTTTCCTTTCACCAAATTTTATGTTTGATTATAATGCATGATTCTGTTTGTCTGATTTTATCTAGAGCTTCAAGTGTGAGCAGAAGACCTATTTCTGTGCCACATATTCAATTATATATTGCAGTATGAGCAATACATGAAGCATCAATTGTCTTTAGCTGTAGGAACATAGCAGAATCTATGGTTCATTCCTGAATGATGACATGAAGAGGGGTAGACATGAAATGTCATATGATTTTTTCTGATTACTGCTTCATTTCCAAATTTCTTCCCTCTATAAACACTAGAGGCTACGGAAATACAGTAGAACATAGGAGCTTTTTTGACAAGCAATGAAGATTCTACAGGATCATCTGCAGCATGAATAATGAAGGCAGATAATGGGCATGGCTGTGGTGGTGATTGGTTTATCTCTGTTGGTTTCTGATTGACTTCCAAAAGCATTTTATTTTCTGGACAGGATGTCCACTTTAAATAAGAAAGACTGTGTTTCCTTTATACACATTGAGGACATGTATCTTTGTGGCAAATAGACAACCTCAGTAGTTTCTTCTTTCCTTTTTTCAGTGAGGCATCCTTGGTTTGTTCTTGATTGTCCTGTGTTTAGGAAGCAGTGTGTCATCCATGGGGCTCAGTTGGGAAGGCTGTTGCTTTCCCTGGTGATAAGTGTTTAGTTACATATTTGAGCTCCTATTGAAAATATGGGATGGATTTTGAATGTGAAATAGACTCTAGATTTAAGTGAGTGTTGTGGGAGTTAAAAATTAACTTTCTACAAAAGCCCTTCAGCAATAGAGGAACTAGTTATAGTTATATCAAAAGTTCCAGGAAGAGTTTAACCAATTATGAAAACTTAAAGCAGGTAAATCAAGAAGACTTGAAGGTAATATGATTTATTTGATCATAACATTATTGACATATATCTGAGGTAGAGAGCTAGGGTAGAAAATATTTCAAATATGTAGTCTTTCATTCTTTAAGATTTTTTGCTAATCAGAACAGTAATGGTTTTTGAGACAAGGGAGTATATTTGACTTCTAAAGTTTAGAAGCAGTAGCTATTCCTTTATCTCTAAGAAAATGATGCTAATTATGGCTTGTTGTAATATACCATTATTTACCCTATGCATCAACAATTATTTAAGCTTGCTTTGTACAGATATGTGCTTATAACAATAAACAGAAGCTACACAGAGTCTTTCAAATTTTATGTTGTTATGGGTAGTGACTTTGTGTCCACATTATTGATGGGGAGTGGCTTTGAAACCATAAGGATTACCGTAAAGCTTTGACATTTATTCCAGCGTCCACACTTTCTCTCTATTTCAGTGGAACTGTTATGGAAATGTTTATGTCTGATTCTATCGTACTTTAAGGAAAAGTGTTCCTCTTTCCTTTGAGCTTTGAAGCTTTTAAAAACAAGCTCTGCACAATGTTCAACATAAACTGATATGTTCTTCCACATTCTTTATGAGCAGTAAAACTTGGTAGTTTGTAGACGGATTCTGAGGGATGAGAGTATGTGAATAGTGTTTCATGGCCTAAGAATACGTAGTCGTATAGCTTCTGCAGCGGGGTGACACTCTAGTCCTCACAATGGATTTAGGTTCCGAGTATATCAGGATTTCTCATGTGCATGAAACCTGTGTGAAAACCTCGGGAATCACTCTGTGTTCTTAGAAGGCAGAGGAGGCATAGATCTGTGAGTCTGGTGGATTCTTACTTCCTTTTCTAATCATCGCTGCTTGGTTGAGCTCATGTTCCTCATGCACTGTGCCTTTGCAGCAGAAACTTGTGAAGATGCCCCCATCTTCCCCGGATGTAAGGATTTATCCTTTTATCTCAGGAACGTCATACCAGTGAAAGTTCCCTCTTTTGATTTTTCTAGTTTATCTGTAATATTTTTGTAATAAAGTACAGTTGGCCATGGTGTTGCATGGCTATAATCCTAGTACTTAGGATGAAGAAACAGGAAAATTGATGGTAGATTAACCAGCCTATGCTGTATATCTAGTTCCAGGAAAGCCTATGCTATGTCCTCAGACTGAGATTATTTGCCATTCCAACCATACTCTTTGTGATGCAGGGAAAACTTTCAGTTAGACAATTCATAGTAAGATATCTTCTCTCTGGTATCAACTAATATTCAATAATTGAGTAGCAATTGCTCAGCCATGCTTTGTGCACCCACACACAGGATGCACTTGCACACTCCTGACCAGCTATACTTTATGTGTGGGTAAGATCCTGACAGTAACAATTGGACTCTTAGGAAACAGGCTCTCCATCGTCACCTAATGAGCTACTCCACCACTTAACTCTCAGGTGTGTTAGAACAACAACAAAGACAGCAAAGACAGAGAGGGCAGAAGAACAATCTCTGCTTGAATGTGTTTGACAAATTAGCTTATGTATATATCATCATGCTTTCCATAGAATACGGAACGACTGGTAGAAACAGTCTCTCTGGGCTCTGGCACGGTTCAGTGATAAGCACTAGTAAGATATGGGTAAGATTGTCTAATGTTGACACCACAGCCGAAGGGAACTGTCTTTTTCAGTTCCTAGTGGTATGCTATGACCTGTGATCTGGTATTGCAGCCTAAGTTTATGTTTGTAAGATAGATTTTATCTTCTTCTAATCCTGTCACTTTATCTTGGAACCTATATTCACCTTTGTGTTGAGATACTGTCCCGAGTTAAAATTACAGGCTGCATGTGAATATCAGGTCCTGTAAATGACCCAATGGGTCCAGCCTCATGGGTCTATAAAATGACTAGGACACCTGTCATACATGTGACAGGAGATTACTGGCTCTGCTATCCTTTCATAGAGCTGTGGAAGGCCAATGGCCAGAATTAACCCAATACTAGTTTTCTGGACAGTAGCTTGGAATTAGATTTGAGTCTGTACCTCTTCCAGACTGAAACAATTTAATCTGTTTCTAGATTCAGAGTATTTTTCTCCCTTTATTTGGCCTTTTCCAAAGGAGCTACAATAGCCATTTCCTATAAATATCACTGACAGGGACTTCAATCTAAGAGATATTTTGAAGCTTTGAGGGAAAATAGGTGTTATATCCTATAGTGCTCTCAGGCTTGAGGTGGAGGACAGAGACACACAGGTGTCTACATTCTGAAGCAGACCATACTCACTGAATACCATACAAGGCCACACTCTGGATGTCTGCAGACAGCAGTGAACTAAAGACATCAGCTCAGTGTCCAGCCCAACCAGAGAATACAGAATAGCCTCAGCCTGAGGGAAATGGCTCGAGACCAGTGGCTGGCAGTGGGCCCATCTCAGGCTGAGACAACACAGGGAAACTGAGATTGAAGTAGCCCTGACCTAATAAGAGCAAAATGCAGAAACACTTTTTTCTGTTCAATGGAACCAGACAGGGAGAGACACCCAACAGCTTTGTTAGACACAGCATGGAGTCAGGGGTAGGCCTTGGATCTTGTCCAAATTCTATTCAATTCCATCATTTGCATAGCTATCCAACCTCATACTTTCCCCACTACTCTTGAGACTGTCTTTCCCTTCCCCTCCTAACCCTCCAGGTCTTGCCCCCTGCCCCCACCCCTCCCACCCTCCTAATTCCCCTATTAGTATGTTCTCTCCTTCCTCCTCCTCCACCTCTGTCCTTCAACAGCAGCCTCATTTTCCTGATGGACTCTTTATCCTCATCCTCCACACTTACTTTCTCCTCCTTCTCTCTTCCTCTTCCTCCTCTTCCTCCTCCTCCTCTTCCTCCCTCTTATCCACTCATTTCGTCTGTCTTTCATCCTTAGCAAATAACTGTATAGCTTAAGGAAAGTGGGAATGGTTAACTGGGAAAATGCTTTTCAACACATTCTTATTAATAGCTACCTAAAGACAAAAGTTAAATTTTCCCCCAAAGAAAAGGAAGAAACCAAATAAAGAATTAGATAGAGTAACACTTTTCAGATAGAATGGAGCTCAGACTGTAACAAATGGTCATTTTGTCTAAGTCGTCTCAGCCTTTCCCTTTAGTCTCCCCCCTCCCCAACTACCCTCTTGCAAAGGTTTGTTTGCAGGACTCCTGGGAAAGGAGATGACCCTGAGCTCCTGTCTTTGATTCCGTTTCTCCATACTGTGCATGGCAATCATGGATAGCAGAACCCCACACAGTACCTAAAGCAATCCTGGACCTCCTACTTCCTGGTACTCAGGGCCAATGTCTGGAGCTTTCCACCATTGGGTTACTCTGTGTGCAATAATTCCTTTAAAAGCATACCCTCCCCTGTAACACTGTATTATTGTGTGGGCCTTTAATGTCATGGAAATAGTAAAGGAAATACATCAAAAGCAACAAAACCCCCTTTGAGCTTATCAAGGAGAAAGAATATATAGTATTCTCATTCTTTTTAGAGTATGTTGATCAATTATTCTAACACTTTGAATGAAAAGGATACTAGAACAGAGCCACAGGTGATTTCTGTTTAGTTCAAGAACTGTCAGATGTTGAGTTGTGGGTCTGTCTTTACAGGGCCACATTCTGCCGTATGATACTCTTCATTTAACTTTGGGATGCTTCCCTTTATGATCAACGCTAAGTGACAATAACCATTTGCACAATGAATGGACTCATGTGCAGATGACTGACACAGCATAAGTTTATACACAAAATATTCCTGCACTCATGCATGTTTGTGATGTATGCTGGTCTGTAATTCTTACCTAGGATTGACAGTTAGCTAAGTACCACACTAGTGGCTGATTTGATGTTCCTCAGCTCCCTTTCTCCTTTTCCTTCTGAATCCACTTCTCTCCTTTCCTGTCTTCATTCATATTCTTTGTGTTCTTTGCTATCACAGTGTAAGAGTTCAAAGGTGCCAACAGGAGATGGAGTTGAACACAATGTGGCCAGGCTATACAGGGGGAATTTGGAGGATGATGCTTTTATTAAAAACAAAATAGAGCCTCATTTATGCAAACAGAGGAGTCAAAATCCCAGTTAAAAATATGTATTCAAAAGAAAGCAGGTAAGAGAAAAAATAACATAATTTTGATCCAAATGTCTCAAAGGTTGATTTCTTAGTTCTTACGGTCTGTTTCTAAATTCGACTTCTGTGTTTTTCTAGGAAGGCTCCCGGGAAAGGCCTCTGCTTTTTTGGCCTCCTTTGGTCTGGATGAGACAGGCAGGAGGATACAAGGAGCCCAGGATCTCGGTCTTAGCCTCACTTGATTGAACTATGAAAGTAGATCCTGCACTTACACAGCTGTCTTGGCTGTTGTTTCAGTTTGTTAGTATCCCCCTTTCATGTCGGGGATGTAAAGGCGTCTCTGCTCATACTGTAACTTGTGTGATCATCTTAACATGCCCTCCCATGCCCTAGCACTGGGATTTAACTCAGGTCTTCATGCTCACCAAGGAGCACTCTGCCCTTGAGCTATCCTGTACCTACGACTGTTCTTGAAAGAAGAAAAATTCAAGAAACATTCACTTTTCACTTGCTAATTTTTTGTTTGTATTTTTGTTTGTTTGGTTTATTGTTTTGAAGAGAGCTAGTCTTAATTCTCAATAGCTTTTTCATCTGTTTAAAAAAAAACAAAGCAAAGCAAAACAAAAGAAACATCAAACAACAACAAAATCCACATTAGTTTCCATTAATTAAGAGAAGGGATTCAGGCTTCTTTCAGAGTTGAGTTTTACACCTCAATATCTGATTATCATTCTCTAAATTAATCTAAAAATCCAAGAAGCTCTTTCTACTGTGCTTAATATTATCCAAAGCCAGAAGGGTTTGGCAATCTTTAAATGCCATGGCGTTGAAACCCCGGAATAGTAGCAGATTTGTTTTATTTCAGGCAGGAGACTCTATGAAGTGAATGAATTGCTATTTTAAGTCAGCATAAGTATTATGAAAAGCGGTCACAATATTTAACACTATCCAATTTGGAAGATTCTAGAAGGGTTTGTGTAAGAATCCGGGCGTGGTTTGGACAGAAAACACAAGGCCAATCCGGTTCCACAGGAGGGGGTTTATTTAGGGAGTTGGGGAGAGAAGCTGGGGAGATGGCAGAGGAGGCGAAAAGAAGAGAGAGAGGTTGGGGCGGTCTCAATTATTTAAATGGGTGATGACATGTAACTTCCCAGGTGTAGGTGAGCAAGACAGGTGAATTCTGGGAGTGGTTGCCTCAGTAATGATGTAGGAAACGCCCAGCCCCTGAATATGATGTCACTGGGTTCAGACTTATACTAACAGTTTAAACAATGTTGTTTTTGATTAACTGCTCTTGCTGAAGCTTGATCCTCCACTAAAATGGGAAGAAGAAAGCTAATCCTTGCAAATGCCAGGAGCTTAGAGGGAAGTTCTGGTAGAGAGTTTACCTCTCTTGTTTGTGTTTAAGATTTTGTTTTCTAGTGGAATAATGTCCCAAAAGCCTCTCTTACAGTTAAATGACACTGCTTTGATTCATTGAGGAGAGGGCTAGAAACTGTCTTTTCCATTTTTATTCTTATTTTCATAGTTTAGCTTTTCGACAACATGTATCAGAGGACACAGATCTTTTTGGGTTTCATTTGTTTGTTTTAACTGATAGACTAGCATAGCTGGCTTGGCTTTGAAAAGAGACAGCTGTACTCAAGGATTTATATTGATTTAGTTATAGCAGTGGTCAGACATCCTTCCCCTCATATGCAAATGTCTTGAGGTAGGATGAAGTTATACTGACTTATAACATGATATAGCAGTTAACTGACCTAGACCTGAACACGGGAAAATGTGATTTTGAATGACACTGGTTTGTCTCCTTCTACTTCTACTTTCTACTTTCACTTTTAAGTTTGACAGAAATATTAAGCATATGACAAAAAATGAATCTCTTCCCAGAGGATCCCTTAATATGACCATTAAAAAATTTGAATTTTAAATATAAAGTATTGAATGTCTTACTGATTGTTACAATAAATAGTATACAAACTTAGCCATCAAAGGGAAAAGCTTAAGATTTCTTATTCATGTTTGATTCATCTGTACTTCTAGATTGCTTCACAAAAGACAGCTCACTAGAAAAACATGCACTAGTGACTCAAACAAAAACCAGCAACAACAAAAAAATGCAAAGCAAAAAAAATAGAATTGAAAAATTAATTTTTTAAATTGCCATAGTAACTGGATCATGGAAAAGAGGAAGAGGAAGATATTTGCTTTCATCTTGCAGACGATTTTTGAGTAGGCACTGAGACGTGGCATCCTAATCATTTCATATTTGGCTCCAGTGTTCTGTTCATATTTGATTGTGTATGTTTCTATATTTAAGTTGACTTCTTATAAAATGTATAAACGAAGTGGACATTCCTTGCCCTCTTTCTCCATAAATCACTTTTATAGTTTTTATTAACTCTGAAACAAAAAAGGTACTTTGGACATCCCCATGGCCACATCATTGAAGTAGATACAGCTGTCTCCAGGTGCATATACACTGCCACTTCTCCATTTAAACATGTCATGATATAAAGAACTCCCCTGCAGGAAACACAGTGAACTGTGGATTTGACTTTGTCACCCAAATGGAACATTCAGCCCATTCAGAACATGACCTCCTGTGATAATCCAATCAAGCATGAAAATCCAGAAGAAGTGCTCTAATATCCAAGAATAGAAAGATGAAGTGTTTTTATTAGTCTCCCAGGATCTTGTTTCAGGGTGTTAGAGGTCATTCTTACCCTGAGCATCACCATTTAACTTGTATCTCATTGAGTCACTCTTGATGCAACCACAAGTGTTGAATGTCACTCTAAATAGATGTCACTCAAGCCTATACCACAGCAGTACTTACCAAGGACAACCAAGTGATTTCAGCACAGCCTCCTTTCCGCATCCTACCTCAGGATATTTGCATACGAAAGGAAGGACTTCTGACCACTGCTATAACTAAATCAATGTAAAACCTCGTAACAGCTATGGATATTGAACCACAGTTGTCCTTGCTGGTGACATCCAACCTATGTCCTCAACTGAATTTTCAGTTTGGGACTTCTTTTTAACATTGAAATTTAGCTTACATTTCCAAACTTCATTCTTCTCTCCTTCTATAGAGTTTTCTGGGATTGTCTGACTTGGACTTTAGTGTCTGACCAGTGTGTGGTTTCAACCAGAACTTGATTGGATTAAGAAATAAATCAGTGCCACTTTCTATGCTGAGGTGCTATGACCAGGCTTGTGCTGGCTGACTTGTTTCATTCACACAGTGGGAGCTTTTGCTTTGGGAAGCTAGCAGAGACTCTGCATGGTATCCTTGAGGTGAAGAATCCATTACATATCAATACATGTTTTGGTTTATAAGCAGACAGACAGCAGTAAGCAAGGTTGCTTTTCAATGGTACCACAGATAAAGTGAATTACATATGCAAAGAAAGAAGATAAGACCGGTCAGGCTAGGGAGCAGGAAACCATGTATTTGCCATTTCACATTTGCTCTGTCAAAAGCCAACTCCTTCTTGTTGTGCTTCTTAAATGAATTCTGCAAGTGTAAAAATTATTGTATTACATAAGTAAAGTTACTGCATTATGAGTAATATTACAATTAAGAACAAAAATCTGCTTTTTAGGACTGGTCCTTATTTTTAAATCTCTAGCACAGGAGCCATTATAAATCTTTCAAACCCCACAGAATGTTTATAATTAATAATCACACACATCTAACCCTTCCCTAAATTCATGCAGATTAGTATGAGGCAGCTAAATACTCAGAGAACTGTTTTGCTGGGTGGATGGTAACAATATAACAGGTACATTAACGTTGTCAAAGAAAGAATGGCAAACTTTTTCTTCTGGATTTTAAAGTGAATGCGTTTGAAGACAGTTAACAGGTCTGGACTGTTTATGAACCATTCTGACTCCTGTCAGGGGGGCCTCTTGGCTTCTTCCCTCATAGAAGAGGTTGGTCAAGGCACCTTATTGCCACCGAGGAGGATTTGGAAAATACTTTAATGTCTTTTTCCAATATATCCTGAAGTAAAAACACACCTGAATTACCTCCTCAGACTTATGTTTTCTCTCTGCCTGAGTAAACCCATCTCATCTTTACACTTCTTTAAGAAGATCTTCCAAGTAAAACGTAATCTGTCCCTCATACTTGTCTATATACAGCACGTTGACACTGAATTCTAGAGCTTTCCCCCTCTGAGACAGTATAAGTTAATATGTGTGTTATTGAACAAATTACTGCTTTTCTATCTCATTTCTTTGGCTCTTGTTGGATTTTGGGTTTATGCTTGTTTCTTCTTTGATCATTTTTTTGTGAAGACATTTCATCAAATTTCATGACGTGGAACATAGTATTTACTATAAATTATTATAAATATTATTATAAATTTTAAAAATAGATGAGCTCCCCAATCCAGGCACCTCGTCCTCTGTCTGTAAGGCAAACAGTCTAACAGGAGGTAGGAGCCCCCCAATCCAGGCGCCTCACCCTCTGTCTGTAAGGCGAACAGAGTCTAACAGGAGGTACGGTTTCCCTTGTGGCTTCATTGAAACCAGAATCTAGGTAGTTCTTTCCCTGTTTCTTTGAGAGGAACAGGTTCATGGAAAACTCAGATTGTGCAAGGAAAGTGCTGGCCTTCCCCTCCCTGTGGCTGCTGCTCTTTCCTTAGAGCATTCTGTTTAGAGCAGAATTCCAACTTGGGGGAGGGTGCAGTCAGCTCGCACCTGATATAGAACCTGAAGCTGTTTGAAACATCCTCTCTGAGGCATACAAACAGCTCCGTGACACCCATCAGCACGAGGTTCTCCTTTCATTTGAGACCTGTTCCTTTCTCACAATTCTATTTCCTCATACCCGGGAGAAAAAATAATCTAATTCCCACATCCAAGACCTTATACAGAGCTGGGCCATGATTCCTGTTCACTTCCACATCAGCAGTAGGAAGCCATTTTCTGAAATGGGCCAAGGAGTTCTGAGTTTTGTGAAACTCGAAGACTCCTCTGTGTAGGTGTAGTGAAAAAGCAACTGAAAGCAATGGAAAACAACCAGGCTCAGTGGTTTCCAATAAACCTTGATTCTCCAGGTGGAATTAACACTGGGGCCCATTTGGCCATTTTTACTTTGTGCCAATACTAAATGACCTGCATCTCGAAATCTCTTAGTGTGGGGATGGAATTGACGTCCAGAATCTTGAACTCTGGTTACAATCTCTGAGCCTGTTTCCTGTGCCCCCACTGAATGTGCACTTTCTCCCTTCATGAGGTCTTTGTGATTACTTGCCTGATTTATTTTCTACACCCTGGGGCCACTAGCTATGCCTCTGTAGTCTAGGCTTTGCTCACCTCAGACTACTGTGAGGACCCACTAACCTACTCTCCCACATTGTTTCTCCTCAATTCCAGCCTACTCTACCTGGCCAACACAATTACCATTTAAGACATGTATGTGATGGGTCGTTCCTGACCCACAATCCTCAGGACTTCTCACTGGCCAAAGTCTAGGTCAGACTCCTTTTGGCACTATGCTCAAGATCCCTATCCCTACTCTGTTCAGCTTCCTGCCTTACCGTGACTCCTGTGCGGCGCTCTAACATGCTGATCTCTGTCAAGATGGAGTCCTCTACCTTCTGCAGGCAGTAATCCCACGTGACTGCATCTATTCATGTGGAACAGCAGTTCTTTGACTTGTTCAAGGATGCCTGAGGCTTTCTTGTAGCCACACCTGCACGCACATGGCACATCAATGCCTCCATGACCACCCATGAGTTTTTTACCTAGAACGTTCTCTCTTTCCTCCTGTTCTTTTTACCTCAGCTCACATGCCGCACTTCTGGGATTTCTATCTAACACTCCTGCTTTCCTCAAGTTCTCCAGTCTCATAGCCTGGGGATTCTGTCCATACCCTGCTCCTTTTCATGGTTGTGGTCTGTGAGGGACCAGACCATCTCTTACCTTTAGTTCCTGACAACTTGCACTGTTCTGACTCAGAATAAGAAGTTCTCATTTCCTGCCACCAAATGGCACTGGAGGGTAATGATGGCAATAAAACTATGCTCAGAAATAGTCTGATGGCAATTAAACAACATAGTCAGATGTCAAATAGCTTATCCTAATAATCATACCTGGATATTTTATCAGCTTTAAATGGCTTTAAGTTTTTTAATGTAGGCCAAAAGGCACAAATGTGAGTTTTGTGTTTTTGTAATGTATAAATTCTCCCTTCAGAATAGTAGTGGAGGCTTCTCTATGCCATGGAGTTCCTGTGGAGGCAGGAGGTAGGTGCTGCAGCCAGGCGGCTTTCAGGTACTTGCCTTGGCAGGACTGCTCATTTTGCTATCTGCACCACTGATTCTTGTCTCACTCTGCGTGTGTGCCAGGAAGCTTGCTCTGACACCAGACATGGGTCCTTTCATACCCTTAAAGGATGGACACATCATTTTGTTACATTCAGCCTGTCTTTGGAGGACTTTGGGCCCAAGGGATATTTGTGAAATAGATTCATTATGTACTAGTTACAACTCTACCTGAGTGCAATGAGACACACACTCATGTACACAGTGTATGGTGTGACTTATTACCTAGATGTGGACAGCAAGGGACAGTAGAAGCCATGGTAACTGGTGCCCTGATACCCAGTAAAGCTTCTCAGGGTACAAAGAATCTGTAAAGCAGCCTGCTTTGAAGGACTTCTGTTTCTCAAAGCTGCAAGCTGTTCTTCATCAGGATATTGTCTCTCCAACACATTCTGTGGTTAGTTGAGAGCTGCAAGTGAAAAAGAAGGGAGAGTCAGTCCAGGGCTACCCAGCGACTTGCTCCAAAAGGGGACTTCGTTATCTCTAAGACAGGAATATGGACAAATGCAGGGTTTGAGTCAAGATTCGAATGGGGGCATTGTGGAGTAATATTGAAGAAAACCGTTTCTGAAAAAAATAATTTTGATGGTATAATAATAAAATGGAGGATTAATTGCTTATTTTCACTACAAAATATAGAACAATAATGTTATCTATATAAGTGAGGTGATATTTTTTATAATCAAAACTATTTTCTGGAAATGCCTTGATTAAGACTTTATAATAGAAAAAAATGGGTTTGTTTGTTTGTTTGTTTGTTTGTTTCAAAAATGCTTGCGATCTACATACTATTTACCTAGCATACTTACCTATACAATATTCTGCTGTTTCAGGTTCTACTCATCGGGTTTTCCAATTTATTTTTGCAAAATGAAGTTTATTCATCTGTTAATATTCTGTTACCTATGAAGTGATTTTATCTTGTTTCCATTTAACAAGTCACAGAACTATTATTTTGAATGACTTTGTGTATAAGGAACCAGAGCTTAAGTCTTAAGTAAGTCTTCTATGAGCATAAATGCATAGTTGCACAGAGTCAAGGTTTTCATATGTTAAATCTTTTGACACTGTCATATCTGTTTGTGGTTTTCGTATCATCGTATTGAAGCTTAGTCCTCTGGGGATTCTGTTATAGAAGGGAAGACAGTAAGCCAACAAGTTACACTATGTTCCAACTTCTGTCACTGTGAACAGAACAAAAGAAAAGTTGTATTTGAAGAGATTCTAAGATTTTATGGTAGAGCAACTTGCTAGACATAGAGTCACCAGAAGTCATTCACTGTACAATCGCAAGTGAGAGCACACTCCATATTGTATGGTACTTAGAGTTTAGAGAAGGGATCTAATTGTGCAGATTTTACTAGGCACAGGAGGTTTTCTGAACCAGGAAGTAATGTGGGAGGGATAGAGGAATGTCTGGAGAAGAGGGAGAGAGAATAAATAAAGGAACCAGGAAGGGACAGCAGTGCTGGCTGCATGCTGGACTATCAAGAGGAGTAAGCTAATGGGAGGCTCAGGAGAGCTCTGCATTGCTTTCACTGGAGGCCACCAAGAGCCTACAGTCCATCAGGTAGTCAGTAGATAGGCTTCTCTTTGTAAGTGGTGCTGAGAAGTCCTGAGGGGCCGTAAGATCCACCACTCAGGGGCAAGTCACTCGGAATGAATGGTTGACTGAGACACTTTGTCCACTTGGGGAGTTTGCATGGCCTCAGAATCTTGACAGATAGGGAACAAGAAGAGAAAGTAGTAAATACAGTTATTATAAAGACCAAATTAGCTGCTTAGCAGAGTCCTGCTGTGTGTGCACACCTAGAATGTATGCTATCATCGCTATTACTCAAAATAATTATCACAAAAATATTGTCTTTAAATGTTTAGAATTTCTGTTGCAGTACGGTAATTTTATTAAAATGTGAAGGATAAAGCCTGTGCATAGATAGTAAACTCTTTTTCTCTTAGTTTAGAACTAAATCTTTTAAGAACATCTAGTTTAATTAATGCTTATTGATTTGTCTAAGTTTTCTTGAAAATGACACATTAGATGAGTGGAAACTGTAATACAAGTTAACATTTGAATCTTAAAGATCCTCTGCTTTGGGGGTGACAAATGGGTTCTATTATTGAATAAAAAGCCCAAAAAAGAAAGGAGAGAGGGAGGAGAGGGACAGAGGGAGGGAGGGAGGGAGGGAGGGAGGGAGGGAGGGAGGGAGGGAGGGGGGAGATCTTGACATTTAGCACTTGTACCTAGCTGAGCCTAGCTGTCTTCTTTTCCAGATGGCCACTGTCATGTTAATTACTGACACTAATGTGACTACTCTCAGTTGAGCAGCTGTAATTCTTCTGTTCTTGTTCACAAATAGTGGCTTTGCTCTGGGACAGAACAGCCATCAGTCCATCACGCTACACTTTCAGGTTGGGCTCATTGGGACAGGACATCACGTTACACTTCCAGGTTGGCCTCGTTGGTTCATCTTTCTTATCTAAGCATCTGTGAGCAGGATATGAAATTAAACCCAGACCATTGACCTTCTAAACTCTGTTGTTCTATTTTATTAAAAATAATTGTTAAGCCTTAGCCATAAAATTGTCCATGCTACATTTTAAAACCCCCAAGTCTGTTCAAAACCTCTACGGCAACCAGAGAGCCGTTTGCTAACTTTTAGATTGAGATAGGAATATGCCATAATATTTCTTTTCCAATGTGTACATTTATTTAAATAAAAGTTGACTCCTTAAAACACCATTTTTATTTGTATTAGCATGTAAGGAATCAATATCTTGATTAAGAGCATTCATTAGTAAGTCTCATTTCTCAAATTATCAAAGGCAGCCTACAGAGATTGGCATCATCCACGTACAATCAACAACTGGGCTGTGGATAGAGAAACAGAGACTAGATAAAGTAAACCAACAGGGAACAGTCAGAGAGACAGCCTAGATAACGGATGCTCACTGCACTTTCTCTAGTGTACTAAATCAACCTATCTTCTGTCTAAGATATTCAAGATTTGGTAGGCAGAGAAAAATGATAAATTATAAATGGATTGAGCACATAGATACACTGATACATAAATCATAAGTAATATAAATAGGTACTTGATAAATAGGTAGATAGATGGAAAGACAGACAGATAGACTATGAGAGATATAAGATAATATATGACAGAACATAGATGATTGATCAACCATAGATAATAAAAGGAAGATTGATTGAAAGTTAATGATAGATGATAGATCGATAATTGACTGGTAGATGATAATAGATTAATAAATGATAGATACAAGATAGATGGAAGTTAGATTTAAGATATGTGATATATATTAGATGATAGATATATGATAGATAGATAGATAGATAGATAGATAGATAGATAGATAGATAGATAGA
>NW_021604566.1:11223338-11230793 GCF_004785775.1 Grammomys surdaster | reverse complement strand
AGATAGATAGATAGATAGATAGATAGATAGATAGATAGATAGATAGACAGACAAACAGACAGGGAGTGCAACTGAAATAGGGTTTCCAGTGAAGATGTCACTGGAAAGGCCATACTGAAGCAGAGTTCTGAGCTGATCCTGTTTGGCAACTGTGGTTTCCAGTGTGGATGATTCTCTCATACTTCAGGAAACATTTGGCAACAACAGAAGCTTTGTATTATCCATTTTGGGATAAGAGTGCTGCTGTCATTGGCTAGGTGGAGGTCTGGGTGTGGTCACACTTCTCATAGAAGAGCTGCTGACAGCACAGTGTTTTCTAGAGGACCTGACTCTGCCCTAGTTTCAAGGAGGCTGCTGGGGAGTGAGCCTGGGAAGCAGAGGAGTTAAGCTTTGTCACTTCACAGGAATGTAGATGTGGGATGCTGGAAACCCTTATCTAGGCGTTTGCCCTTTTCCAAAAGCTCTGAGATCAGGGAGCTACAAGTGGATTCTGAGCAGAAGCAGGCCGATGCCATTTGAGACAGTCTCATTGCAGCGTCCATGATGGAAATCTATGTTAGTGAGGGGAAAGGGTGGAGGTGACTGTCTCTGAAATAATATGAGTATAATATGTCACAGTAACCGATGAAGAATGGTGAACTGGTAAAGCATTTATTCCAAACACAATCACTCAGGCAATTTATAGTCACCTTAAAATTGGCATCTGTAGACCCAGCATCCTAGCTATTCATTTAATTAAATTAATTCATTTAATTAAATTTATTTAAATTATAGGAGAAAATGACCACTGTCCAAAATTAGATTTTAGTAGTTACAGCAATACAATGTCTCAAAACAAAAGCAAAGCAAATACATATACCAGCTTAGAAATGCCAGTAATAGTCCATTTCTCTTCACCAACTAATATGAACTTTTTCAAAAGGCCATTTCATTCAATAAACCAGATTTGTTAGCTAATTACAGTAGTTCCATATGCAACTTTCGTGGGATCATATTGACCATTAAATCCATATCTGCCTTTTTGTGTTTATAACCTCTGTGTGAATAAGTAAAAATTACGATTTGATTTAAAAAGAAAAAAAACAATGAAAAAAATCCGTATTTTTTCCTTTTTTTGAGATTTTATGTTAATTATGTTTCTCCATTTGCTTTCTTTCCTCCAAACGCTTCCTTGTTTTTTTTCAAATTCGTGATTTTTATCCAATTATGTTATTACATGGAAATATACATATACACATATACATCAATATAACTTGTTGAGACCATGTTACTTGTGTATGTATTTCCAGGGTTGATCACTTGGCACAGGATAGCCAATCGGTGTGCTCCTCCCTCAGGTCAACCATCTCTCACAGATTTACTCAGTTGACCATGAACTTTTAGAATAAATAACACTATGCAGCTCAGAAAACCCAGATACCTTTGAGGGAGCATCTAAAGAGGATCATAAGAAGCTAATCAGAGGAGACAGATTTAAAAATTTAAAAAAATTTTAAAAGGCAAATTTCATCCAGATAAACATGGGGGAATTTCACGAAGCCAAGAAACGCCCATCAAGATAGTACCCGTATCCGTAACTGACTGCGGTGCTACCCAGGAAGCCTACGCCACTGTAGGCCTTTCCTACTTTAGTGCTCTAGGAAATCTTTTTTTAAAATATGTATTAGAAAAAGTCTTCCCCCCTTTAAGTCATTTATCTTTAAATTAATGATTTAAGGACTGAGGACAAATACGTATTTTTTAACTAGGCAAAGGTTCATTAGTGACAACATAAGCCATTTCTGAACCTTTATGCAAGAACAGAAAGTGTCCCTTTGTAAAGTCACAAATATCTTTGTAACTGTAATTTACTGAGCAAGTGAAATAGTGCTATTTTATTTCAGAAGAAGACCTGGTTTTATGCATTTATGTATTTAAAATCACGCGAGAGACACTTTAGTTTTTGTTTTGTGGAAACATGACGTTGGCAGAAACTGCCACTTAGAGCCCAGTTTTGGAATGTTTGTCGATTGAGAAAATAAATTCTTTCCTCTTTCCTTGCCCCCATCGTTCTTGGCTCCTCTGGATTCCTACAAAGGCCTACGTGGAATCCTTGCGAATCATGGCTACACCTCTACGGCACCTCCACCTCACCTGTTTCCAGCTCTGTTACTGTAGTGTGAGGTGGTCACACTCCTGAGTCTTGCTGATGATTCAATGGGTTAGGTGTGCCTCCTGGGTGACAGAGAGTGCTAGATAAGAGGCCGCGCTGTCACTACAACTGTCTGTTTTAGCAGTGCGGTGTGAACCATGAAAGCAGCTCTTTAGTAATATGCAGAAAATTGCAAATAATTCCCTAGGAATTATCTTTAATATTATCAATAAGTACAGTCTGACTCTAGGAAATAGTATGTGGGGCTCGAGAGGTGGCCCAGTGGTTACCAATGCTTGCTGCCTCCCAGGAGACTTGAGTGGTTCCCAGAACCCCTATGGAATGCCTACGATTTGCCTGTAACTGCACCTGCAGAGGTTCTGGCGCCCTCCTCTGGCTTCTGTGGGCACTAGTTACATACATAAGGAATCACTGGAAAGAATACTTAAAATTATTGTTTTTTAATGAGGACTGTACCCGTTTCTTATATTTTCTATGGATTTTCTCCCTCAAATCAGATCTTATCCTGGGGGAGGTTTCTATGGATTTCTTTGATTTTTTCCTTCCCTCTAATGCTAGGTCTGGTGTCCCAGTCTGTTACCAAGTATCATGCACACACAGTTGATAAATTTTGCTGTTTGATTTTATGTAGAAATTATGCATCAATGGTTACAAGGCACAAATTTTACATCAAAATTATTATGAGAAAATGTGATTATTTATTTATGTATTGATTTTACTTACTTATTTTTGTAGGAGAGATACTTAGTTCATGAAAGTAAGCTTGGGGAATACTTTATTTTAGCGAAATTATGGCATCTGGCACTTCTTTGAATTTGTCACTTGGTTCATTTAAATTTATATTTTCATAAGACAGAAAACTGACAATTTGAAAATGCATTAGTTTGAAACATTTAAAAGGATATGGTGTTTCTATCTAGTCATATCTTTTCCAGAAATTAATCACTCTTTTTTTAATGTTCTCACTCACTGTAAATAGATCCTTGTTAGCCCACTAGTATTCCTGAAAAGTGGCACACTGATGTTCCTCCATGTGGCAGAGAGGAACGTCCACACTGCCAGATGCCTTGGGCTCACCAGAAGAAAGTCTTCCTACATTGCTGGCCCTCTGGTCCATACCCTTTGAACAAGAGACAAACCATCACAGAATGAACTTCTTGGATGTGCTGGAAGCTGGGTGTGGTTTTGACACATTGCAAAGCAGCATTTGAAAAGTGGGGGGAGGAAAATTAGGGACTTAAAGTCTCCACTATGCAGTGAGTTCAAGATTAACCTTGATAAGATTAACCAAGATGGGATACATGATATCCCATCTAAACAGCTAAACAAACAAAGCAAAACCTAAACTAATCCAAAACAAAAGCAAGCAAACAAACAACAACCCCCAAATAAGAGAGAGAAAAGACACATGTTGGACTGGTTACAGTTAGAGCCCTTGCTTTGTGTCAGCTCTACTTTAAGTGATTATCTCTGAAAGATGAAAAGATGCCATTAGTAGCCATGTTTTTACTGTTGAGCTTTTATTATTTTATCTTACTCTGTTGTGTATAAGTGTGTGTGTGTATGTGTGTGTGTAAAATATATGTGTATGTGTATGTATATGTATGTGGTATATATATATGTATGACAAGAGTAGTGTGTAGTCCAGGCTGTTATTCTGTGGTATTCTCCACCTTACCCCTTTGAAACAGGATCTCTCACTGAACCTGGAGCTTACAGTTCTGGGCTATGCCCTAGGCCTCCTGCACACTCCCATCTTCACTGATGTTGTGGGCATGCACAGGATCACTATGGGCTTGCTTTATGAGTTTTGGTATCCAAACTCTGATGTGTATGCCTGTGCAGTAAGCACTCTTAACTGCTGAGCTATCTCTCCAACCATTATTGTGGAGATTTTAGATGGTGTTCTAGGTAAGTAGACACATTAAGATCTCTCTCTGGTGTCTGCGAGCTCTGAGATCATCAAACGAGTTTAATTTCAGAGTTCTTTGTGAAACAAATATGTTGAATTTTGATCATGTCCACATTCAGCTGAAGGAAAGAAATAAGCAAATTAATTAAACAGATGTAGCATCAAACTGCCTCCTAAAATATATATCCTTATCCCCATCTAGCCTCAACTGTCATCAGAGAAGTCTCTACCATTGCAAAGGCAAGCAGTTAATACAATGATTCACAATAGACAAAGTGTGGAGGTCAGGTGGCTGTGGAGTGCTCGATCCCAGGGATGTCTGTATGAGTTCCTTACCCCATGGCTCAGAACATCCTGGCTTAGAACAGATAGAAAGATGTAAGACACAACAGTAGGGGAGCATGGCTGCAAAGTAAAGTGTTCTGGACAGGACAGACCATTTCACACATGGACTTTCAACAGCTGTAGTTGCTTGCACAAGAGCTGCACATGATCAACCCTGTCAGTATTTCTGCATGGATGGGAGAGGGGCTCCTGAGGTGCCACCAGGAACTGAGAACATTAACAGTTGCTGGCAGCTAGGGGAGGGACAGCCATATTCCTTCAAAGATGTGGCACCTGGTAGGCTGCCTATGTTCCATAGATGGCCCTCTACCCAGGAAAATACAGGTAGACAATGAAAGATATGAATTTGGGAGGGTGACATGGGGGCTAAAGAACTTGAAGGGGAGGAAAGGAGTGAGTAAGATCAAAGTGTATTGTGTACGTGTATGAAATTCTCTAAGAGTAGAAAATAAAACTGCATTAAAATTACAAATAACAGTGGCACGAAGAAGGCAGTTGAGAAGGAGGACAGCATGACAGTGCACACACATGGGTGCCTGAGGGGAAATCAACGGCTATAACTCCTCCCATGCTCTACCACCGCAGCCATGCAACAATCTCTAGTTCTGTGCTTTTGTTCTGACCTTCAGGGATGGAAAGCTAAAGATCAGAGAAGGCATTTCCCAACTTGGCATCCTGGCTTGTGTAATTCTATCATCTATTCTGTCAAGACTTTATAAATAATTCTTCAGGAAGGAAGGCTAACAGCCCTCAGCGGTCCAACCTCATCATGTCATTAAAGTCCCCCTTGATTCCTACGACCGGACTCTCTTCAAGTGGTCATTTCATGTGTGAACTATCAGGCAATGCTATGTCTTATAGAATACATGTTATCCTCTTGGGATGTTACTAGAACCCTTCATCCTTGTGTTGGCTTCTCAGAGATTTTATTCAAATCATTTTTTTCTAAGTAGTGCGATGTGCTGCTGTCAAGAGAGTAAGAGTTCTAAATGTTTCTATTTTTCATTCCTGGAACTTAGTCTGTAAACAAAACAAAACAAAAAACAATAGAGACATAATGAATGTTGATTTTTAACTTTGAAAACGTGTCCTTAGAGGATAACTGCTTCAGGACTTGGCTTTCTTTTTGGGCATGGCTTTTTACACTTACAATTCCTGTATGGCAGCCTGTCTTCCTGTACACTTAAAGCTTCTTAGAGACAAGGACTGTGAGTTTTCATTTATTATTTTAAGCCCCTAGCACAAGAGAAGCCTGGTAGGTCCTCTGCAAATGGTGTCTCTATAAAAGAATGAGTTAATTTGTTATTTCTGAATTCACATGTGGCTTTTAGTACAGGTGTTGAAAATGTAAACTCTATAATGCATGAAAGAGTTCAAGTTAAAGTCACTTTCTATGTTTGAAGTTATGACATCTTGAGTACATAAAGAAAAATTAGGTGAAATATTTCTTTTCACTGAGTATGCATGCCTAGACTACAGAGTTAAATTATTACAACCATTCATTGGAAATCTGAAGAATTGGTTTAAAATCCCATCTGTATTGTACATAAAGGATTAACGGTACATTTTGTGTATAATGCTTTGATGGTCCACATGTGTTGAACACCCATTTCCTAGGTTTCTGTGTTAGAAAAGAGTCATGTCTAGAAACACAGTCATATCTTAAGTCTGAAAATGCAGTCTTCCTCATCGATGTTCATGGTGACACACTTTGTAGTTAAGGATTTTAAGCCTCTAGGTTTGCTGCCAGTCTGAGGTTTCTGAGCCTAGTGAGGTTCTTCCCGGTAATAGAGACTTGTGAACATCATTTACACTTCAGAGTGGTCCTTGGACAACAGTGAGCCTTTTGTACTCTACAGCAGACTCTGTCCTTCAAAGTACCTTAAAGGGTTATCTCAGTCTCCACACTCAGTCTGCAAGAGTAATAGGTTCTTCACCCCATTTTATCTGGGAAGGAGAGAAAAATGAACAAGTGTACCCCATTTCACCTCGCTGGAGAGTGGTTGAGCTCTGAATGACACCATTAATCTGATTCCCAGTGTCTATGGATTGCATCACTGTTGATATTGCTCTGCCTAGAGAGAGCAGCACAGAAGGTGTGCCAGCACATAATGATAAGATGCTGAACATTGCAAAGGAGCACAGCCCTAGAAGTGTACTTCTTTTTCCCCTGCCCCTCAGAAGTGTACTTCTTACATGTCACAATGGTACTTGATGTCCCTTAACATGTGAGTGTGGGCTGCCGTTTCCTCAGAGCCTATGGGTGCCTGATGTCAAAAGAATACCTTAGCTTGGTTCAATTAGAAGATTTGTTTGTATGGGGAAACTAATATTTGGGAAAAAAATTTAAATATATACATATACAAATTCATAACACATACTTCCCTGGTGTTCAATGCAAGTTACAACAGTGGCCCTCAGGTAGGGTATTATCTCTCTAATGAGGCTATGTTCAGGAAGGGGAATTGATCTTAGTGGCTATGACACTCCTGGCACACAGTAGGTACACTGGGAGCTACTGCCTTCATTATTCAAGTATCTACCTACAAAAGAAAACTCAGAGAGCCGAAAAGCTTTTTGAATTATTTAAGCCTAGGAGCAAATTTTGTTGGCATGTTTCTAAACCCATTACTTAATTGAATATCCAAAGAGCAGAATGGAAGTATAAATCCAAAAATCATAGTACTTTACTTTGCTATGAATCATACAAGATGTTGAACAATTTTTAAAATAATATTGCTTATGGGATTAGAGTCACTCATGTACACCTGCATGATTACATAGCTAAGGGCTATATTCTGATTCTCTAATCTGAACATTTATGCCTTAGTTAGGGTATGTGTTGCTGTGAAAAGACACCATGACTGTGGAAATTCTTATAAAGGCAAACATTTAATTGGGGTTGGCTAACAGCTTAGAAGTTTGATCCATTATTATCACAGAGGGAAGCATGATGGCATGCAGGCAAACATGATGCTGGAGAAGGAGCTGAGATCTTGATGTAGATCCTGATCCACAGGCAGCAGAAGGAGACTGTCAGCCACTT
>NW_021604566.1:11215267-11223328 GCF_004785775.1 Grammomys surdaster | reverse complement strand
GATAGATAGATATAGAGATAGATAGATATAGAGATAGATAGATAGATGATAGATAGATAGATAGATAGATAGATAGATAGATATAGAATGGTACTGATTTTATCAGGGAATACAAGATGTGCGTTACTATTAGTTATTATGAGTGGGTTAGGGGTTTTAGAAGTTTTCTTTATAAATATGTGCAAATTTTCACATATATTTATAAATTTACATTTTAATAAATTTTGTATATATGTAAATATCTGTCACACTAATATTCCTTCGTAGTCTGGGACTGAGCAGATGTTGATGAGGGCCCAGGACAAAGTAGGCCTATAGAAATAATAGAAAAATAATTCCCCCTGTGGGAGTAGAAACTATTTATTCTGATAACCCCAGAGGCTCATTATATATTGTTATGAATGAAGAGTCAGGACATAAATTTCTGACTTGCAATCCCATTCCTGTCTCCTCTCTGTGTTTCACTCATGCAGACTCAATTTTCAGGTTTTTTAAGGAGAAAAGATGAAGTTAAGATTATTACATTAATGGAAGAAATGCTCTGCAGGACAATCAAGCCAGGCTGTCATATCCCACTCGCCTTTGACTTACTTGTATGTGACATGGGGTTGAGGAACACTCAGCAGCTGGTAACTGAGAGAACATTAGTTTAGTTGTCATTTTGTGTAAAACTCTTCATATTATAATACTAGTGTTTTTTTAAATGTAAGAATAGAATCTTGGGGAATAATTTCATGCAAACTGACATAACTAAGAGAAAGAAAATCTTTCAAAATGAATATTTAGCAACATAAACTGTACATCCAAAACTTAAGGCATAAGAAATTTACATTTTGGCTTGGAGATTCTCTTTATTGCTGAATTATACTGTGTCCATCTGCTCCACGGCTGCATGGATTTCAGCACTAGTGAGCCAAGTGGGAGGGTTCAATGGATTATTCTTCTGCCTCATACACTGATACATCGAACACTTCTGATTTGTAAATTTTATCCCTAGTTTCTCTTTGTTTCATGATAATGAAATTATAAAGTCTGTACGTAAAGTTGACTTTGTAATTCTTCCCTTCACCCTAAAGATGGAAAATGCACTCAATATAGCTCAATAAGCCATTGCGCTGGTGCAGATCTATGGTTCTTCCTCTCCTTAACCAAATATTTGAAACAATTTATCTCATGTATCTGCATGAGAAAGTAGCTAAAAATGCTTGACTTGGGTTACCAAAAAGATGTGTGTGTGTGTGTGTGTGTGTGTGTGTGTGTGTGTGTATGTAGGAGAGAGAGAGGGGGAAGAGGGGAGAGGGGAGAGGGGAGAGGGGAGAGGGGAGAGGGGAGAGGGGAGACAGGAAAGAGAGAGAGAGAGAGAGGAGAGGAGAGAGAGAGAGAGAATGAATATGGTGGTTTGTTTATGGACAGAAAGCCTATCTTAGACTGGAGTAGTCATTACACGTTGTCCACAGGTATTTCTATGATGTGAGGTGTTGTCATGTGACTTGTATTGGCTAATGAAACATGATGACTACTACAGCAGTTGTCACTACCTCTCAGTATATACTTTAAAATTCATTTCTTGTCTTTGTGAACACAGGACTGTGTGTTGAGATGCTCTTCCATTAGACAGTGTCAGTAACTGCTCTATGGTAATACAGTGAGGAGGAAAAGGACCTAGAATTTGCTTTTTTACATTTACTTACGTTATGTGTGTATTTAGTGTTTGGTGAGGATGTGCATGCCACAGCTCACACTCAGAAGTCAGAGGACAGCTTGTGGAAGTCAGTCCTTCCCTTTTATCCTGTGGGTCCTGGGGTTTGAACTCAGATTCTCAGGTTTGATGCCAAGATGGTTAACCTGATTAACCATCTTGTCAGCATGAGAAAGGGACTTTTGAGCATTGCTAACCTTTAGAGATTTAGAGCCACTTTGCTATAGCAGTATGGCCTAGCCTAACGTACCTCAGACATGATTCCTATCATGTCTCCACATAGGAAAAGACTGCTTTATTGTATTTATATGACAATCTGGAGGAATAAATTAAATAAGACTTTCTGAATTTGAAATACATAGATTTGCTTTCGACATCTTTTGTAAAACTGTTAGAAGGGCGAATGATGTTTAGTGAAAGAAAGCCTGATTTCCCTGTGTGGAGTATTTGGCATGCGTGATACTGAATGGTAGTAATTTAAATTAGAAAATAGCAACCACTACAGTCAGGAGTCTCAGTTAGTTTGTAGACATAAAAGTTTATATAGTATTTACATTTAGGATCATGTACTGAGCCCTACATATCATTGTAGACAGAAGTACTTTAATGTGCACAGAACTATTAGAGAAATATGAATTATGAATATGGATTTCAATAAATTGTTTGAGTTTGCTTCTTTTGTCCTATGATAAAGCACTGATCCATCCAAGCCAACTTGGAGAAGAAAGGGTTCACTTGACCTACAGGGAACTTGACTTATAGTGAGCAATCTATTATCAAGTAAGGCAAGACAGAAACTCAAGACAGGAACTTAGAGACAGGAAGTGAAGCAGAGGCGGTTGGGGAACACTACTTATTGAGTGTCTCCTTGTAGGTTACTCAGATGGCTGTTTTATACAACCCAGGACCACCCACACAGGGATAGCATCACCCGTAATGGGTTGAACCCTCCCATATCAATCATTAATTTAAAATATGTCCCACAGATATGCTCACAGATGAGTCTGATGCAGGTAACCCCTCAATTGAGGTTGTTCTCATTCCAGGTGACTCTAGTTTGTGTGAAGATAACAAAAAGGAAGCACACTAAACATTCTGATTTATGTTTGAAGAACTGTAGACATATTTCTTTAAAATTGTTCTATCAAAAATTGTTCTATCCTCTTTTTGGCTGTGAAAAAGACAAAAAAATCGCTATGGAATGTACAGATGTTAAAGAGAAAAATGCTAAAAAATACTCAGTTTACTGAGAGAAAGCAGATTTGTAAAGAGTCCATCATTACTGAGGTGAATGTGGAGGGAACAAGGATTTGTGCTGGTTTTCTTTTCTGTCTTAATTTCTGGACAATTCCAGAGAACCGGTCTTGAGGTGTGTGAGACCTGGGTGGGGAACCTCTGACCTTCTTATCCTGTCACCTTCAAACACACTACATCAGATGTAAGACAATGGGGCTCAAAGACCACTTGGGGATCAGGGTTATTTTCCAATAACTCTTTCCCCAGTGTGGTCCCCTGATCTGCTGCCATGGCTGAACTGACATTGTGGTGATCGATGATTAGGACATTTTTAGGGCATCTGAAAATTTTGAATATGCTGGGTTATGGTTAATTTCATAAATATTGGATGAGCCAGAGTCTGCCAAATGGCTTCAGTGTGTTTACTGGGCTCGTAGGAAGCAAATGCAAATGGGTTTGGTTTGGTTTCTTTAAGTACTGGAAGAAAATAAAACCTCTATGGAAAGTGTCAGTTACTGAAAACCTTCAAGGATTTTTTTCATATGCTTTATTTCATTTCCCTTCCTTAACGGTCATTTATTGACAAGTTTATAATAGATACACAGTTGAGCAAAACTACCTTCAATTTCAAGGAACCGAAAGTCTGGTATGGGAAATTACAGGCTAGTCACACACCTCATCTGGGTATTGCTATGGCTCTGTTCCACTGCTGCTTATGATGGCCTTTAGTGGATGTGAGAGCGCAAATAGGAAGATAAAATAGGGGGTTTAAGGTATTTTTTACTTTAAAAAAATTAAAACTATAAGTCTGTTTTTAAAATGTTATTTATATGCCCTTACTCGCCCATTTTCTCCTGAGACTGCTCCTTTCTCTGATCCATACCAATTGATGAATTTTCTAAACCAAATCCAACCAAGAAGAATTTTTAAGTTGCACTGACTTGTGAGAATTTTTAAAAGGAATTATAAATCCTAGCTAACTCATATACCAGACACACAGTCCAGTTATCTTATTTACAAGCTGTGAGCCCAGATGGGTCAGGATTTGGAGCAATTTTAACTCACATCCCAGCCATGTTTCCCTTGTTACTTGCTGTTTCTCCTGGCCACTTGCTCACGGTTCATCTCCTCTCATGGTGGCTTCTTCCTCCTTTGATCTCCTCTACTCTCCCTGTCCTCTCTCTACCTGTAACTCCCAGCCAGGTAACTGAAAACCCAGTTACCTCTATCTACTGACCAATCACAAGCTTTAGACTTTTATTGACCAATTTATGTGGGAAGCAAGGTCACACAGCAACATTTGGTGTACATGAGGATCTTATCAGGAGTCAACCAGATCTTGGGGGCCAGTATTTAGTATTTGAATACATTGTACTACCAGATCAAGACCCTATATTTCCCCATTTTGTCCAAAGAAAAAAGCTCTTTCACTTATAATAATAAACAATATGCAGAAGAGAAAATTATGAAACAATTATGAAATATATAGTGTAATAATTACATTTACAATGTCCTGTCCATTTGTATTTGGCAATTTAGGAAAAATATTCTATTATTTATCCTATTTTGGTGAGTTTCGAGTTCTATATTTAAATTATTTTTTTCATTACCATCTTAAGCAATTAAATCTTCTAACTTTCATAAGTTGTGCTAACCAATTAACTTGGGGAGCAAAATTGCGTAGCACAATTTGGTTTGAGAATCTCCTCATCAGCAGACAATCAGATCTTGGGGCCAGTATTTAGTATTTGACTACATAGCCGTACCAGACCAACTCCTTATGAGAATTAGTTTTGAAATATGGCTAGGAGTTGGAAGGGAAAGTATAGAGATGACAATTCAGGTAATACTTTAAATTAGAAAAGGGATTCATTATTGTCTTTGGTTCCTTTGGAAGCTGTAACCTAGGGTTTTCTTTCACCAATGACCAAAATTTTCTCACTGAATGTGCCAATAGGCACACTACATTAATTTCAAAATGATGTGTGAGTTTAACCTAACCCATATCTTTACCTAAGAGTCATTACATCTCAGCTGCTGAAAATGTTTCATGAAAGGTCCCAGTTGTCCTCTGTGTTGGCTAGTTTTGTGTCAAGTTGACACAAGCTAGACTCATCTGAAAAGTAGGAACCTCAAATGAGAAAATGCTCCCCTAAGATCCATATGCAGGATATTTTATTAATTAGTTATTTATTAAGGAGGGCCCCACTGATTATGGCTCTTGCCATCCCTGGGCTGATGGTCCTGAGTTCTAAAAGAAAGCAGGCTGAATAAACCCTGAGGATCAAGCCAGTAAGCAGCAACCCTCCATACACTCTACCTCAGTTCCTGTCTCCAGGTTCCTGCCCTGTTGGATTTCCTGTCCTGACTTCCTTCATTAATAGACTATTAATAGACTTCATTAGTGCATAAGTGTAAGCCAAATAATCTCTTTCCTTCTCAACTTGCTCTTGGCCATGGTGTTCACCTCAGCAATAGAAACCTTGACTATGACGTCCTCCAATCCTGGTCTACCTTTACCAGTTAAAGAACTTTCTTGGTCAATCTATTTATTAGTTTTAAAAATAATAATAATTTAAACTGTGAATATTATGGCAGGCAATTTTCTCTGTGTCTGCACACCATTCAGAAATGATGACTGATACACACCTAGATTTCTGACACTGAAACCAAAGGAAAGCTTTTATGAGAACACAAACAAACTGGTTTTAGTAGGTCTTGGAGTATCTCATACAGCATGTTGTTAATAGATTTACTTCTCCCTCAACTTTTCTCAGATCTGCCTTTTCTACTCACCCAACTGTGTGCTTTCTGTTTGTCTCGGTGTTTGTTTTTTGTTTGTTCGTTTAACATCCATTAGGTCCTGTTTGTGCTGGCCATATATTCTTGGATGTATGGTCTTCTACTGGGAGATGGTTGACTTACAGAAGCCTATATTCTTTATCAAAACTGACTGTCTCTATATTAATAGCTGTCAGTTATCAATAGCTTCTCAGTAAGGGATGAGCCTTCATGCTCACTTCCACCCATTGCCTGTCGCAGTTTACCTGGCTCCATTATACCCCTTGAAGTTTTATTCCAATGCTTTCTGGATTAGTTGATGCTAGAACAAATGGTTCTTCCTATTTCAAAACCCCTCTGAGTTTCTGTTTTGTTACATAACAATGATAGGATCTCTTCCTCCAGTCAACAACTATCCATGAGCATTGTCACTTTCAAGTCACTGTGACAAAACACCAGAGAAACATGGCAAGAGGAGGAAACACATATGTTGCTGTGGGGTTAAAAAAGTCCATGATCACTTTGATCCTTTTGTGATGTGCCTGTAGGGCATAGTACATCATGGCAGTTGTATTGGACATGATTCTCAAAAAGAACAGAACTGATTGAATGAATATATACATACAGATATATACATACACACACAAGCATGCACATACACACACATACACATACGCATGTGCTTTATATGATATCAGACTCAATGAAGTTAGCAACCATTATTAGTTGTCATAGTATGAGTGTGATTAAAGAAGCCCATCTCCCCACATTACTGTAGGAGCACAGGCTAGAGGTCAAGTCCTTACCATGTGAACCCTTAGGGACATAGAATGCAAACAAGCATCAGCTCTCACTTCATTCTAGAGAGAGCCCTTTCTCTTGCTTCTGCCTGCCCACCACCATTGCCCTGGAGTCCTCCCTGAGGGTAAGCCAGAGGCTCCTTATATCACTTACATTTGGGCTTTTGGATTCTTATTCCTAACATTGCTCTTGACATTTTTTAAGTCATACTTGGATTTCCATTTAATACATCACCAGCTCTGAGAAAACTTCCTTGAACCTACAGAACAAGAGAAGTGACCCTGCTGTGTTTTCCTGGGAGAATCTACATGTCTGTCCAGCCTGCTGCAGTTACTTATTGAGCAGCCTTAAGCAGGACTTATGGAACTGTGACCTGTGAACCAAATCAGACCCTATCTATTTCTTAAAGAAAGTTTTAGTGGAATATGTCCATGCTGATTTTCGTGGCTCCTGCCACAACATACTGGCATATCTGGACAATTTTTTTTGGTGGGGGGGGGAATCTTCCATAACTTTTTCAGTATCTAAGCTTTTCCAGAAAAATGTTTCTCGTTCTTGCATTTAAAAACAAGCAATATGTCTCTACCTTATGCACCACAACTATCTAGTGTCTAGAAAAATGTAGTTTAAAGAAATTAACCAAAAATTAGTACAGTATATAAATAAACCAATCAAGCAAAACTTTAAAAATAATTAGTCACACTCTATGAGAGCCTTGCAGTGTCTGCGTGCTACTCGTGAATCATCAGGGCCAGCATGTGAAGACACCACTGTAAGGAAGGGTAATAGAATGGCTTCATTAATCATTGCAAAGCAGGTAAAATTAACTTGCCAGGAGTGTGAACCCAGACCTCTTTTGTAGTAAAAGGAGAGACATGCCATGACAGCAAAGAGCAACACCTGGCATTAAAATGCAGGACAGGAGTCCTAGCTGTCACATTTGCCACCTTTAGGACCTTGTATAAGAACACACTGAACTTCTCTGATAATTTCACATTCATGAAAATTTATATAATCTCTCTGCTGTTTGTCCCCACAAATAATAAACGAGTAGGTTTTAGTGTTTCTTGGGGTTGTTGTAAAGTTGAAGTGAGGTAAGTTGCATAAAAGGCTTTGAAGTGGCCAGCGTAGAGGAGGCTTTTAAAGACATGATTTCCAGCAGTAAGTGTCTCCCAGAGAAAAATTCTTGCTTATGAGCACTACAGCTGCAAATGGAGGCGATTACATTAAGTGAAATGGGACGGGCACAAAAAGACAAATACTACACGTTCTCTCATCCTGTGCAGTTACATAACATAATGAAATCAAAAGTCAGGGAGTGCAACTGGAGAGGTAGCTCAGCAGTTAAGAGCACTTATGGTTCTTCCAGAGGAACAGAGTTCCTTTCCTAGCATCCTAATGTGGTGCTCACAGTCATCTAGAACTTCAGCTTGGGTATTATTCTCCCTCTTATGTCTTCTGTGATCATTCACTCACACAGACACATACACATGAATAAGATAGATAGATAGATAGATAGATAGATAGATAGATAGATAGATAGA
>NW_021604566.1:11128184-11215257 GCF_004785775.1 Grammomys surdaster | reverse complement strand
AGATAGATAGATAGATAGATAGATAGATAGATAGATAGATAGATAGATGATAGATGGATGGGTGGGTGGATGGATAGATAGATAGATAGATAGATAGATAGATAGATAGATAGATTTCTGAAGGAAAATATAAAGAAAGTGAGGACCAGATATCTAGGTTTTATTTCAAATTCCTAACAGATAGAAATAGTTCACATGAGACAGAAGCATTCAGTCTGCTGCTAGGACATTACATCACACGTACAACATGTTATTATGCTGTATCCACAACTTTACAAACACTGTGTTTCAGTAAAAAAAATTAAATAAAGTTATAGTTCCTTGATATTCACTTTAAAGATCTTAAGAAATTCACTTTAATGATCTTAAGAAATTATTTCACTTATTTTCAAAGAAGAATTTCATTCGATTTTGGCTATGTTCTTTACATAAAAGATTGGGAGGTGTTTCTAGACATAGCTCTATTAACACTCACATCAAGTATTGTATTTTCAGCGTAGAATTTAAAAACATTGTCTTGTTTGTATTATTTACATACGATATACGTATCATGATATAATACATGTGGCAGATTGAACTTCTATGGATTGAAAGTCTAACCCTTTGGTGGGGTATTGAAGCGTAGCATGCACTGGCTGCTGGAATATACTAGATTCATTACAGCCTCGTAGACTGATTAGTGACTTAACGTTCACTGTTAGTGTTTAAGGGGCAGATATCCATGCAAGATGTTACAAATGCAACTACTGTTCTAACAGGCAAGTGGACTTTAACTTTGGAAAAAGAAGCAGATATGATTTCTTGACCTAAACAGTGTCAAGACCATTTCACACAAGAATAGTCCATTGAGATTTTCAAAAAGATGAGACTCTCATCAGCCTAAGTAATGGGGGCAGCTAATGAGGACAGAACATCTCAAACTGAAGACACACAAGGACTCAGACTTACAAATAGATTTGAACTTGTATCAGTCCCCAGAATCAGCTTGAACGTGGTCAACACTCAAGTGCATGGAGACTGATGCATTTCTAAGACTTTGCTGTTTCTGCTTAATATAGTGGGGATTTGGGCAGGGAAGGGGAAAGAGGCTGAACTCCAGTGGAAGTATATCATCTTCCTAGAAAAGCCGAGTTTTCTGCTTACCCTAGATGCTCCATTTTTGCTGCTAATTACTGGTTAGCCACTTAAAAACTGTTTGGAGAGATTGAACTTCAGCATTGAATCATCATTGCCTGTTTAGATAAATTCAAGGATGTCTTTGCTCTGGCATAGATGGATCAAGTAAGTTTCCTCTGATGGCGAGTGCATTTTTGTAATATGTTTTTGAAAATTTCACACAAGTACTGTATTTACATCATATTCACCCCTCATTCCCTCTCCAACTCCCTTCCACTTCTAGAATTCATTAATTCTTCATTTTTGGTTTGCGCACTCATACACACACAGACACAGACACACACACACACACACACACACATACACACACTGATAAGTACACACAGAAATATATAAATACAGCCTGCTGAGTCTGTTTAGAACTGCCCATGTATTTTTGCTTAAGGCATTTAAGTCTGATCATTTAGGATTGGGATAAGATAATTTTATCAGCGGACTCATCATGGAAAAAACTGATTATTCCTCAGTTACCAGCAATCAATTGCCTGTAGTTCTTTATCAAGGAGGAGCCTAGTGAGATTTCCTCTATTAACATTAAAATGTCAACTGGTGTTGTCAGTGTTCAGATCTTGCTTAGATGAATGTATTGTTAAAATAACATGTTTGCAAATACTCATCATACATAGAAGACATTGTTTCTTAACAGGGGTCCTCATCCTCTGGCTCTTACAGTCTCTCCAACCCTTCCATGATATTCCCGTACCTTCAGTGTGGGGTTTCAGGGCACATGTATCAATAGGTATGAGCACCCCATAGTCACTTTCTCTGCATTTTGATCAATATGTATTTCTGTAATGGTCTCTGTCTTCTGGGGAAAAGCTTTTTTGCTGAGGGATGAGAGCTACATTCATCTGTATAAAGAACTGCTCCCTGTACCAATGCAGTTGTTATCACTATTGCTCTGTAGTGCAGCTTGAAGTCAGGGAGGATGATTCCCCCAGAAATTCTTTTATTGTTGAGAAGAGTTCACACTATCCTGGGTTTTTTGTTATTCCAAATGAATTTTCAAATTGTTCTTCCTATCTGTATTAAGAATTAAGTAGAAATTTTGATGGGGATTGCACTGAATCTGTAGATTGCTTTTGGCAAGATGGTCATTTTTACTATATTAATCCTGCCAATCCATGAGCATGGGAGATCTTTCCATCTTCCGAGAACTTCTTCAATTTCTTTCTTCAGATTTTCTTTTTAGACAGCTTGCATAGTACCTTCAGATACACAGAGAGTGAGGCTCAGGAAGCAGACTTCTAGGTCACTTACAACTTGGTTTCTCCAAGTCCTGTGACTAAAGTGCATGGTATCTTCAATAATAGTGTCTTACCTTTACATTCTGGGAGGCAACAAAGGAGAACACTAATAGCCTATATGGTATTTTAATCTCTTAGCCTCCCCTGACTAACAAATAGAAGGAAAGTTTCCTATGTCTTGTAGTAGAATTTATTGCCCTAAGAGGAGTAATTGCATTTAAATTCTGAGTGTATGTTTAACTAAACACAAAATAATATGCTTGGTTATAGATTTTGCAGGCATCCTTAGGGTTTGTTATCATTTTCTCCCTTCTCCTTTTGTGTTGTCCTTCCTTTCTCATCTCCAGTTAAAGCTCCCCACATTAAAAACGGGCAACAAGGTAGTCACTGAACATGGAGCCATATCTCCTATGAAACTCATGCATACATGTCACCTCATATTTACCTAATCTGTCCTTTTCCATTTAACCTTTCAAATATACCCCTGAGCATCTTCTATATAGACAGTCTTATCACTGATAACCCTTCTTCCTCTCCACTGTAGCCAAAATTATTATACTAAAGCACACATATAACTATCAATTCTCATTAACACTTCTAAGAGACATAGAAAGTGGCATGCTGAGGCCCTAGCTGTGTACTCTAAGACTGCATTGTCTGCTCTCAATCTGCTGCTGTTTATTTTTTGTAAACAACTTTTATATTTACTCATTTATGTGTTTATATTGGGAGAGCATATTTGGAGATCAGAGGACAGCTTGTGGAAATCTGTTTTTTCCTCCCATCACATGAGTTCTGGGAATCAACTGAAGGTTGCTTTGATTTTTTATTTCTAATTTCTATAAGGGTAAGAGAATAAATATTGCATTAAGTCCCACAATTTTGTTAGAACTTTGTTATTATATCCCTAGGAAATTGATACACTAACGAATGACCTTGAACACTTTACTCATGTGGAAATTGGTCCCAGTGCTGAACCTTATTTGGCCCAGTGTTGTGTGACAGGAAGGAGTTCTGATACAATAACTGCTTAGGACACTAACCACACAAAGTCAGTGTTCCCTATACACACTGCTGCTTATGAGTATGGTTGTTCTTTTCTAGAGTAGAGATAACCTCTGGGTTTTATGCCTCTTTTGAGAAGTAGCTTAAAAAATAGTAACTGACTTCAAGTTCAGAATGTATTGCCATTTAAGAGTAATTTTGAACATCTTATGAAACTTTGAGCCTCAGTTTTCTCACATGTAAGATAATCAAGAAGCCCATGTTCTTCAGAGCTGTTATGGCAAATAGGGCTGCTCTATGTGACACTAATCAGATAAAGGATCTCTCTTCTTCTCTACAGCATCACTAAGACATGAATAGTTTGAATGATAATGGCACCCACCTTTAATCACAGCACCTGCAGGATAGGGGATATGTCTGAACTACATAATGAGTTCATATTCAAGTTTGACTTCATAATGAGACCTTATGTCAAAAGGGA
The DNA here is from genome assembly GCF_004785775.1 of Grammomys surdaster. Classification (NCBI taxonomy): domain Eukaryota; kingdom Metazoa; phylum Chordata; class Mammalia; order Rodentia; family Muridae; genus Grammomys; species Grammomys surdaster. Next base: position 11,211,348 of record NW_021604566.1, on the reverse strand, counting down.
GGTGAGAGTTGATTGGTTGTATAAACCAATCTTACATTGCTTGTTTAAATTACCATGTTTTATCAATTCTGTATCTTTCCAGAATTATTTTTGTGTTTATGAATTTTGTGTCCTTTCACATAGACTCCAAGGGTCATCTTCATCTTTGGGATTAGAATGCTGTGTAGAAGCACATGATCTTTTAAAAATCTATCTTTTAGTATTTTAGTAACCATCTATTAATCGTGGCTTCTCTTGTGTTTTGTAAAAGAGGGGAAAACTGAGTTAAACATTCTTGACAAACTTTCTGTGCCTGTATCTGGAGGCCAAGGTGGGTCTCTTGTTTGCATATCTTTTACAGTAGTCTTGCTCAGAATAGTTGATTCCTTTCACATGTGATGTCACTTTTAATACAGCCAATCAGGCTGAGTGTGGTTCACTATGGTGTGTACCACCCAAATATGCACTAAGAAAGACTTTCAAGGCAGGGCTAGGAGACAAAGTTAATTAATGGAAGTAGACTGTAAGAAGTCATTGGAGGAAATGTCAAGAAGAAACAATGCTCCATTGCACTGATGCTGTAATTCTCACTAAAGCCTGACAAAGCACAGATGGGACCCAGTGTGAGCAATGGTGCCAATAAGGCCATCACTCCTCAGCAGCTGTTAGCATCAAGGCTACACTGGGGGCTCCACAGAAGATGTCATTAGGGACTTTGCGGTGTTGGCAACCTTGGGTTTTGGGGTTTATTTTTTAGTTTGCTTGTGTCATTGCTCTTAGTCTGAGACATGAGTAGTGTAAACATTAGGGAAACCATTGTATGGCTTAAGAGGATTTTCTTAGGGAAACTTTAAGAGAACAGGATTACACTAAAGCCATCTAATCATATTAGCACAATGTCTGACGTTACTACTAAGAAAAGAATGGAAAATTCAGTAGATGTGTGTATGTGAGAAGGGAATGTATTAGGTACTCTTTGATGCTATACAACCTGCAAACTTATTCGACTGGAAAGAGAATATTGCAAATGAAACACACACACCAGTTTCCTCTTCCTTTGCTCACCAATTTTATATATGTGAAGATATATGGTTGAATAGAGATGCTAATAATGTCAGGAGAGCATAAAACTATAGACAAAATAATAATAAGTGATATTTGTTTTTATGACAGTATTAAAATTATACCATTAAACTAGCTGCTTTTCAATGTAAACAATAAAAATGTCATGCTGTATTCTCAATATTTTCCTATTAAGACATTACCACTCCAATAATTTAGAGAAAAGATCAACAGATGGGAACAATTTATAAATTAACCAGTCATACAAAAGAAATGTAAATCAAAGAATCCCATATTTCCAAATGTACAGTTCTAAAAATCCCAAAACTTAAAAAAAAAGACAAAACAAAAACTTTAGTGTTGATAAGTCCTCAATATGATGGAGATTGCTGTGATAAATCAATTTTTGAGACTGATTATGTGATATCCTTCTTGAGGCTAGCTTAAGTTTAAATGAAAAAAAGCATGTCCTGTGGTTTGATTATGAAGTATCTTTAAAAGGTCTATTTTTTTAATTCACGTTTACATCTGGCTCATTGCCCCTCTACTGGTCTCAAAATCCATCCATTGCTTGCAAAAAAATTCATGATGTTTTTATTTTAATACCTGAATAGTATTCCATTGTGTAGATGTACCATATTTTCTTTAGCCATTCTTCAGTTGAGGGTCTAGGTTGTTTAAACTAGGTTATTTAATCTAGGTTGTTTAAATTAACAGACATTAATAATCAAATGAACCTAACAGACTCAATGGGCCAGGGAAGAAATAAGGAAATTAAAAACTTTTGAGAATTCAATGAGATAAAGGCACAACATACCCAAATTTATGAGACACAATAAAAGCAGTGCTAAGAGGAAAGTTCATAGCACTAAGTGCGTCCATAAAGAAATTAGAATGTTCTCACACCAACAATTTAAAAGTATACTTGAAAGTTCTAGAAAAAAAAAAGAATCAAGCTCACCAAAAGAAGTAGAAGGCAGGAAATAATCAAAATCAGGGCTGAAATTAACCAGTTCTAAACAAATAAATCAATACAAAGAATCAATGAAATCAAGAGCTGACTCCCTGAGAAAACCAAGACAGACAAACTCTTAGCCTAACTAACCAAAAACCAGAGAAACAGTATCCAAATAAACAAAATCAGGAATGAAAAGGGAAATATATAACAATAGACACTGAGTAATTCAAAGAATCATTAGGTCTTAATTCAAAAGCATATACTTCACAAAAGTGGAAAAATCTTAAAATGGACATCAAAAACATCTTCCATCATGATCCTTTAGGCTTCATACCATGGATGCAGAGATGGTTCAGTATACAAAAATCCATCAATGTAATCTATCATATAAACAAGTAAAAATCTTATGTGATTATATCATTAGGTCCATATTTTTAACAAGTGATCAATAGCTGGCAATGCTACTCTCTCTGTGTATATGATGAGACATTTTTGGCAGAGCAATCAGGAAGTAGATCCCTGTTGGAGGCTCAAGTCATTGGGAGGAGGTGTCAGTATGTTACAGCTCAGCCCCTGTTACTCTCTAGTCTCTGATTACTGATCTTTCTAGATGTGAAGACTGCCAGCTTTATGATCCTAGTGACTTAATTATGCCAGCCCTTTCTTCCATGATAGACTGTACTCTCAAACTCTGAGCCCAAAATCAACCTCTATTCTCTTAGATTTCTTATACATATTTAATCACAACAATAAGAAAAATCACTCACTAATAGAGACCTTATGTTTTGTAGGCATTCAGAAGTGATTTGTATGAGGAATGTATAAAAGTTTAGAGGTGTTACCTTGAGATGGCCTAGAATGTGCTGAGAAGAAATATTAAAGGAGCCTTCTGGAGTGAGTTCAAAAGCCAGCATGCTGGCAGAAATGATGATAGTCAAGAGTGGGCTTTCAGGTTTCAGAGAGGAACAAGGACTACCCAGAGAGTTGGGCTACTGACAATTTGTGTTGTATTTTGGCAAAGAATCTGACTCTGTCCTTCCCATGTCTTAAAAGTGTAAGTGTAATAGATTTAAAAAAAAATGGACTGAGATGTCTGTAAAGAAAATTTCAAGGCAGCATAATATCTAGGCCATGAAATAGTTGTAGACTATTGCATTTGCCCATATTTACAGTGAGAAAGATCAGAAACCAGAGCCAAAATAAGTGAGTAATGTTGAATGTAACAAAGAAATAAGCATGAACTTAGAGATGTGTGTAGATGCAATTTGGTGAAGGAACTTTGAACCTCAGTGAAGGTAAAGTTAGGGTTGTTTTGAATATAAAGTCATTGTGGTTGTTTAAAAAAATTAGTTCTATTAAAGGGAAATGTTAGACTTTTCACAAGGACAATAAGAAAGGTACCTAAGACAATGACCCATTTATGGAGAGCTCATGGATGTAACAGTATGAGTTCATTTAAATGGAGAATATCTGAAAAGGTCACACTATCAGGCAGGGTACCATACCGGGAAATGGATGCCTACAGAAGTGCTCTTCCAGGTTTAACATGAAGACACATGGAAATTGAGCAACTCTGGCCAATGCTGACTAGATTGCATCTTGAGCACACAGTAAGGCTTGACATTCTCTATCCAAGTGAGTTATAGAAACATGTACCAAGGTTCTGGAAAGCTGCTAATGCCATAAAACATGTGCCAGATTCTTTGCATGGAGTCCTTGAGCTAGGTGTATATAAAGTTCTGAAGCTGAAGCCTAAGTTATAAAGAAAATCCAGGTATATTAGAGATCCCATAAATGTAAGGTATCTAACAGGGTAGAATGTTCCAGTTAGAACCAGCCCAAAAGAGAGGCCACATGTAGCACATAAAACAGGGACGGGGCTACACATGGCCACTTGAGCACAGGTGCTGCCCTCATAAGCTCCATTTGCCAAGCATGAAGCTCAAGAGTCTGATATTTGGCCTACTGGAAGTTTATCTCCCTTTGGTTTAATTACTGTTGCTCCTGTTTTGAATGGAAATTTTTACTCTGGACCAAAATTCCCATGTTGGAGTATGTGATTTGTTTTACGAGAGTTAGGAGAGTGGCTGATCCTTCAAAGAGACTTTTAATTTCATATTTTTTTTCAGCAGTATAAGAATTATAAGACTACTGAGACCTGTAAAGCTAAAGTAAATGAAGTTGGCATTATGAAATGATACGAACATATGGGGCTGAGGAGAATATATTTTTCTATGAAGTGTCCCCATAGCTGTTTGAACAATAATAGGGGTAAGTACCCCTATTATGGTGTTATTTTGGGAAGAGGTAGAACGTTCAAGAGGAAATGCATCACTGGGCATTGAGTTTGAAGTTCTGTAGTCCAGTCTTACTTCCTGTAGAGTTTCTGCTTCCTGGTGATATGAGGAGTCCGATTCATGAGCCATCTGAAATGTTTCAGGTAGTGAAACACTATCCATGGATTTTAGAGTAGAGTGGTATGATAGAAATTCTAGGTAGATATTCTAGGTTCTGAGGTTGAAGAAAGCTTTGTAGGAAAAGCCAGGCACAAGCACATTTGTGATAGAATTCAGTGGGCATCCCTAATAGGAAGAAAGTACCTAACTGCCACGAGAAGGTAAGAGTTCTGATAGTGGTAAGCAAAAGCGGTGGCCAGGAAAGGTAGCTGGACTGTTAGATATCAGTCTGACAATTATCATGTTTGAACAGGAGGGGAAAAAAACATGCTCAGTACCAATGGACTGAAGGGAGAGCAGCCAACAATGGAAACCAATAAAGAAGCCAAATCAGACTTCTTGAAGATGAGAGCTGAATGTGTTTCCTGACCACAGGTGTGCAGACTCTGATCGTTACAGTGTGGTACAATTCGTGCAAATGTCATAGGTCCAGTTACAAGATGTCAGTTAGGTATCTTGTAAAAAGATTAGAAAAAGATTATTGTGAGGCAGGAAAAGATGTACAAAGCACTAATTTTACTTGACACTCAGACATTTTGTTCAGTTCTATGTAGCAAGTCACATTTTTGTGATTGAGCTGGGACAAAACAGAGCAAGTTGGGCCCAGATGATGTCTTCATGGAGCATGAGAGTGAATGGGACCTGGAAATATTGTCTTCTAATGCCCTCCCCTACTTTCAGAATTTTTTTAGAGTCACATAGTAGTTTATGAGCAAATAAAAGGTAGATCTTTGATATTTATTTCTTAGGTCAAGTATGTTAATAACATAAATGCACCCATGCAGTCCACAAATACATGTAAACACATGGTCACATAGTATTATTAAATTGCAAAAGTGACAAAAAGAGTGTGATACTGAGAGTAAATCTTCTTAGTACATTAAAAGGAACTTTTGATTTATAAAACCTCAGGCACAATTTCTATTCAAAGATGTTTCCTTATGAAGGGGCATATACTTATCACCTAAGAAGGAAAATCATTATTTTCTTTACCAGATTACATCGGGTACTTTTCTGTTGCTGTGAGAAAACATCATGGCCAAGAAGAATTACAGAAGGAAGAGTTTGTTAGTGCTTTAAGGCCCACAGAGTTAGAGTTCATGATGTACACAGTGAGACGTGGCTATAGGAGCTGCAAACTGAGGGCTCCCATCTTGAATTATGAGCAGGAAGACAGAGAGAAAAATTGAACTGGTACATTTCTTTTGAAACCTCAAAGCCAGTGATGTACTTTCTCCAACAAGTGTGCACCTCTAAACCTACCCAAAGCACACCACCAAGTGGGGACCAAGGTTAAACATTTGAACCTATGGGGAAGATATTCTCATTCAAATCACCACCCAGTCTTTTAAGTTAGAATAATAGATCTCTACACTAAGATTTATAATTTTGTTTTATCTTTATGAAGGACAAGAGGTTACTCCAAAATAAATATTAATATTTTTAATGTGCTTTTATGCTTGAATATAAACTAGAAAGACATGGGTAAAATCAGATTTTAAGCGTACTGCAAAAATGTCAGGCAAAAAGGCCAAAAAGTAAATATCTAGTACATTAGGCCACACTTCCAATTAGGATCAATGTAATATGATTTCATGTATAATGCTTGGAATATCTACAAATATTTTAGACAATTTAGCATGATGCTCAATGTGCATTTATCTAAATCAGGTTTTATTCTTGCTCCTGGTTGAAGAAACCATTGGATCAACTAGACCTCAGTGCTACCCCATCACCCAGCTCAATTCCACCATTCCTACTGAGCTCTGGGACCCAGGGGCTGCACTAACATAAATTATGGCCTTGTTTCTCCCTGGAGGTGTACTACAGAGTCTTCTCCTTTTTCTTGTGTGAAGGAAAATTGGTTTCTCTCACCTACAGCAAAGTATCAGAAACAAATACTACTTGACAAGACTGTGTAGGCTTTTCTCACTACAGTGTTAGGCTAAGGCACAGGGAAAATCTACACATCAAAGGACAGAAAAGGATTAGAACAGAGAGCCAAGAGAAAAGACTCTTAAAGCACTTCAAATCACAACTCTTGAAAAGCAGATGCTGTTCTGACATATAATCCCATCAGAACCAAGGGCTTAGCACTTTAGACCTCAGCTCTAACCAGGATATTTTTTCTTCAACTGATTTGCAAGCAAACTGGAGGCTAAGCTAAATTGAGAAAAAGGCTTAGCACAGAATCTAGGTTTTATACAATTTAATTTATGATGATTTATCTCACAAGCATTTCTGTGCTCACAAAGTACTGTTGTTTAAACCCTTGGTTTACAATATGTGTTTTCTTCAGTAAACTATGCCTAAGAATAGGATAAGATAGGAAATAAAGTCTTGCTACATAAGCAGTAAAATTAATACTAACCATACCATCAACCAGTGATTAATGTGTCTTGTAAGAAAAGCTCCATTCTGTATAATTTAGACATATATTAACTAGTGTTAACTAGTTGTCTTTACAAGCAATACTAAGAGAAAAGGTCTGTTATTAGCCTCATCTGAAAACATGTTTAAGGAAGCAAGGTCATTAAAATAAAAATAGAACCATTCTCTTCTGAGAAAAAGACCTATCAACCTTTAGCTTAAGTAAAATCAAAATAATTTACAGCATGAAAAATAGGATTTGGGCAATTAGACACATAAAAGAAGGAGGCAGACAGATGATTTCACTAATAAGTATAAATTTATTTGCAATGCTAGGTTTTTGGAAGGTGACATTCTACCTGCCCTTGACTGATTTAAAGTACACCATACCAGTAGGGTAAGAGAGACGGCCCTGCAATGAGGAACATTCAGTTAAGGTCTTGTGTTGCTCTGTCAGAGGATCCAACTGTGGCTCCCACCACCCAAGTCTGGCTACTCACAACCACCTGAAACTCCTGCTCCATGAGGGTTTGATGTTCTCAGCCTATGCAGCAACTTGCATGCATATTCATACATTCACCTACAGATAAACAGACACACATATTTAAAAATAATCCAAAAATAAAATTTTAAAAATTAATTTTTACCCAAGCTTTGATAAATATAAACATAAAAATGATCTTCAGAAATATAGGGAGAGAGATGGTCCAGAGTTCAGGTTCCCAATACACATGTAAATTCTATATAATATGTTAGCACACCTGTCATTTCTGCATTTAGGAGGCAGAAACTTGGGATTCTCAATGGTAGTCTGGCTAAGAACCTGGCCTCAGTCATCAAAATGGCAAGTGTCTTGGTTTGGGTTTTATTTCTGTGAAGAGATACTATGACCAAGGCAACTCTTATAAGGGCAAACATTTAATTGGGGCTGGCTACAGGTTCAGAGGCTGGAAGCATGGCAGCATACAGACAGACACAGTTCAAAATTCAGAAGAATTTAGAGAGTTCTTGATTCAGAAGGCAGCTAGGAGGAGACTGTATGTTTCACACTAGACAGAGTTTGAGTGTGTGTGTGTGTGTGTGTGTGTGTGTCTGTGTGTATGTGTGTCTGAGTGTGTGTGTGTGTGTCTGTGTCTGTGTCCTCAAAGCCTGCCTCGACAGTAACACACCTCCTCCAACAAGTTCCACTCCCATGGGCCAAGTATTCAAATACCTGAATCTATCTGGACCAAACTTATTCAAACCACCATGGAGGGTGATCAAGGAAGACAGCTGATATTACCCTCTGAGTTTTACATGCATGCAAATAAAACATACATGTGCATGAACACTGGCATACACATATACCCATATACATGCAAACCTACATCTATACCACAAATATGCACATGCAAACAATGATTCAAAAAAGAAATTCAAGGAAATAAACATAATTAATAAAACCAATAGCATTTCTGCTTTGCCTTCATTGTCCCTTAAGTTTTTCATCTCTTATGTAAAAATGTGTGGAAGGTGCTGTGGGAGAGAGGCAGTCCCCTGCAGTAGCAGTGGGAAATCCTGTTCTGTTTCAAGCCTGTATACGAAGTCTGTGCACACTGACCCGGTGATAGCCTTCCAGACATCAAGGTCAAAGTCTATGATAAGAGAAACGCAAACTGTTGCCTTAGGCTTTGTAAAGGTAGAATGGGTGTCTGGATGGGACTGAATGAAATAATTGATTTTTCCTGAATCGAGAATGATTTTATCCTGAAAACTCCTAAGGGAGTCCAAGTTTTACCTTCCTAGTGACAATTCTTCATGTGAAGTGCAGCATGAGGAGAGTATGCTAGTATGACCTTCTCAATAGACTTAAGTCATGCCTCAGTGTCTTAGCACTTCTGGGAAAGATGAAACATGATACGTTATTAAAAGATACGGTCTTTTGTTGAAATAACCACTCCATAAAGGTAGCATTGTTGCATTTGATCAGGAGTACAGATAAGCTTGCAAATAAAGACACAGGGGAAAAAAAAAGAAAAGGAAAACTAGGAATTAGTTAATGAAGAGCAGCTTTTCCATACTCAACCAAAGGGAAAACCTGATTTTAGACAGATAAAATGAAATACAAGATGTCAAAGATGCGGCTGTCTTCTGGCTGAATTTGATCACCGAAAGGGATACAGAGAGAAGGGGGTGCCTCAAGAAGTTCTAGAAGTTCTTATGTGCATGCATGTCAAACTCAGAGGGTGACATCACCTGTCTTCCTTGATCACCTTCTGTGGTTGTTTGAATAGGTTTGCCCCTGTTAGTATGTCCAGGGTAACTATACATTTATAGTCCTTGAAAAATAGCATTGAATATAATTTTCACACAGGTAGCCAGCAATGAACATTTGCATTATGTAGCTGAAGTGTGTTTCTAATTAGTCCTATGCTCCTCTCCCATTCGACTTAGAAAACATGCATAAAAGTGAAGCCCTGCTTACATTGAATCAATGTTTTGAGATCTGACCTCCTAAGGAAAGTGCCTAGCTGGTAATATTCATCAAGAAGTCTAAGCTGTGCCTGGAAGTACACTGTGAATGTACCTTGGCCTGACTTAGCCATTCAAGAACAGTTGGAAACAGTCATCACATCTGGCTTGTGTTCCATTGTGAGTGCTATGGGTGATTCAACAATAGACCTCACAGTGACCAACAGCTGCCAGGCTAAACATTTCATTAGTAGACACCCCTTTCCTCTACTGGGAATTTGGAAGCATCCCTTTGAAATATTATCACCCAAATGAAGTAACACAGAAGGATGAATTTCTCAAGCTCTTGTAGCTACTAAGATCAGGTTTGATCCATTCTCAATGTGCAGAGATTAAGAGCGTAAACTCCCACACACCAGCTGAGATAATGACACCAACTCAAAGCATAAATGTAGACTGATCTAATTTTAGTCGGTGGCAGTGGATTCTCTTTGTAGAAATGTTGCCCGTTTTCCTGCTGGGATGGATGGGAAAACACAGCTCATCACACACTGTGGCAAAGCAATTTTCCTCTTGCTAAGAGTGCAATGTGCAGTCTGTGTGAAGTAGGTCTCCTCTCTGGTATTACTGCAGTTGCTTCTCCTGGGAGCTATTTATTGGGTAAAAGTAGTGTTATTAGAAACAGATTAAATACAAAATAAGAAGGAAATACCAGTTATATTTAAATTATGTACACAATTAAGAAATTAAAGATGTATATGTATTTCTTTCTGATAGGTCCTACCATTGAAGTATTGTTCTGAAGGGTCAGTGTGATATGGTGGGTGCATGATCAGAACTCGGGTTTAAATCAGAAGTCTGCTGTAGTGGTCCTCTGAAAACTTGGGCACATGCACTCATGCACACATGCATGCACATGCTCATAAACACACGGTTGTACTGCTTTGGAAACTAATAGAGATCCTACAGTAAAATGGATAGCCTGGCATTGACTGGGAAGATGGCAGTCTCTGGGTGCCACAGTGCTTGAGGAGTTTGTCCTTCTGCCTTCCAGACAAATGGTGTTTATAGATACCTGCTTTTCTCTGATTTTTCCAATAAAAACTGCCTCAGGATACTGCAAATCACCATTGTATGACCAGATCCTTGGTGTCTGCCTCCCTACTGCAGGCTGGTTCTACTTCACATCTGCCCTGATGTGAGCAGGCCCTCAGTGTGGTCTTCCTCCTGCAGATGACCTAGTCTATCTCAGAACTACCATAGTCTGAGCAGATGCTCAGTGTAGGTTTCCCTCCTGTAAACAATCTCTACTTCAGGTCTGCCACCGTGTAAATAGGTCCTCAGTATCTGTCTCCCTTCTTCAGGTTCCCTCTTTTCTAAAAAGCATCTCTCATTTTCTTCAATTATTTCCTGTCCCTGCTTCAGATCAAGAAAGTTTAGAAGAGGCCAGAGGGTCACTATTATTTATTGACAACCATACAGCAGTGTGTGTGACCTTAATTACTAAAAGCTGACACAGTTCCATGGACTAACGATATCAAAGGTCATGTGGTGTTACCACAGAGCTCCATGACCAAGTGGAGTAGATAGTAGCCAGGGATTTAGCAGAGCTGACTCTCGTGAGCAACCCTTAGCTGACTGAACTATGCTTGAATGAAACACTGACAGTGGATTTTAAACAAGGATCTGGAGTCTTGCCTAACTCTGCCTTTTACTAGTCACATGCAGAAGAATGTACCCTCAACCCCCAACTCTCTGCTTTCTTACCTGTATAACTTAATTCTTCCTCCCCCTTCCCCCCCAAAAAACATTTGTTCTGCTTTCCACAAAAGCTCTTTTGAGAATAGAATACTTTGTAAACAGTACTTGGCAGTCTCTGGTCCTGTTTAAACCTTCGGAATCACACATCAAGGGGTATACCAAGCTAAAGAGGAAGTGTAAATGTCACCTGAATATCCTAGAGTTTGGCTTCTCAAATGTGTCAAAATTATTAAAAGTACTATTCTAAATACTGAGTCTGGGGCCTCAGCTCAAGAATTTCTAGTTCATATGGTTCATCATGGAGCCTATCTTCTAACAAGCATATAGGTGGTAATACAGAGCCTGGCCTTTGACCAAATGTCATGCAGTCCCCTAAGGGGCCAGTTCACTGGGACAATTACATAGAAATAATAAATTGAAAATGCATATACTGTAGATGATAAATTTTGGAAAGCTCACATGAAATAAAGTGAAAAATTGACTTAAAAGGGAAGCATTCAAAATCATATATTACTTTTTTATACCCTCCCAAGGCAGTTTTTATGTGACTAGAATGAATGAAAAATGTCAGTCAGATAAACAGATCTACCCTCAGTAGAGGATGTAACTTTGTTGCTACACTATCACAATTTATTTTGATAGGTTTATAAAATTGAGGAACAAAAGACAACTTAAGTTTAAGTCACACAGAAAAGAACTATTACTTTGGAAATGTTAGCCATTATGTGCAGAATTCTCCCAATCATTAACTATCCTTAAATCATAAAAGTTAAAGCTATATAATCACAAGGGGAAATGTTTCTCTAAGCTAGCAAAGAAAATCAGACTTTTAACTTTTAAATGACTTTATTGATATTAATTCACATATAACACAACTAATTAGGTTTGTTGTATCACATGAATAATTTTGATTATAGTAAACTATATATCACATGACATTTCCATTTTAACTATTTTTGAGCATACAATTTCACAGCCACAACCACATTCACCATGCTGTGAATCATCACGACTATTTACAAACTTGTTTGTAATCTCTGTCAGAAGCTTTACAGCCATTAAGGAATAGCTCGGAACTCTCTACTTAGCATCCCATCCCCATGTACTTGCCTCTTGTGGATATTTCACTTAAGTAGTGATTCAGATATTTCATTGTTCTTCAGACTCTCATGGTAATTGCTCCAATCTCTGTAGGATTTTCATAGCCATGGAAGTCAGGCACATTCCTGTATATCTCAGTGGGAACTTCTGGAAGTCTTGGTCTGTGTTTATCCAGTTATTCATTCTAAGTGCCCTACAGTTTTCTGTAAAAAGGAGCCCTCCCAACTGTGCCAGATCTGCTTACACTTTCATAGCCTGCCACGCTGTTTATAATTTCCTCCTTTTCTAATTTATCTTCTACTTCCCATGGAAAGTGAAATTCAAGAATGGCAGGTTACATTCTTCCTGTTTCCTAAGGCCAGACCTGAGAAACAGAGTGGAAACAAGGAGTGTGCTGATACACAGAACGAGAATTAATAGTAGTCCTTAGGGCACTGCATTCTGTCCCCTGCCCTCTGTCCTATCACTGAAATTTCATAAAAGAGGGCAGGGGCTGAAGGGAATCTCATAGCTCTTACGCACGCCTTAACTAAATGCCTTCTAGGATTCTTCTCTTTCATTTTTTCATGAAAATATGACTTCAAACCTTGAGCCAGCTTTCTTCTTTAGTATCGATTTATACACAGCAGCCGTAACCAGTGGCATAGTGTAAGTATGTAGCAAAAATGTCAGTAATAAAGAGAAGCCTGGTTCTTTGTTGAATTTTGCATCTCCATGACATTAAGCTTTATTAACCAAATACACTGACTTCTGCCTAATAGTGGGCAAAAAGAAACCAAGTGCAAATGCCAGGGGGTGGCCTGACCCTGCTGCCAGCAGATATGTCTGTTTCTGTTCTCTCTGGAGTTGGGCAGCTGACCGAGTAAAACCTTTGTGAGAGCTCAGCTCCTGCCTGGCCATATTGCTGATGCTGCCCTTTCCTCTGTCAGAGCATACATCACTGAATGAACACCTTTGTGGAATCATAAGAAAGAGTGTTTTCTAAAGCTGAATCATAGCTTAGACACAGAGGGAAGTCTATCATCGTAGGAAAAGGTAGCGTGGTGGTTAATATTCAGTGTGATTTGACAGAATTTAGAATCACTTAAGAGACAACCTTCTGGGCACCTCTGTGATGGTCCACCTAGCGTAGGTAGACTGAGATGGGAAGACATACTGTAAACATGAGTAGTGTCACTCCATGGTTTGGTTTCCAAACTGAGTACAAAGGAGGAAGGCACCAGCTGCTGTCATGCTCAGCTTCCTGACTGTGGGCACAGTGTGGCCCATTGCCTTAAACTCCTGTCATTGGCTTTGGCTTCTTCACTATGGTGGACTGTACTGTCCAATATTCAGACAAATAAACCCTTCCTTCCTCAACATGTTTTTGCCGAGTATTTTGACATAGCAATAGAAAAGTAACTGATACAGGCAAGAAGGAGAACGCTGCTAGATCCTTAGAAAATCTGCATATCCATGATCAAATGCACAGTGAAAGGAACTAAAGATACTGCACACTGGGTGAGGGTGTGGACAGGTTTGGAGAAGCATGGAAAGCAAGTGAAGAGGTCTTAGTTAGTGTTTTATTGCTGGTAAGAGACATCATGACAAAGGCAACTCTTATAAAGGACAACATTTAATTGGGGCTGGCTTACAGGTTCAAAGGTGCAGTCCATTATTATCATGGCAGGAAGCATGACATCATCCAGACAGATATGGTGCTGGAGAAGGAGCTAAGAGTTCTAACATCTTGATCCAACTACAGCCAGGAGAAGACTACTGACTCTTTCCTACAGGGCAGAGCCTGAGCACTAGGAGTCTGCAAAGCCCACCTACACAGTGACACACTTCCTCTAACAAGGCTGCACCTATTCCAACAAGGACACACCCTCTAATACCTTCACACTTCCCATGAACAAAGCATATTCAAACCACCATCAATAGCGAATCAATTGTTCTAAAACAAAGTCTCTACTGGTTGCAGACACAAGATAACATGAAGACACTGTCTAGCTGAGAATGCTGAATGACAGGAAGAAAAAGAAAGAAAGAAAAACAACGAAGGGGCACAGACTGTGTCCTCCAGGCTCACGGGCATAGCTTTCTGCTTGTGTTGCTGAGGCTGTGTGCTTTCCTCTCCTCTATGCTTTCCATGGAAGGGCTTTTTCCAGACAGTAAATTCCTCCCCACTCCTCACAAATAAATAAATAATCAATTAAAAATAGAGTGATTTCTGGCAAGTGCTGTCTAAAGCCTGTTTTAGAAGATACATACCATAATATTATCCAGGCAGCTCCTCAGGCTTTTTAGCGAGGGATCTAAATATGCAGCAGAACAACCTCAGGGCTCCCATACTGAACATCAGCAGTGACATTTGGAGCCTTTCATTATGCAGTTTCTAGTGCTGTGCGCTTCCCACTCACCTTAGTACCTACACACACTGTTTCTCATAAGCCCTAGTGCACTTTCCTATCACTGCATCTGGGTGACAAGAAAAGCTAAAAATACGTGTAAAGATAGTAGTGTACATGGACTTTTTTCCATAAACTTTGTGAACTTACAGTATGAATGCAAACACCCCATCCCAACTGACTCAAGTTTCTATAGTACTCACAAAGAACTAGGTTAAATATCAAATCTGGGCAGTACCCCTAAAATCTTAGGTTATAAGATCCTTAGAATTAAAGAAATTTGCATTCATTCCTAATTAATTTACCTTAAGTATTAGTTTTAAAACAGAAATGTTGCTGAATTGTCAAGAGCCCTTCTTGCTGGTAGCTAAAATTTTAAATGTGATTTTTCTAAAAAAAAAAAATGTTATTTTCAGTTCATACTATGAGTAGTAAAACTGTAGCTATTTTCAGTTCATACTATGAATAGTAAAATTGTAGCTATTTTCAGTTCATACTATAAGTAGTAGTGAAATAATTGTATTTTCTCACCTACATCATTTGATGTTTTCCTTCAAATTTTATTTCTCTTAAATCTTATCATCAGCCTTGTTGGGCTGTGTTAAAGTGTGATTGTGATGTCCCTTTCAGGTCCAGCCCTGAATTCTGGGCCCCCAAGTTGGCAGTGTGGTTATGAAAGATTATGGAATGAGACTGACTTGGAGGACATAAGTCACTGGCAGAGGCTCCTTAGTGGTGCTTTGCCTCTGGCCCCTCCTGTCTCTCTCTGCTCCCTGTCAGCCGTGAAGTAAGGACGTGTCTCTGCCCTATAGCTACTGACACAGTGGTACTCTATCCAAGCACATGGATCAAGCAATCACGCCCCAAACCACCAGTGCCGTCAGCCACGTGAATGTCTCCCGGCTTAAGCGGTGATATTGATCACAGAGGTGACGAAAGCCATTGGTACAGATAGGTGAAGCTGGACGATGCAATCTGCCACACACCGAGGCTCTAACCACAGCTGCTTTGAGTTAAGGTACAAGTACCAAATACATGCCAATTTGTTTTGAGAACTTCCAAAAGAAATAAAAACAAGAATGTAAAATATTAACTTTTTTGGCAGGTAGCACACGAGATACTAATATTTTTGACATATTGTGATATGTCATTAAAATTAAATTATTTGTTGTTATGTTTTTAAAATATAACATAGAAATAGTTGTGTTAGTGCCCATTGGACATGGCTGCCTTAAATAAACTAAACTTTCTAGGTATTTTGCTGGAAATAGTTGAAGTATATTACCCATTGAAATGAAGTGTAAATAGTTTGGATTTTTAAGACTTCGTTTTATTGATTCTTTGGGGATTTCACATCATGCACTGCAATCTCATTCATTTCTCAGGTCTTCCATGTCTGCCCACCATACCTTCCCAAAATTAAATAAAAAATAAAAATAGAAATTAAAAAAACAGACCTACCACTCACTCTGGGCAGCGACCTACCCCTCCCCCCACCCACATCACAGCTGTGTGTCCAGCTGTCTTATTCCTACCACTTCATCCCACTGTCTTTCCCAGCTCTCTATCACTAGGCACTGGGAGCAGTACATGCCTTTGCTCAAAGAGCTTTACTTCTAAATGTTCATTGCGATGAGTCACTGGTCTGGTTTGAAGCCTCTGGCTTCAGCTACCCTATCAGTACTAGGTCCTCACCAGGACTCCTCTCAGATATCCGGCTGTTGCCCCATGTCATGGAGATCCTGCAGCTTTGGTTCTACAAGACCAGCTCCTTTCACATACTCCAGCAGCTCATAGCTGTTGTAATGGGCCAATTCAAGACCCTAGATCTTGGTCTGAGTGGTAGCTGAATTGGTCAGGTAGAGTCTCTGCCAGTCCTCTCTCCCTAACCTCTGGCAAGGGGTGGAACCATCTCTTCCACTATGTCACTGTGACCATGCAGTCTATGTCACTAGTGGCACTGCAGGCCATCAAGGAATGGGGCCAGCCCAGCATGGCATGCTAGACATCGACATGGTCCCTGGTGGTAGCCCAGATCACTGACCTATGCATGGCCTTTGGTGGTTACACAGGCCATGGACATCACAGATCCCAGCTACAATAGGACCACAGACTCAGACATGGTCATCAGTGGCAGCCCAGGCAAGGACAACACTTATATCAGTTTGGATTCCAGTGGCAGCATGGCCCAAAGACTTCAACATGGCCTCAGACAACAACATCACAGGCCACGGACATTCAAATAACCCTCAGTGGCAACACAAGCCATGGACATCAACACAGACCCTGGCTGGTTCCATGGACCCAGAGAAGGCCCTCAACACATGGCCTCACGTGGGTGTGCAGGCTCCGAAGACTGTTGGCTTCCTTACCATGTTCGAATATCCAGTTCCATTTCTGTCTGCAATGAAAGCACCATTCTGCTTCTCTTTCTCTCCCATCTCTTCACCGTGTACTTGATCTTCTCCATCTCTCCCTCACGTCTTTGTTCACCATAGTGACACCTGCCTCAGGCCAGAGGCAGGCACTTGGGTGTCTTCCCCAGTGTAGCTACTTTAAATTGTCTGCCAGAAAAAAATAACCAAAGTTCCTCCAGAAGCAACTGGGAAGGCACCTCTGGGAAAGAAATTGCCACTTCATTGTCTGCACCAATGCCATTCTTATCCTTCTTCAGAAGTGACAACCGTATTGATGTTGAGTATGTTGAGGGAGTTACTGGATCTTTAATCTCTGTAAAAGAAGGGATTGGCATACACTACCATGTACAGCAAAATCATACTCCAGTGTGTTCTCACATTTGTCTATAATAAAGCCAACTGTCCCTTTCTACCAATGTGTCACTCCCAGAGACATGGTTACCCAAGGGTTTAGGTGTTTCCAGTACTACCTTGGAGGTACATGAATTCAATGGCTTATGTATTGAACCATTAGGTACAAATGTAAACATGATCCCTGGACTTCTGCTTCTAGAGACTTCTCTGTGAACACTGTCTGATATGTGAGCAGTCTAGAATAGAAAATATTAGTATAAAAATGAGTCCACATTTTACATAAGAAAACTACAAGGTTATAGACATAAGCTTTCCATAGGATCATGGTGAAATATGTACATTCTATCTCCTATCAGTTTCTAACTTAAGTTTTTAGATTCTATCTGGATCTGTCACATGAGTGTGAGTGTGATGACCTCTTCTGCACACCAGGGAGCTTCTGCCATCTGCTGGTGTGTGTGGGGTTCACTGCAGTCACAAACCCAGCAGCAGCATCTCTTCCAGGATACATCTCACTATCTCAACTTTTCTATTAGAAAATCCAGAAAACTAAGTAGGTCTGATCTACTTGACATTGTCACCAGGCTTGCTTCCTAGAAAGCCCATTTGTGTGCTTTGGCTTTTGTTCTATTAATTATTTATATATTTATATATCTATGTGTCCATTCATTTATGTATGGTGTGTATATAATTACTGTGGTGTGTGTGAATGTGGAAATAAGGTATCAACATCCAATAAGTGTCTTTTTTTCTACTTCTATACTTTATTCTTTGGGACAGTATGTCTCTTGATGAACTGTAGTGTCTCATTTCTCTGGACTGGTTGACCCTTGAGTTCTGAGGATGCGTCTGTCTCTGCTCTCTCCCTCAGCATTTGGCTTTTCTAAGCATGCCAGAGACTCTGAAATGGGCCCTCATGTTGAGCACTCTTTTTATCCATGGAGCCATCCCAACATCCCTGTACTGTTTTTATATATCATAAAAAATTACTTGACTTATCTAGTTTCTCTTACAGATTTCATTTCATAGTATTTATAAAACTGGAAATAATTTCATATTAATGGTACAGATTTAATGAAATTTATATTACATTTTAAAATTAATTTTAATGCTGAATATCTGTTTTCCAAATCTAAAGTGGCCAAACTTGGTCTCCAGCTAACAGAAAAGTTAAAGAAAGTGGAACCTTAAGGAGGTAGGGTCTTGCTAGAAGAGATGTGTTACTTTTTTCATGTTCTGTTCCCTGGCTGCAGAGAAAATGTAGTTAGCAGCCACAGTGCTGCAATTTATCTTGAACTCTGCTATGCCTGTCACACCATGACAGAGCTCTGAAAGTATAACCAAAAAGAAAGGCTTCCTTTCTTTAAATTTCTTCTGTCAAGTATTCTTTCACAGCAATAAAGCAAGTTACCAATACAGTATCCCATGAAACATATGCCATTCAGTGTTATTTAATCTGTATTATTTGAACCCTAGGTAAATTATATTAGTGAAGCAGTTTGCCTTTTAAAATATAAATAGATTAATTATGGCTATATCACATTGCCTCTGTAAAAGTCTATAAAGAGGACCTTATTGTCTTAGTCAGTGGTTTTATTTTTTATTATATATTTTATAAATTCTTACCATATCCTTGGCTGTATTTGAAGTGTTGGGGATAAACTGATAACGTGGTATCGATCTGATCCTTATGCAAAAAATAGCCTTGTTCAGGATATTCTTATGATTATATTTTATTCTTTTAAAAAGCACCTGTGTAGTTTGACCATCTTATACATATTTGTAATGATTCATATGTTGTTTCAGAAGGAGAAAAACCCTCTGCCCTCATTATGGATTTTCTGAATAATAGTGACAGTCTCTCCTTCTATCCAAAATAACAGAGACCAATCACAGCATCATTAATTTTTTTATCAATAATAGGAGAGAGAGCACAGTATGCTCTTATCATAACCAGACATCATAGACAAGCTGAATTTCAAAATGAACAATCCTAAGCTTAAACCAAAAATGTTTTGAAATCTGAAATCAGTGTTGTGTGGGGTGTGTGTGTGTGTGTGCGTGCACATGTGTGTTACTGGAGACTGAGATCAAAGCTTTGCTTATACTAAAAAGAAACACTTTGTGGCTGAGCTATATTCCATTCCCAACACTTGTGTTTTTATTTAATTAAAATTTTTGTTTTGAGGTAATGTCCCACTAAGTTGCCCAGGCAGACCTTGAACTCAGACTGAAGCTCAGGCACCATGAAATTTCAGTCTTTCTGCCTTGGTCTCCTAAGTACTGGAGACTACAGCCACCAAGCCTAGCTTAAAACCTAAAACATTTTAGACACTGTCCACCAGTGGATAATCCCACATCATGACACTTGGTTTCATGGATGAAATTATTTTTTAAAACTAGTATAAAGTTACTTCTGATGTGTATATGTAGGGTATACAAAGCATAAAAGAATCTAATGTTTATGCTTATTTTCTGTCTTCAAGATATTCATAAGTATATGCTAAAAGTTAAAATAATTCCAAAGTCTGAAACACTCTGCTCCTAAGCATTTTTAACCAGGGATTCTACACTTATAATGTGATAACAGTATTATGAACTCCAAGAAAGTCTAGGATAGATAGTATCATTATTGGGTGGATAAACATCTTCCTACATGGACAAAATGAAATGGACTTAAAGGCACCCTGTCTATGTCAGCTTCCCCAAATGGACAGTTAATTATCTGCACACTTCAGGAGAATGGAGACAATCACACAGGAGGCAGGGACATTCAATGGAGAATGTGACTCTCAATGAAGACAACTGTGAATAACGGAGGATTAAGCCCTACTGTGCAGCTTCTTTGAAAGTTGCTCTATGTAGATGCCATGGGGAGAAGAATCATGCACAATCCTGCTTAAGGCTATCTGTTGTGCTCTGTAGAGGAATGTTAACCAAAATTGAATTTTGAATTTGAAATTGGCTCCCATCTCAGAACAGATACTTTTTATTTTATTTTAGATCACTACATCGCCACAGCTGCCCTCAGTGAGAAAGAATGTGCCTAACCCACAAAGACTTGATGCACCAAAGTGACTGGACACCTGAGCAGGGACTGCCTTCTCAGAGACAAAGGGGGGGGGGACGTGAGGGGAGGATGGCTGTGAGGAAGACTGGAAGGAAGGCAACATTTGAGATATAAATGAATAAATAAATAAATAAATAAATAAATAAATAAATAAATAACTTTTAAAGGGGGCTCACAGTGAGCCTCTGAGAGTCAAGGGACAATAGTTAGGGTTTGTTACATGTTCAGCTTCCACCTAACCTCTTCATGTAGGCATACAGAAGACACCACTTACCTGAGCCTGAATTTCCCCATCTATTAAACAAAGGCAGGCTCAGCATTCTTGTTTTACAAAGAATCAAAACCTAATAAGAGGAAGGTAACAGAAGATTTGAAGTGTTCTTTTTGGTGTGCCTTCATTGAAAGGTAGTTAGTTCCATTTCGTTGAGACATTTCTGGTATATTCCAGTCAGTCTGAATCAATCAAGGTTGAGGTGAACTTTGTCTGACTGTATTGATCTGATGAAACCGTTATCTCCAAAGCTCTAAGAAAGAAATTTCTTCTCCCAGCTTAAATCACAGATGCCCATCACAAATTTAGGGTACTTCTGATCTTTTTCCTTTCTAAAGTTGACATAAGGATTGTAAACACCAACGTTTAAGTTTAGGGAGGAAGGCTGGTTGACAAACAGGAGATCTCCTCTAGGCCTG
Organism: Grammomys surdaster; assembly: GCF_004785775.1. Taxonomy (NCBI): domain Eukaryota; kingdom Metazoa; phylum Chordata; class Mammalia; order Rodentia; family Muridae; genus Grammomys; species Grammomys surdaster. The sequence continues at coordinate 11,190,289 of NW_021604566.1, read as the reverse complement.
AAGAAACAAATACCAAGAACAGAAGTATCATTGGCTGAAACTGGAGTCAAAAGAGATAGGAAAGTCATGAATACTGACTGTCATTGACTTGTGCTAATAGACAATTTTGGAACCCAAGGCAATCAGTCATGTTTCAGGAAAGCAAGAAGAGCAAATGAAGTATCCAATGGAAAGGATGTGAAAGATAGTGGGTGTAACCTTCGGAATTAATTGAAGGTAACTGGCCCCAAGTACACAAGAGATCTTGGTTAGATTGCTAAAACAATTCATTCATAAATCTCAGAACAAGGGAAATACATTTCTTTGTTGATTTAGAAAGAAAAAGGGGGGGTTGTGGTTGTTAGATTTTGGCACACAGCTTAGAACAGACAACACTAGACCAAACAGTTCCAAAGGGAAGGGGGTTTATTCAGGGCAAAGGGCAAAGGTGAGGAGAGAAGCGGGAGGAATGGTGGAAAGAGAGAGGAGAGAGAGAAGAGAGAAGTGGAGGCCAGCCATGACCACGTGGAGAGAGGGGAAGGGAAGGGGGGAGGGGCCAGAGAGGAGCTAAAGGCAAGAGATCAAGGGATCAAGAGAGGGAGGAGGGGGCAAGCAGCCCCTTTTATAGTGGGCAGGCCTACCTGGCTGTTGCCAGGTAACTGTGGGGAGGAGCATACCCGGGTGTTGCCAGATAACTGTGGAGGTGGACTTTAGACAGAATACTAACAGTGGTGATGTACAATGAACCACTGGGATGACTTCTTTGAGGACACCCAGTGAATTTACAAGTGTCACCTCCAGTTCTCATGTCTATGAAGAAAGATATTTAGACCCTTTATCTGATGACACATCAACGTATGCTTTCTATTATCCTGTATAGTTAGGATTCTCTAGGGAAACAGAACTGATTGAATGATTGTATTAGAAATCATTGGCTGACAACCTGTGGTCTAGCTAGTCTAACGATGCCTGTCTTCTAACATAATGTCTGAGAATTTAGTAGCTATATAGTTCATGAAGTTGGATGTTTAAGCTAATCTTCATTCAATATATGCCAGAACTGCAAAAAAGTGGGCTCTAATGCCAGTGAAAGACTGGCAAACAAGCATTCTTCTTCTATCTCCTTTATATAGATGACACCTAAGGTGTGGAGGTGTCACCTCCTCAATACACTCTGGAAATCTGAAAGAAAAGACACCCAAAAAGAAGCTGTATTAAGTGTCTTTTCCCTGATGAGTTTACTTTGCAACATGGCTTTTTCAATTTATGCTTGCAAAAGCATTTGTCATCTCTTATCAAACTTCATGAACCTGGGCTGATTTTTAGTCTTGTCAGAAGTAGTCTTTTGGTTTTATTTTGTTTTTTGTGTGTTTGTTGTTGTTGTTGTTTTGGGTTTTTTTTTAAACCACATTCTGGCTTCTGGACTTTACAATGGTCTGTCTGCTTCTGTGATCCCACAAAACATGGAACCATTTCCAAAATAGACCAACTAGAACCTTAGGTACAAAGCTGCACGCGGTCACCAGAATAAAGCAATTTCAAAATTGTCAGTTCTATTCCTAGAAAAGACTATTGCCTAAAAAAAATGTCTGAAATTCTGTTTGTGTAATCAGAAGATTGAAGTCACATTAACAGATGTGTTGTGCACATTAGTTCTGGGGTCTCTCCAGAGAGCTCTGGGCAAGGGCAAAGTTTGCCTCTCTACACAACTTAGCTGGTTTTACACGCAACCCCAGAATGCTCATCCAAATAGACCACAGCCACCCCTGACCACATGCCCAGCAAATTTGAACTGCTAGTCATGTAGAGGACCTGGAGTGTCTACCTTACTCAGCAAACAGCAAAATCAAGGCCATACTCAATGGAATAGACTGAAATGTTTTTAAAATTCGTATATGTGAATGATCACATCAGAACACATATGGAGCTTATATATGTTCTGTGTCTTAAGTGCTGAAATTAATGACGCTGTGCTGCACATAAGATTCTCATGCAGCTGGTTCTAACCTTGTTATTCATATTATACAATGAGTATGTCTGTCTATGTTTAGCTATCAGGGTGAGCAATTTAATATGTATTTAATTTTATTTTCTTAAGCGTATCACTGTAGGGCTGGAGAGATGGCTCAGTGGTTAAGAACATAAACTACTTTTCCAGAGGCTCCAAGTTAAATTCCCAACACCCACATCTGTCAGCTCACAACTGCCTGTAACTCCAGATCCAGGGGATCTGATACTCTCTCCTGGCCTCCATGGGTACCTGCACTCATAGATACATAAGTACAGCACACACACACACACACACACACACACACACACACACACACACACACATTTATATAATTAAAAATAAAAGAAAAAATTAAGCATCATTGTTTCTGTTGAATGAATGAAGAACTTTAGAGAATCTAAGTTACATACTAAAGCTCCCTAGTTTGGGGAAGAAGCCAAGATTTGGGCATGCATTCTGGTCCCATAATTGTTCCTTATACAATTAGGACAAATGAAGACAACAAAGTCGATTGTTCTGATAGGATAGCAGGCATGGCAGCCAGAGTTGAAAGTTGACAGGTCACACAGAAAGAAAGGAGAAAGAGAGAGAGAGAGAGAGAGAGAGAGAGAGAGAGAGAGAGAGAGAGAGAGAGGGAGAGAGAGAGAGAGAGAGAAAGATTGGGGTGAAGTTACTCTGAAAGGCAGTGTCTAATTTCCCTCTGCAAGATTCCATCTCCTAAAGGTTCCATAACCCCAACTAGGAAGCAAGAGTTTAAATATGATCCTATGGGGACATTTCTGATCCAACCACCACAGCTTGTATGTATATTTTAGTAAGAATAAGTTTCTCTCAGTCTTCCTTGAAAGCATATATTTATGGAGAGGAGAATGCAAACATATGACGACCTGAAGCATTTCTCTAATATGAGAGGTCACTAAGGAAGGGGACAGCAGAGATTCTATGTAATGGTTCTCAGAGATACTAAAAACACTTTCTAGGGTGTTCAATTTGGGTTTCCTTTATGTCTAATTATATTCTCTATCATAGATAACCTTGTTTATAACCTAGATGCTGCAGGAAGTAGATATTCAGAATAGAGGAAAACACAATCAGTTCTACTTATGCATATTTTAAAATGTCAAAGCTGTTCCAACACACAATTTTCTTACATTAGAGAACAATTTGAGCACAATGTGAATTTATTATTTTCTTATGCATTATTTTTTTTATCCATGAGAAACACTAGATGGATAGAAGAAAAGCCTACACTGAGCTTAATGTTGTGTGTAGGAATGCACTCACACTTCTCCACTGTGCCAAATACCTTTATTCCCCATATGTAACAACCACATGTTAGGAACCACACTCCTACACACAGACACATACACACACACACACACAGACACACACACACACACACACACACACACTGAAGAGGTCAGCTCAGGAATTTTGGAAAGGTCATGGGACACTTGCTGGATTAACATTCCTTAGTCAAAGGAGTAAGAGAGAGGCTGATTAACATTCCTCAGACCACTTGGAAGGGAACCACATGCAGGTGGGGAAGGCCCAGAGCACATAGACACATTCCACAGGACGGACCAACCCTTGCTACATACAGACAAGGGAGGTCCTTGCCACCTCATTCCCTAAAGACCAATCAGTTTGAAAAGTCATTGTTCTGCCAATCACATTGTGCCTAATGGCCACTCCTCCTAGAGACTGTATAAATGTCCACTGAACAAGTTGCACCGGGTTGCCCTTCTTTTTGGGATGCAGGATGGCCCCAGCATGCTGGAACATTAAAAATTTCTCTTGCATTTTGCAGCGACCTTTTGACTCCATGTGGTTCACTCAGGGGGTCTCTGGTAAACTAAGGCTCTGCTCACTAGAGTCTTACAGCACACACACACATACACACACATGCACACACACATACACACACATGCACAAACACACATACGCAAACACCTTGTGCCACACCTTCTATTCTGATTTCAGATTCCTCTCCTCCACCACTGCACACTCACTCCCAGATTTCAGACATGCCTACTTCCACAAGCAAATTCCAGGCAATTTAGCTGTAGCATTATAGTAAATTTTTTTTACCATGTTTATAACTGTACTTCTATTTGATGCACTTTTTAAAATGTTAGTGTTTCACTGTTGAAATTAATTGTATTCAGTTGAAGTTAGGGGGGTCAGGTTGTGTGAGGGAGAAGGGAGAGAGAGAAATTTCTGCATTCTATAATGGCTTTTAGGAGTTCATGTAAATCATTATTCAGAACTTTTTCCGTTCATCTTTCATTGTATAGACTGTGGCTTTGTTAGGATAAATGCAGGCAGGAATCTGACATTGGCCAAGGACAAGGAAATGGGCTTCAGGCTGGAATCTGACATTAGGCTAGAAGAAAGAAGTAATTCCAGGCAGGAATCTAAATCTTAGGCTAGAACAAAAAAAGTGGGCTTCAGGCGTGAAAATGACTTTGGGCTAGGACAGGGAAGTTGGCTCAGATATTTAGGTCATCCTGATAAGCCCTTAGAAACAGTGATCACAGGAGTAATCACAGGCCTTTGTTTATTGCCTTGCTTGTTCTTTGACTATTTGTGTTCAATGTCTTGCTTGTTCTTTGACTATTTGCATCTATTGTATTGCTAGTTCCTCAACCTAGAACTGACTTTAATACTTGCATGTAATTAAAATGGTATAAAAGCAAAATGGAGGAGGGGGGAAGATTTATGGGGCTTCTACCGGGGAATGAGTAAAGAAGATGATATCTGAAACGTAAATAAATAAAATATCCAATAATTTAAAAAAAAAAGGATACATGCACACCCAGCCTTGCACTTGAAGGAAAGCCCACTATTTCTATAAAGCACTTTGTGTCCTAGATTTTGAGATTTCTCCAAAGAAAGATAGACTAATTAGGCATCATTTTCTTACGGAGTTTTTCAGAAGATAACCCCAAAGACCAGTGCTCATTTGATTGTCTAGACTGGCCTCTTTCAAACCTTGTGGTAATGACAGAAGTTCTCTCTAATACTTCCAGAAAGCAGCTTGCAGATTTTCACCCCTGCTTTTACACGGAGATATAAGTATTGGGCATTCATGGGTTGGTCTTAGAGCCAAACATTGAGAACATACCAATCTTAATCTGTACATATACTAGTTGTTGAGACATCTCCAAATGAAATGCCTGATTTGAAATAAGGCTTCAGCTTGGAGACCATCCTGGCTCCCTTCTAACCTTTGTGAAATTTACCATATCTCCTTTCCTCTACTTCAAAGTCTCAAGAATAGATTTGGGCTTTCTAAGTTACATGGAATCTCATAATTTATATTTTAAGCAGTAAATAGATGATAATGTTACTTATGAGATTCAAACCAATGGTCAAGAAGAAACTGCAAACTAGTAAGCAATTCTAAACAGGAAAGGAAGACAATTTAAAGCATTTCTACAGCATAAGGGCTCCAGTGTAGAATAAAGCAAACTTTTGTAGGTCTGGATGGGATCAGCCAATGACTTCTTTAAAAACACACTGCAACTCAATAGTTAAAGAAGTGCCAAAGAGTACTCAAGTGTGGAGAAGGGAAAAATCATGTTCACTAGAGGAATGGACTCATTGGAGACGCAGAAAACTGCATCTAGTTGAATGCATTAAGAAATATGAATATATCACACACCTAAGATACACAATTCACATGCATTCATGCATGCATTCTTTATTGGGTAAAACACATGAACTTGACCTCACTTCTGACTTCTTAGCATGACAAGTAGAAAGGCTAGCTATTACAGATGTGCTTTTTAACTTCCCATAGTGGTAGTGAATCTCATATACCCACATTTCCCAACAATTATATTTGTTAGATTTACCTTTGTGCCAGTATGTAGTTATTTGGGTAAAGGAGAGAAAAGAGACATACAGAAATACCTTTTTGTAAACATAACTCTAAAAGGAGTAAAGGTATTTACCTTCATTGTTTAAGATATGGAATTCTGCAGGCAAGACTTCCTAGATCACAGTGTCCATGACTGCTTACCTCTGAGGACTCTGAAGGAGCATCTGTTCTGTGTCTCTCCCAGCTGTTGCATGTTTACTAGCATCTTCAGAATTCTCGGGCTTCTGACTTCATCTTCACATGGCATAATATTCATTTCTGCTGCTGTCTGAATTTCCTCTTCTACTAAAGACATCAGCCACTGATCCAGAGCTCACCCTTTGCACTTTGTTTAACCTGATTTATCTATGAAAACACAATTCCATTTTGAAGCAGTAGATTGGGACTTGAACATATTTTCTTGAGGGTAGATAGAATTGAACTTCTAATATTACCATCACTAGATTATGAAATTTCCACATGGCAATATCAATCTATAAATGTTCTTTGCCAAGCTCAAGTTCTAGCACATCAGGTTTCCTTCCTTGTGAAAAAGATGTTCCTACTGATTTTCAGAGTATTCAGAGTGCCCATCCTCCCTCAAGCCCTGTCTTAAGCCTTGTATGTAAAGCTCCATTGTTTAGGTGACACTTTGTTTATTTAAAGGGCAAGACAACTAAGTCTGCTCTGTCTTTCTTTCCTTTTGTTTCCTTTTGTAGTATCTGCAAACCTAGAGGCTTTGTTTTTTTTTTTTTTAACATTTTTAAAAGGTTGGAAACTAATCAAAAGACTATTTCATGACACGTGAAATGATGTAAAATTCAAATTTCAGCACCAATAAACAGTTTTGTTGTCAACCAACCTCACTTACTTGTTTGCATATTCCACTTGCCAGCTTTGATACTGCATGGGAAGAGTTAAAGAGTTGTGAAAGAGACCTGTTAGTCTGCAAAACCTAAAATACTGGCTCTGCCCATTTACAGGGACAGCTAACTGACCTCTTCTCTAAAATACTAATTTTGTAAAGTAGGCTCTCTATTCACAGTTGATTTCTGATGCTCCAGAATGACAGAGACCAGCCACCAAGACAAATAATCAAAATAGTTCCAGTCTTCCTGCTATGGTATGTCTTCATTCATGAATAGTAACATCTGAATGGTTTGGTCTGATCTGTTAGTATGAGAAGAACCACACAGCTAATTAGTAGGCATTTAATTAGCAAGCCGCATCAGAGCTGTTGATAGGCATGCTTAATATTCCATTCACAAAATTAACTGCTGAGATCAAAGGCATAAGCACTAATCACCTCCAGCCTCCGCCCAGTATGGCAGTGCTTGATGTCTGTGTGATAAACACAGCCTCCATATGTAGCTTTCATCATGGAGCAGTTTGGTTCACTTAAATTTAGTGGGTTTATATTTGATCCTTTCTCTTATTAGCTTTCTCTTGTTGCCCAAATTTCCACAAATGTAGCTGCTTGAACCACTCAACATTTACCATTTCAGTCTTCTGTGGGTTACGAGACAGTGGACCTGGCTGGCTTCTCTATCCTAGGTCTCAGTGACCTGGAGCCAAGATGTTGGCAGGACTACATCCCTTTCTGGAAATGAAGGGGAAGAATTTATTTTCATTATCTTTCACATTCTAGCAGAAATCAGTTCATCGTGTCTGGAGGGCTTGGGTGCACTGTGTCTATGATGCTTTCAAAGGCATCTATCTTAAGATGTTCAGCACATCAGTGCTTCAATTCTTTGTGTGTGTGTGGGGGGGGGCTTTTTCAAAGGTATTTGTATTATTATTAATTAAAATATAATAACATCATTTCTCCTCTCATCCTTTCACTCCACCCATCCCTTTCCATTCCTACCTCTACCAAGTACTTTTCAAGTTAATGATCTAATTTTAATTATTATTGTGACATATAAATATATGCATATGGAGAGAAGACAATCTATTGAGTTCATTTATTATTGCTTTTATTAGGGCTGACCATTTGGGATTAGATAACTAGTTAGTTGAAACATCCCTGGGGAAGACATTCTTCCTTTCTTAGAAGCTGTTAATTAATCGTCTGTAGCTCTTTGTCTAGGATGGACTCTGTGAGAATTGTGCATCTGCACTGGCATGTCGCTGCTGTTGCTGTGTGTTGTTTAGGCAGAATTACTGATGGGATTATCACGACTATAATCTCCGTGTCACATCCAGTAGACACAATCTCACAGCAGACTCCCTGTCCTCCAACTCTTTCTGCCCCTTTTCTGCAGTGTTTCTGCAGAGTCTTGGGTGTAGGGTTGATATTGTAGACATATCAATTTGTGATGGGTAGCTCACAATCATTTTTTTTCTCTGAATTTTGATCAGTTGTAATTTTCTGTAATCATCTTCATCTGCAGGAAGAAGAAGGTTGCTTAAGGCAAGAGCTATATATGTGGATACAAGAATACACATTTAGAATGAAGCTATGAATTACACTGGTTTAGCTAAGTGGCAGTAGGTGGTTCTACTCTAAGATCCATGACCATACTAGCCATAAGCAATTGTCTAGGCCTCGAGTACAAAGGCTGATCTCCCTCCTACTTAATGGCTGTTGTTGGTTTCCTCAAAGATATAAGTGTTACTATTGCACCTTTTGATATATCTTGTCCTGATGATTAGTGTTGTGATTCATAGGCACCAGGGGTAGATAACACCATAGTGTTATTCTTCTCTTGGCTATTGTGAATAGATCAACAGTGACCATGGTTGAGCATATATCTGTAGACTAAGATGCTGATTCTTTGGCTAAGGAGTGGTATAACTGCATCATATGGCAGATTCATTTTTAGCTTTATGAAGACTCTACACAAAGTAGCTGTACCAATTTGTAATTCCACAAATAGTGAGTGTTTCCCTTTCTACTCATTTTCACCACCATTTGTTGTCGGTTGTCTCTTTGATCTTAGCTACTTTCAATAGGTAAGATGAAATCTTAAAGTAGCTTTAATTTTTTATTTCCCCAATTGCTAACGATATTGAGTATTTTTGATATATTTTTTAGCCTTTTGTATTTTTACTTTTTCTTTTGAGAACTCTTTGTTCAGTTCCATAGCCCATTTTTAATTGGGTCGTTTGTTTCTTTCTTGGTTATTTGGTGGTTTTCTTGTTTTTTTTTGTTGTTGTTGTTGTTTTGGTTGTTTTGTTCTTTACATATTTTGGCTATTGATCCTCTCTCAGATGAATAGCTGGCACTTTATGGGATCCCTCGTCTCTCAATTGATTATTTCTTTGATACTTTCTGCCTGTAGTGGAAGAGCATTACTTTTTTTTGTTTGCTCTCTCTCTCTCTCTCTCTCTCTCTCTCTCTCTCTCTCTCTCTCTCTGTGTGTGTGTGTGTGTGTGTGTGTGTGTGTGCTTTTTGAGGCATGTTTTTGCTATTTAGCCCAAAGTAAGATTGAAGTCATGACAATCTTCTTGCCTCAGCATTTTGAATGCTGGAACTGCAAGTGTGTTCCATTATAGTATCTATAGGATCATATATTTGAGTATTTGGTTCCCAGTTGGTAGACTGCTTAGGAAGGAAAAGAAGGCATGGCCTTGTTGGAGAAAAGTTTATCATTGGAGGTGGGAAAGCCCACACCAGGTCTAGCCTTCTTTACTTTTTACATCTAGCCTCCAGATCATGATGTAAGCTCTCACCTACTGCTCTAGCACCATGCCTGCCTGGCATTAAGTTTCCTACCACAATGATTTTGGACTAGCCCTCTGGAACTGTAAGCAAGTACCCAATTAAATGCTTTCTTTTGTAAACTGCTTTGGTCATAGTGGCTCTTCACAGCAGTAGAACAGTCACTAAGGCAAGGACATTGCTTTTAAGAACTTATTGATTAGCTTGGACACTTTCAAATAATTCATTGAAATCTCTATATAATAAGGTGAAAATCTTTATTACATCTGCAAAGTCCCATTGGCCATGTAATTTAGCATACTCAGGTTTCTCAAATTAGGAAATGGATATCTTCTGTGTTCTGGTTTATCTTCTCTAGGTCTTTCTTTTTTATATTTTTTGTTACATTTAATTAATGTGTGTGTGTGTGTGTGTGTGTGTGTGTGTGTGTGTGTGTGTGTGTGTGAGGGAGAGAGAGAGAGAGAGAGAGAGAGAGAGAGAGAGAGAGAGAGAGATTAATGCTGTACACATGTTGGTTAGAGGGTAACTTAAAGGACTCAGTTGTCTCCTGTTACAATACTAATCCAAGACATAGAGCTCAGGTCCTCAAGATGGGTAACAAAGGCCTTTTCTTGCTGGACCATCTTGCCAGCTCTGAGTTCTTTTCTTCTAACCTTAGAAATTATGTCTCTGTTGTCTTGTAAGTCTGATGATTGGCACTTGGCTTCAAAGACTCCACTCTATTCTCCATTTTCAGAACTCCTGGCGAGTAGTTTCTTTCTTCTGCAGAGTTTGAGTTTAATTCTTTATGTATGCATGGCCATGTTATTCCCATGCAATGCAATAAGCAGCCTAAATTGTAGTAGCTCAGAGCGTTAGTATTTATCCATTTTATAGAACTCAATTACAAAGCCTAGTCTCATAAACCATGATGTGAACATGGCCCAGTGGGTTGTAGGGTGTTTAACTTGCTCCTTCAGAGCCTATCCCATACATAAGTTCTGTATCCTTTCTGTTACCCAAATTTTCTCTCCTAAAGCCAAACGCTTGACATCACATCAGGTAGCACAGGCATTCTTTAAAGTTTGGTGTACATTCATTTCTTCAAGACTATCAAGCTGCAGACATGTTGCCATATTTGTTGTATATTCTATTATTTCCTATTACCTGTCTAAATATGGCTTCTGTCCAGGCTTAGACGAATTCTTGGAGCTAATCCAAGTACAAGGAAACTTGAGACATGCTGAAAATTTTGGCCTACAGTTAAATTACACTTAGCAAATTTTATATCTGCAAGGTAGATTCACCGATCATAGAGTAATCAGAATGAGGAGCTGGATATTTCTGCCTTCCACCTGTGATTGAAGACTACAGATCCTGAGACATGTGGACTAGGGCTTCCTAAACTCTGACAAGTTTATGTATCACCCAGGGAATACAGATCGGGGTTTTAGATGGGGCCAGGGATTTCATAAGCACAACCATATCTCAGACAATGCAGTCTTTTATGGCTATGGTCTATATACTTGGAGTGACAAGAGTCTGGACTATTTATGAAATGAGTGGATTTCCTTTCAAAAAGTTTAACTGTTAATACTGACTTTTATGTTAAATACATTCATGTTACTGAGAATGTCAGTTTTCTTTCTTGGTATTCACATTTCAGTATACTTTCAATGATGTCCCAGTCCCTCAGCTGAACAATTTTGAAGAATATCATTAGTTCCAATAACTCAAGATCTAATTAGAGAGAAAATATGTTTATAAAGGGTACAAGATAACATTTTATTCCAAGTAGAATTTCAAAGACAGGGCTAGCATAAGAAAATAGTTTGTTTAAGATGTGTTCAGTATAATTTGAGAATGAGACAATGCAGTCTAATGATTTATGTTGATGGATAGGCATTTAGGATCTCCCTCTACATCTCTTTGACATCCCCCAGAATTCTTTGAGAAGTCCTGAGAAAAATGTGTGATTGCTATCATATGAGGTGCTTGTTGCCTAGACTGTCTGAGTCTGAAATCTCAGTATGTATGTAAATGCCCACAGGTGTGTTCTGAGTGTAAAAGGGTCCACTTCTAGACACCAGGGAAAACAGTCCCTTCATAGTATTTTCTGATGTTTAAAGGTTGTTGTGAGGACTGGGGATATCTTAGAGGCTGAATGCCTGCCTGGATTCTTGATTCTGAGCATGTCGGTGAGTTTAGACTTGAATAAGTGTCCTCTTTTTACCTTGAAAATCAGCTTCAAATCATGAAAGAAGGCTGACAGAGGCAGCACCTAGGAGGATTGAATCATGCTTTTCACCATTCAGAGAGGTAAAGGATGTGAGAGAGTCCTCAACACAATGTAATCAAATTTATGGGAAATTCTAAATCATCAAGATTAGATTTGGTTAAAATGAAAGCATAGTCTTCCTGGTGAGTTGCCAAACCTGTCACTAACTGATTTTGTCTTACTGACTAGAAAGGTCTCAGAGGAACCATGTGATGCACTGTTGGGATATGGAGCCAGCTGAGCAGTGAGTGTTCTTATTTCTGTTGCTGTATCTCATTGTGGTAGTGAACAATGTTCTTACTCTACTGTTTTGGATCTGCCTCAAGGATCAAGAGAGGTATTCACCTCATATTTCCTCAGGATGGAGGTCCCTGAAGTGTTTTTAAAAACATAGTTATGTTTGCCAATGGAGAATAATGGAAAACTCTCATTTGGGGTATTAGATATAAAGGGAAAAACAGTTTGTATGAACAAAGGATTAAAAGTACAGCATCTTCTAGCCATCTTCCTTGATGTAGGAAGCATCTTCTAATCTGTCTGCTCCATGCTATGGTCATGCAGGGAAGGCTTGAGAGACGTTGTCTGTTTTGACACCCATTCATTTACCTCCTACTTGGCCCTCAGCTGCAATTCCCTTATCTATGGGTCATGATTACTTGGTTATTTCTAAAGGATTTCATTATATTGAATATGTTTGTACATTGGAAGAGATCATAACAGTGCCTGGTACAAGTTGTGCAAATTCACCAAAGGCCAGTCCCTACCTCTGGAAATTTCCTGGATGTGAGAGAGCAATCAATGATATATGGAGGTTCAGTTCATATATTCTGTAGTCACAGAATCTCTGCAGCTCTTTCTGCAGAGCGGGCAAGGTAGCACCTCGGTCTCGTGGTTATAGTTAAGCTAAAAGAACATCTAGCATATGAGGCTGGTGCTGAGTTTTCACATGTGGAGAGATAGTTGAAGAACAAGTTATTTCAGCAAGTATGCTTCCTTAAAAGTTATTAAGTATCAATTTAATAGCAAGCAGATGTGATAGCAAGCAAATGAGCTTTTATCTAAATTAGAAATCTATATGCAGAGGAGTGATCATTATGAAGCATGGAGAGGGTACTGTGCTCCTGGGATCTCAAATCCTCTGCTTTCCACTCCATTAGATTATAGTCATGGCAATAACATGTAAAGAACAATTTATATACTTGGTCTCATCAGTCATCACCACACTCAGACAGTATTTTAGTGGATAATATCATGATTCCTATCACACTAAAGCTGGGAAATCTGGAGCTCAGAGAGTTTGAGTATTATGCCTTTAAGCACATGGTAGTAAGAAGGAGATGCAAGGTTATATATAACCTTTCTCCTTTTTACATCAAAGCCATGCTGTTTATACCTGCAATGCTCTCCAGTCCATTTCAAGAGAGGACACAATTAATGTATGAGACAAGTATGTATGGAGATGTCAAGTCAACATCATCAATTTGTGTAATTAAGTTCTCGGAAAAAGTTGTATCCCTCTTTACCCATAGGCACAGATAAGCTTGTCCTCAATGTTCCCCTGCTTTGTAAGGGAAGGCTCCATGGCCTTTGAAACACTACTCCATAATGTCTTCTTCATCCACTCTTGCCTTCCACAGTACACTAAAACAGAAGCAAAAACACTCCCATGTTTTCATCTGTAGATATATGGAAATACTTTTTTTTTAAAGATGTGCTCATCAAACTTAAGCTTTTTGTTCTGAAATCCTCAGAAGTCATTTCTTCCAAGGACATGGACCACTGGACACTGGGCTCCAGAAATAAGTGCTGGTTCTTATTTGACCTCTTTGCATAGCAACTCTGTGGAGATGTCCTTCTCAATGCAAGAAAGCCTTTTCTTACAGCAGCTGAGTTCTTTCAATGGGCATTCCTGATTGTACAGTTTCCTTGGATACAGCAAACATGTATCTTCAAGCCAGTATTACAATCATAACTGTAATCTAAATTCTGCCTCCTAGCTAAACACAAGGAGCAGCATCCGTAAATGCTTAGGACATTTGATTTTAATCAATTCATAATCTTTTATGACTAGGAAAATCTCAGCGCATTCAATACCGTTCTCTTCATATTATTGGAGAGGTGAAAAGACGTGGTGGAGTAGGTAGTTAGTCAAGAGTAGCCTGGACCTTTCTTCTGCTTACTATCAATACCTGCCAGTGACAAACTTCCTTCAACAAGGTTTACTACCTTCCAAAAGAGTGCTACAAGACAGGGCCAAGCTTTCAAACATGTAAGTCCATGTGGGTGCATTTCATATTCAAACCGCAGCACAAGCCACTAATGCTGAGAAACACTGTGTTAAAAAAGAAAGAAAATTCATTAAAAATTCATTATTAAACTCACAAAATAAGATTTTAGATTAAAAAAAAACATAGGAAAACCTGTAACACACCTCATAGTAAGAATATACAAGGAAAAAACTTTAATAGCTGCCTCTGGATTACATATATTAAATTATAGTTGATATTAATGTGGACTAATTGATTCCATGATTTGGATGGAAAATGTCATCTTTTCTAAACATAAAATTTTTAAATGATGCTGTCAGATAATTGGTTAATCCAGTCTTGTAGTACAACCTCACTGGCCTGCCTGGTGTTAAACACAACTATAATAGTTAGAACAGCAGCACAACAGTGTGCTCCAGGTCTGACCTTATGGAATTGCAGTGAGCATTTCTTATGCATCTCATGGCCCCCTGAGGGGACAGGGGTGTCTGTGGGTGGGGGAAGCTGGTAAAGAGCCAATGAGGACTTTGAAAGGGACACAGACATTCAGGAAGTTAGTCAGCAGCTAGCTTGGCAATTAAGCTACGAGGAAACCTTCTCACTTCCCTTTCCCTAGTGAGAAAAGCATTTCCTCTTTAAGATAAATTTTCATGGGTCAAAGCATCACACCTCTGCTCTAACTTGAAGTGTATAATTCAGTGGTTGTGATTGTACTGGTCACGATGGACTTAGCTGTTCCCTACCTGTATCCGTTTTTTAACACTCAAAGTTCTCTTTTAAAAAGCAGTTTTCTGTATAGGCATGTGTTCCTGTAGCTATGAACATGAGCTATATGAAGCATATAATATATATTATGCTTCTGTGCCAGACAAAAGAGATGGCTGTTCTTGATGACCTGGCTTGCACTTCTTGTCTTGCCCAGTTAGTCTTTCCTTATTAGTGTTCCCAGTCCTTTTAAGCTTCATTTTTATAGAATGTGAAATTAGACAGCAATGAAATCATGTGCCCTTGGCTCTCCTGAAGTCATCCAGGGTGCCATGACTGAGCACAAGGACCCTGTGACTGGAGTCTCAGGTTGTGACACTACTTCTTACTATCAGTCTCACTTTGAGTAGGCAGGTCACGTACCCAAGATCCAGGTCCTTGTCCAGTAAGTAAACTCGTCTCACTTATCCATTGGGTTATGATGCATGACTGTAATGATATATGTAAGTGCCTGGGCAAACAAGCAGCTAAGTTGGTGCTAAAGGCTCACCATGAAGCTGATGCTTCCTGGAAAGCTATGTCACCTCTACCAACTTACCTCCATAAGCCAGAAATGCCTGCTGAGCCAGGTGACACTGGGTCAGTCGTGTAGCACACACATGATGAGTTGCAGCTTTAAGTTTGAGAAGGTAAGATTACTTCAGAAGGGAGAAAAGTGACCTCTGTGGCTCTGTATAATATCCTCTAACTGCATGTGGCCGTGGAACACTAGGAATGTGGCCTGTCTAAACTGAGATATGTTGTCACCCTATTTTTGAAACTTAGTTCAGAAAAAGAAATTATAAAATATCTCACTAATAGCTTTATGTTTTATATTAAACTGATACAATCTTGGATAAGAGGTTCCAAATAAAACATATTATTGCTATCAGTTTAATCTAGGTCTTTGTTCTTTGAAAAAAAACGATTAGTATATTTGTAATCACAAGCCTGGCTCCCATACTACAAGTAGACAACGTGATTGCATCTGAAGGTGGCATGTCCCATAGGCTTTGTAGCTGTTGTGGCTGTTTTAAAAAGAGAGATAAAGAATGACCATGATATTTGCTTACAGATAATTTAAACTCTCCTAGATAAAGGAGAGGGCAACAAAAAAACCCATCATCATGTGTAAGATTGGGCACACAGTATAGGGGTTTTTCATCAGTGTCATGCATACGTACCAGTGTCCACTGAGGGTGAGAAGTTTCATAAAAGATGAATTTTCACTAAAGATCCAGCTGAAGCCCACAGGAGAGTTTTTCCCATCAGTTCTGAGAACTTAATGTTTCTCTTCTACAAATTCAGATATCAAAATACCAAAATAAAATAAAATAAAATAGCCTACTGCTGCCTTTGCAGCTTTCACAGACTTCATGTTCAAAGGAAAGAATTACATGGGCTTCACGGTATTTTGGCCAATTGAACTGAGATGTATTTTGTGCTGAAGTACTTTGTTGTGAGGATACCAGATGTGATGTAAGCCTGGATGAAGAGGACATATAAACTAAGTTTTTTTTTAAGGCACATTTTAAAGCTTTTAGCTTTGTCAAGAAATAGTTGTTTTGACTTTTGGATAGATGTCTTTTAGGCTTGCCAAGTTAAAAAAAATACAGTTTCAACTACTCTATCAGAACCTTAGTTTTCCTTTTGTACATGCTAAATGTGAAGTAGCTGGCCCTGTGGTTTAAGAACACACACTCACAGAATTTGAGATGTCACATAATTGGTGCCTACCACATACCATTTCCGCATAAAGCTCAAACCTACAAAAACATCTTTCACCTCCACTTTTAGAAATAAAGAAGGGAAACATCAAAATTAAGCTTAGAAAAGACAGACAGCCACTAATGAGTTTCTTTTTTTGGAGGGAACTGGACTAGGGGTCGACATAGAAAGCTGAAATGTACAGTGGACCGTGGCTCCATGGTATTTGATTTAGAGTGTAGAACCTTGTATTTCTTGGTAATCCCAGGATATTGCTGACTGCATGTTATACCTCTTATCCTGCATCCATTTAAGATTGCTTTTTGCTCTGTTTGTATGACTGATTCCTACAGTAGTCTAAGATCCCATATACAGACTAAGGAGGAAAACTATGGCATGCTATGGCATGTGACCCATTCCTTCAATAGGTCTGCCTTTGGTGAGATGCCCTGCTCCTGTCTAAAGGCTCTTCACCTTGGACAGATGAAATGTTGAGCTTGCACTCTTTTTGATCATTGCTAGCTTTTCCCTTCTGTAAGGTCCTTGGACATGCCATGAGCAGTCAATGTGAAGTGGGAGGCACTTAAATCCTCTAACAAATAGATATCTGATTTTTGAAGATCCATGGAACTATGCATGAGGAAGAGGAAACACGTGATGGTCCGAGTAGTCATTATTGTAACTGTATAGAACACTAAGAACAGAGTCTATTTCTGGACTATAATAACCCTAAGAAAATCCACACAAAGATAATTTAAGTGAAGTTTCTCAAATGTTTCTAGCTATTTTAAATTGGACCAAATTGGACAAATCAAAAGAAGTAGCTTTGGTGGTTAGAAGCTCTAGTGGTGAACATTTTCAAGAGAAACAGAACCAATAGGTTGAATGGACAGACAAACAGACAATGATAGATAGATAGATAGATAGATAGATAGATAGATAGATGATAGATAGATGAGTAGATTGAAAAATTGATAGATAAGCAGTCAGATATTTGTATATTGACTTTATTAAATCAACCTACATTAAAATAGTAACATAGAGGGTGAAAATAATAGGTGAGAAGGAAGAAGTTACTTAGACCTTGGGGCTAGATGCCTCAGCATTAAGTGCAGTTGCCTAATGGCTATCTCAAATTGTAGAGCAACTTTTTAGTTGCTCAGTCCACAGGGATGGTTGCCTTAGCAGTCCCAGTCCAGTGCAGAAAAGTTGGAAAGTTCCTGGAAAGCCACCAGTCTTTAGTCAGTGATGGAAGCCTGAAGATGCAAGTTCTGATATAAGCAAAAGAAGCTGTAGCCTCAAGAAAAGGATACATAAGACCTGAAGCAAAAGGAAAGGCCAAGTGGGCAAGTGGGCAAGAGGCCAAGTGACCAAGCCAAGTGGGCAAGTGGAAAAGCCAAGAGGTTTAGAGGGAAGGCTAAGAGGGCAGGAGGGAAGACAAAGGGGACACGTGGGAAGGCCAAGTGGACAAAGAGACTGAGGTTCCTTCTGCAATGCCTCCTTTTCTCTTGGCTGCTACGAGAAGGGTCAGCAGACACAAGCCAGGGTGAAGTCTTTCCACATCAACTAAGACCATCAAGACAATTCTTTAATTGAATTTCCCTGCTTAGATGATTCCAGCTTATGGCAAGCTGGCATTAAAACCAACAATGACAGTAGCTGTTTTATAAGATCTGGGACAAGAATGACCATGGCATCCTGGAATGAGAAAGTAAAGATAGTATTGTGACCTATCACCTAAATATGTACATAAAATGTCATGTTTTTGAAAGTGGATTTTGTGCTGTACATGAACTGATTGTTTTCATACTCTGAATACAGTATTTCATACCAGAAATTTTAAGTAATCTTAATTTCATACCATTTGTGCTGTAACTCTGACAGCCTTATGAAACTATGGTTTTGTTTTCTTTTTACGGACTGAAAATTTCACACGTGCATGTAATGTGTTTTGATTAAGTATGTTTCATTTCCTCCCTTTTAATTTCTCCCTTATACCCACCACTATATTTAACTCCTAGTTTGGTGTTTGCCTGTGTGTATTTGTCTGTCTGTCTGTCTGTCTGTCTGTTGCTCTCTCTCTCTCTCTCTCTCTCTCTCTCTCTCTCTCTCTCTCTCTCTCTCTCCTCTCTCTCTCTGTGTGTGTGTGTGTGTGTGTGTGTGTATGTATATATGTTTAACCCACAGTGTCTTCTTAGTGCTGCCTGTGTGTGCATGTGTGTAGGGTTGTCTACTGAGACAGGGGCAAATCACTGAAGAAAACTGACTCTTCATAGCTGCCAGATTGCAGGTAACTCCTCAGCTAGGGATGGCACTGAGATTTTTTTTTATACCTTGTCTACCATCTAGGGATGCTTTTTCCTGGCTTGACTATCTGCAGGTCTTGTGCATACAGTCACAGCTGCTATGAGTTCATATGTACAGTCTGGTGCATCTGGAAGAAGTTATTTCATTGTAGTCATGTGTGGCAGAACCTTCCCCTAATGAATAAATATTTCAAGGAACCAATCAGTGGGCAGTGGATAAAGAAAGTGGGCAGGGAGTTTTAGAGAGGAGGGAGATAGGAGAGACAGGAAAGAATGAAGGAAGATGGAGGAAGAGAAAGACATCTAGATTCCTTGTGGCTTTAAGTAGCCACAGGTAGCTATGAATATCTTATAAGGGATGGATAGTTACAGGACAATTTGTCTTATCTAGGTGGGCCATTTATATCAATACCAGTTGGTTCTGAGTTCATTGTGTGGACATTTTGTAGGGTTAGAGTTTACTGATATAAATCTAACTGATAAATTATAAGCCTCTAGAGTTTTGATTTTACCTGTTTATAGGGTTTTGTGACAGCTAACCACAGGGGACAGATGACTCGGAATGTGTGCAGAATTGGCAGCAAGAGAACCTTGAGATGGACGGTCACTACATGGGGCTAGCCATGGAGGGGCAAGACCACTGGGCCAGTACTAGTTTGCAATGGTGCTATTTAAATATTTCCTGCTACAGTCATGGACTGCCTCTGGCTCTTATGGTCTTGACATGCCCTCTTCTACAATGATCCTTGAGCATTTGCGGGAGGGGATGTGAAATAGATGTCTCATAAGACTGAACACCACAGTCTCTTATTCTCTGAACCGTGATCAGTTGTGGGTCTTGGTGGTAATTGCCATATACTTCAGAAAGAGGCTTCTCTGATGAGGGTTGAGAGACATGCTTATCTGTGGGTAAAGGGTTAAGTCTTTAGGAGTTGTAAACCATGGTTCTTAAAGCTCTCATACTCTCTCAGTTCCTCAGATGAATTCTGTGTGGAAATGAAGTAGTGGTTTTGTTGTGGTTTGGTTTTGTCCTGACTCTTACCTGCCATATTTTCCTTACATTAACTATCATGATGCATCTGGGAGTTAATGACAAACAGGGGAAAATTAAATGGTGAAAATTCCTTCAATTTGAAATGCAATGTGAATTCCATGTGATGGAATTCAGACATAATAATACCATTGCCACTGAACATGACATCATTCTTGCGAACCAGGAGCTGCCCTATCAGAAAGGCCACCCATGTAAATACAGACTCCCTAGCATCTTACTTTCAGAACTCTGGTTTTATAAGGTAGACAGGCATAATTGTACATGTCATTTTAAGTATGTGTAGATTGTTTGCTTGGGACTACATTGATTTATCTCACAGTTCAATCATGACCAGTCAAATACATTTTCCTGTGCCAAGCACTAACTGAATTGAATCACATGCATTATTTCTTGTAGTGTTTGCAGTTCCTTGTGAGATTATTCTTCTTGATACCTAAATTTAAAAACCTGATATGCAGAGAAATTAAATGGTTTGACCAAAAGAAAGAAAAGCCAAGGCTCAGGTAGATAGCCGCTGACCCATATCTCATGAGATGCTCATTGGTACTTTAGCAGCCAGAATGCTATGCTGAAGGGATAGATGAGGAAGTTA
The DNA here is from genome assembly GCF_004785775.1 of Grammomys surdaster. NCBI lineage: Eukaryota > Metazoa > Chordata > Mammalia > Rodentia > Muridae > Grammomys > Grammomys surdaster. Next base: position 11,169,843 of record NW_021604566.1, on the reverse strand, counting down.
CAGCCAAAGGGTAACAACTGCCTTATAATCATCTTTCAAAAGTTAAAAAAAAAAAGTGGTACCTGTGACCCTGGGGTGGGGCTGGTAATTGAGCCATGGCTTCATGATGCATGACTGTTACTGAGTACTCACAGGACCTGCACCACTGGACTAAAGAACAGATGAAGGGACACACCTTCTGGAGCTCATCTTCTACCTCAGATCTGTGTGCACAGAGGGATGGATCGTTTCTAGGACTTGGCATTTTAAGAGCTGGGCATAGATATTGGCTTCCTGTGCCTTGATCATTTGCTGATTCTTTGTCACGGACCATATACTTTGTGGTTGCAATGTCTTAGTATTAGATTGTTCCTGAACTCTTCGCAGAGGCAGCTACAAGATGGCAGTAGAACTTTTCCTGCTGGCAAGTGCATCATTTATGTCTATATATATCACGGCATCACCTGTGTCTCAGTTTGGCCTAGCAACAAAAGCTGATCTTTCTCATCACTACTGAAAGCAGGCCAGAGAAGGTACTATATAGTTCATTTGAATTCACTTGTCCTTTCTTTTAGTGACATCAGAGCTCCTAGGTTGCTATTGGAGAGGACTTTATAGGTATGTGTGTTCTGTAGAAGCTTCCAAAAGCAAAAATCCTGGTTTAAATTCTGTCATCAGAATTGGTTGGTGATTTCTAAACCAAGCCCAATTATGTTCTGAATCCTCCCTCCCATCACCACTCCTAAGCACTCATGAGTTGAAGCATACCGACTTCAAAGTGAAACTTCAAATTCTTTTGTCAGTTTTAGATTCCCATCCATCAATGGTGCTGCCTTCTTGATTACAGAACAGTAGCGGCTATTAATGAGTCTTTCCATCTACTGTCATTGGTATTCAGTACATGTCCTGTTTCTAAGATTACAAATGGCACCACCTGCCATTGGAGTGTCAACTTCTATCATTTTCTTTTCTTTAGCTTTTTCATCAATGTTAGCAGTAGAATTGCTTACCTTTCTTTTCAAAATATGAATGAAAGATATACTATGTTACTATAGTATTTTAAGAATATATGGTTATCACATTTCTAATAAATTTATTTTAGTAAATAAATATATGGTCTAATCAGAAATATTATATACTTTTAATTTTAAAATATATTAAATTCAATATAAATTTAATACATTTTATATATTAGGATGACTGAATTGTATGACTTATATTGCTATTTATTGATATTCAATTCTTTATGTTTCATAATTCATTTATTATTAGACACTTAGTTAATAATCATGTTTTTCTGAAGTCCTTATTTATTATGGATGAATATAACAATATTCTCTCAGAACTAAAGTCTTTCATGCAGTGGAAGAATTGACTCAAATGTCTTCCAGAATCTCTTTGATTGCATGATGAAAGCCAGGAAAACAGACTTCAAGGCTTGTAACTCTCAAAACTCTGAACTAAAAAGTATTCTGTATTCAGCCTTAAATAAAAAGAAAGAAACTTGGATCATTCTGTATCTGTGAATACTAAAGACATTGTGCTAAGTGAAATAAGCCAGACAAGAAGAACAAATGTAACTGCACTTCATTTACATATGTTAGTTACAGTGAGCAAAGTCATCATGACGAAGGTAGAGTGGTGGTCACATGTGGCCTGGGGCATCTGGAATGAGCAGTTAGAGCTGAGTAGGTTATAAGGTGTTTGGAGAGGTAAGAACATAATAGAGTTGGAGAACAACAATGACTTCCAGGCAATGAGATTGTAATGAACACCATTGCACTTCACTGCTAAATTAACTCACTGCTAACGTTTATGTTGTGCATATTTTACACTTGGAAAAAAAAATGTCACTGTGTCAATCTTCCCTTGTTGCTAGAGAATACAGTCCTAAATGAGAGAGAGTGGCTCTCAGGGGTGGCTGAACACACGTGTAATCTTTGTATTTCCAAGACACACCTTTCTTACCTTTAAAAGAGTGAGTCCAGGAGGAGTTGTTCCTAAGCTATGCCCCCCATTTCTACAGTTTCTCCATAAATTCTGACAAAAGCTCTCCAATTCAGAGAAACATCATGGAAAGTAAAAATAACTCATTTATAAGAAAGCAATTTTATTGACACTCTATGTAGACTTCTAATGATTTGCTTCCTGGCTGAACCTCCAGAATAAAGAGCAGCTAGGCATCCTTAAGATCACTCAGAAAGTAAATGGAAGAGCTAAAAAATGGAGCTGAGGATTCCCTGAATCTTGCCCGAGTCTTGATAAACACATTCGCACCCTTCTAAGCAGCAGTGGGGTTGGCAGGAGGCACACGGGGCTGGCAGCCTGCAGAGACGCTTCCCTGCCTTAAAATAGTTTTTGAGTTCTAAAAATCTCTCATGGCAAAGCAAACCCTGTTACAAATGCTGACTACTCTCCCAGCCTAGCACAAAGCACTAAGAGAAAGGACTAGAGGGAACACCTTGCCTATTCATAGTCACGCTACCTTTCCCTGATAATTCTTCATGTTTAGATCCTTCGTTATTTCCACATTTTAACTTTTTAAAAAAATAACAATCTCCAAAATTGGTAGAGCTTTGTTGGTCCCCACAAAATTAATAAATCACGTTCATCATTTTGTATTCAACTTGCCTATAGCTCTATAGTATGTACTGATGGGCATTCTTTGGAAACCTCCTGGACCTAGAAGAATATTCATTCTGTTACGGAAACACAGCAAGTTCAGAGCGGCCAAGGAGGAGTACAGGTGAACATTTGATTTGACCTGGTGATTCCTGACAGGACTGGACAGAGCTGAGCTCCCTTCTGATTTGTACAGATGTGACGGCACTTTGAAGTGAGACTGAAGAAAGCAGAAAAGCAAATAAGTGGGGCTGAAGCAATCAGAAAAGGGAAAATTTACCAAGGGTTGGTCCATGGCCATGGGATTAGGTATACTGTCCAAGCAGATTCTGTCCTCCCACAGGCTCATGCAGAAGTGGGACCCATCCCTGCTCCTCCTAATGGCCCTCAGATCCCCGAGAAGAACACTCCCAACTTATAGGAGACACGTATACGTCACCAAGGGACAGAAAAGAACTGAGAATTTTAAACTTACTCCTATAATTTTGAAGATTAAACCCCATTACACATGCTAACCAAATGATGTACCACTGAGAAAGCCTTAGACGCCACATGTCCTTTACAGTACATCCCCTAGGAAGGCAGAGCCTGTTTTGTCAAATGTCATATAGGAAACAAAACAAATAGGAAAAACCCCAGTCAATTCTTGGACTTTTTCAATCAATAATTCAGGAGACTGAAGTTGGGAGCTGGGCTATCTCTGGGAAGCAGCCTGAGGCAGCTAGAGCCTGGTATCAGTACAGCTGTGTTAACCTCTGCCAGTGCAGAAGAGTGAACACAGTGTGGAGTGGTGGCTGGTCCAGTTTCCAGGCCCAGGTGTGGGTTCTCTACAGAGAAGAATGCACTGTCTGAGTTGAAGATGGCAAAAAGAGAAGAAAAAATTTAATGTTAAGTGAGCTGCAGTTTGGTGGCACATTACACATGCACATCGTGCATATGCTTGGCCTGGCTTTGATTAGCACTTGTTTGAGCTTTCCAAGGCTTGGAAAAGACAATCAGTGCTTTACTTCAGATGAAAAGAAACAAATTCAGCTCTTCAATTATACAGTCACATATTTTTTCCCATTGGATCTATTATAAAGTTTCAGTAAATTCCTTGAGGAGTGATATGTAATTATTTTTAGATTTATTTTTTCAAAATAAGAATTTAAAATTAGAATAAAATGTGAGTTTTTCTAATTAGGTAAGGTATAAGACAATTAATGTAAGAAACAGAGGAAGAAACTACTGATTCAAAATGATCCCCTGCCTAGCTACTATCTCCAGATAGATTTATGTTATAGGCATTATTTTATAGAAACAAATTTACTACCATATCAAGCGAACATTATCTTTCTTGTGTTTGGCACTGCAAGGCTTTTTTTTTTAACTTTTTTTGTTTTACATTCTGTACTTTCTTGGTTGGGCAGGTTTGTATGCAGTACAATACATGCCTGCTGTGTTTTCCTATTAAAGACCTTTCTCTTGTCTGCTTAGAAGGGGAGGTATTCATTATGCACCATAGCTTAAGAACCTGTTCCATTGCTATCATGCCTTGTGCTTTAGAGAATGAGTTAATGTGCTCTTTCACAAACATGTCACTCATGGTATCCCGAATTGCTCTACTTTGCTTGATGGGCGTGAGTTTGCTTATATGACACTGAGAATCTGCGGTATTGGTCTACCTACTTTGTGAGAGATGCGGGGAGACCTCTTCCTGTTTACTTAAAGGACTCGCTGCCATTTGGTCTTCGGCGTAGAGACTGGAAATGAGTCATGGAGCCCTTAAAGCAGGCTTGCCTATAATCATCACTGGCATGAGATGCTTCAACGACAGAGATATGGATCAAGGGGACCTAAAAGTGTGTTATGGAAAGCTTGTCAGGTCTCCAGTATAGTCTGGATCTTTTTTTTTTTTTTTGATTTTATAGAATGTATAAATGTCTTGCTCTACTCCTGCTGTAAGATTCTGAATAGTTCTAATGAGTATGTGATTAAATAAAATGATTAATAGTAGAACTACCTAGAATCATTGCAAAAAGGGAAGCTATTAAATTGCATCTTAAAGGGTGACAAATGCATCTTCCCAAATAGATAGTTGTCCTACTCAGGTTGGTACTGTTGACAATGGAACCTTTAGGGTGTAGATTTTTGCTGAAAGTAGTATCTCACTGAGGACCTGCTTTGAGGCTTTATAGTCTCATCATACTTCCAGTTTGCTATCCCTGCTCCATGATAAAGATGTGATCTCTCGGCCTTCTGCTTTGGCAGCCTGCTATCATATCCTCTAAGCTCCATGCCCTCTCTGATCCCAGGAAGTTGGATAGGTTTCCAGTATCAGGCATGATTTCCATCTGATCTAGCAGGCCTTAAGTCTAGTCAGACAGCTATTGGTTACCATCAAGGTGCAAGTGCCACTGTTATGCCTTTAGGAATAGCTTCATTGCTATGGATTATGAATGTCATAGCTGGGTAGGACTACTGATTGCTTCCCCCTGTGGCAGCTTCCATAGTGTCTACCATGAAAGGCAGTCTTCATGGAAGCTTTTAGGTCAGATACAGCTTGAATTACCCAAGTCATTTGTTTGAAATGAATTGTGTCTTCAGCAATAGAGACTCCTGTGTATCCATCCCATGTGCAGTCACCAAAGGTAGACACTGATGTGCATGCCAAGAAGTACATGCTGATAGGAGCCTGATAGAGCTGTCTCCTTAGAGGTCTGTCATAGCCTAACATATACAGAGGCAGATGCTCACAGCTAACCATTGAACTGATCATGGGATCCCAATGGAGGAGTTAGAGAGAAGACTGTAGGAGCTGAAAGGGTTTGTGGCCCCATGGAGAAAGCAACAATATCAACCAATCAGAGTTCCCAGGGTCTAAGCCACCAGCCTGGGAGCACATAGGTAGGGACTCATGGCTCCAGCTGGATATGTAGGGTAGGATGGCCTTGTAGGGCATAGGTGGGAGAGGAGATCCTTGATCCTGTCAAGGCTGGATGCCCCTTTGTGGGGGAATTCAAGGATGGGGAGGTGGGAGTGGGTGGGTTGGTGGGACCACATCCTCATAGAAGCAGGAGGAAGGATGGAATAGGGGGTTTCTGGGTGTAGGGGCGGGATATGGGGAAAGGGGATAACATCGGAAATGTAAATAAAATATCCAATAAAAAATAAAGACTCTTCTTTAACCTCTGGGAGACAACCAAGGGCAACAACAATGACTCATATTATTTTGTAAATCTCTGGAACTCCCCAGAGTTAAATGTGCATTGCCAGCCCAAGTGGTTTAATTTCATTTATAATATATATGTATACACACATATATATGTGTGTATGTTATTTTTATAAATTGATCCAGTTGTTCCAGGTCTCTTAAATACTGTGGATGCTTTTCTAAATTCTAAACCTAAGATTTGTAATTCACTGAATGCTTCAGCCATTGTCAGTTTGTTTTTTTTTCTAAAAGTTCTGTTCATGCTCCCTGCTATTAATTGTAATAAAAGGAAGCCAGAAATGACGTCTACAGAGCGCTGGCATCCAGGGAGGTGTTTCCAGTCCATCCTATCATTTGACTTCTCAACACTCCATTTTACCAATGAGGAAAGTGAAGTTCAGAGAGGTTAAGTAACTTGACTCCAAAACATGTAGACAGCATCTGTCAGAGCCAGGAGTTCATACCAGGGTCCTCGAGGTCACCTGTACTCTTCACATTCCAAATCTCCCACACCATAAGATCTTGTCACATGCTTACTTACAAATGATGAGTTATCACATCTGTGAGAGTCTTGCAGAAGAGCACTGTTGGGATTTCTAAGATTTTTTTTTTGAGGGAGAATAAACACTCATCATTCTTTAAGTATCCCAAAGCTTTGATAAAGAGATAGACATGAATGTGGTACAGTATTGGTAGAAATGTCTACTCTACCTTTCAAAAATGACTTTAACCTTCCTGTTATGATATCATATCTACTATATGAAAGCTAGGATCTGTGAGGCAGACAGATACATTTAGGAACTTCAAGATAACACTTAGTGTCAAAATTGACATGCTTTTTCTAAACCCTAGAATTACCATGTCACAAGGCTGTGGGAAGCTTCCAGAAAGTGCCTTTTCCTCTATTCTGCAGCATTCATTGAGAAAATTTCATTGCTGGGATTCTAGAGAATTAGGAGTAGGTAAAGCATAGCCTCTTACTTTCCTCCCAGTATGAACATGACTAGATTTTGTGCATGAGACATATGCCATATTTTATTTCCTATAAGCCATAGAAAATAATTGTCAAAAACTTACCCTTCTGTTGACATCCAATTTAACTTCCAGTTGATTAAAGGCATTATGTCTATACATAACTAATTTCATTGCTTAGACAAACTAATAATAAACAATACCCTCTTGGGAGTTCTTTTAAATGTTGCATTTTAATTGAGATTGTGTTGGATAACAAGAGCAGCTGAAGTGGAATTGTGGATTTGAAATACTCAATATCAGACACTAAAACAACTTATTAAATCCCCTACTATGAAAGATTATTTAACATTAACATCTACATATAAGGAGACTTTCTGGCCCCCAAAGTCAGTGAAGGCAGCAATGAGCCACCAAGCTAGTAATAAAAGGCTCAGCAGTGTCTTGGCTAGCAGGCCAGATGTGGTTTATCCACCATACATTGTACTAGATAATCATAGTCAATCCTGATACTCTTTTGGAAAATGCTTCTAGTTTTGGTCTTTGAATACTAGATCTCCATCCTGTTCATCTACTTTGCTTTTGACCATGACAAAATGCTTATTTCATTATTTCTGGATAGAGTAATGCCATAAAAAAATCAGAAATAAACTCCGAATTTAAATTAACCCCTAACAAAATTGTCTACTTGATTTCTTTACTTGGGTGTTTAACAGTGAGTGTCAAGGAGTACAAGAAAAAGTAGAACCCTTGAATCTACCCTTCCTTAACACTGTCATCAAATAACCATTACCCTATCAGGACCATCATGTTAAATATCACCAGTTGTTTCCGTCAGAAAAGATAATGCATAATGCGGAGTCTTCAATCTACCTCACTTCCCACAGCAATAAGCTTAGAGATGCCCAACCATTATCTACTCTGAGTCTGACCTTTTCTAAATACCAAGACCCAAGCATCATTACCCAAGTAGAAGAGTCTTACAAATTTTAAAAGGTGTCTCTTTCTCAACATGCAAGCATTGCTGCTATGGTTTCATAGAGCAACCATATGACTCGAACGCTATTGTAATCAATATACAACTCCCTGGTGTTGATGCTATAATTGGTTCCCCTGGGATTGTGCTATAACAAAACCTGCACAGCTGTGTATAATGGTCTTGAGTCACCCAGCATGCTTAAGGCCTTGAATGTTGCAAGAACTAATTGTCATACTTTCTTCTCCCTGTTCTGCTGAAATCATTTCTTCTAGAATGAGCTCTTAAAATCATAGACTAAGATATCTGTTTCCTCACTCAATGTCTTCCAATAGCATCCATTTACACTTAAAGTCAAAACCAAACTGTCCTCCATGGCCACTAATCTCAGGATATCTGGCCCCTGACTTCAATTTTCCTCTGACCTTAAAGACCAATATATAATCAAGATGGAATGTCAAGGCTTAATGATTAATGTCTCTCCTGATCTATAGATTGCTCACCATGTTGGCTAGATGTCTTTAATATCAACACTGACTAGCTCTTTTGGATCTGCCCACTTGGCCCTTGTTTTTCTGTTCCCAGAACAGAGCAAGCTTTTCCCATATGTATTTACTCCCTAGGACTACCTCAAATCATCACAAGATGAGTGGCTTAAAATAACCACTTTCAGGAATTATTCTTCTTTGAGAGAAATTCATTCTCTCATAGTTGTAAACACAAGAAGTTTGAAGTCAAGACAGACTCAGGATCAATTCTGTCTAGAGACAATGAGAATTCATCCATATCTTCTCTTAGCATATCATGACTGTTAGCAATTCTTGGTGATTTTTTTTTGTTCTAACTCCTGTCTATGCCTTTGTGATCACATTGCCTCCACCCTTCTCCTCTATTTCCTATGTTTTCTCTAAACAATTTTAATTTAATGTTCATCATTAAATGAAATGTTTAAGGTCATCATTCCAGATGACATTATCTCAAGGACCTTAATTTAATACTACTCACAAAATCCCTTATTCTACATATATTCACATTCCAATGTTCTAGGTTGTCAGAATGTTTTGAAAATCTGTGGCAGCAGATACTGATACATTATGCTGCCCACTGGCTTTCAGGTACATAGTTTTGTCCCTGTATCTTTTTAATTTGACAGACATGTCTCTTCTTCATTCTATCTCAGTTTCTTCTCAAATAATAATTTCTCAGAGAGGCCATCCTTTGTTCCCTGACTGCAATGCCTGCCTCTTCTCCCTTTTTACTCTAAATTCTTATATTCTACATCTATTTCTCTTTATGGAACTTTAAAAGCACCTGATACTCCTTTGAGTATTTTTTTATTTTGTTTATTGATTTCTCTCTTCACAGGTATAAAAGTTCTGTGAAGTCAGAGACTTTATGTATTTTACATACGTGTCACCTAGAAGAGAAATCAACGATATCCCACTGGTCAAATTTAACCTGCCGTCAGGTTTTTTTTTATCAAGTTTTATATGAACACAGACAACTCCACATAGTTAAATAGTTTGCATAACCCTTTGTACTATACCAGCAGAACTGATTAATATGACAGAGACTCTGAAGCCCACAAAGTCTGTAATAAGTAGTGTTTATCCATTTATAGAAAACTGTGCTCAGAGAACTTTTGGTGTATAGTATGTTTTTTGATCTTACACTGTAAAGATTTATTTCTAAGAGAGATTTAATTTGATCTTGGATTTGCTCCTCTGAGTAGTAAGTTATCTGTGATTTGGTTTACTTCTTTCTAACAAAAAGAATTCTTAAGTACTAATTTGGGTAATTAAGAGACAGAGAAATATTGTTAAGATAAGTTTACAAAATAAACATTTCAGATCTTGACCTTCTTCAAAGAATGTACCACAGTATTTAAGTTCATGAAGACACAGCAAAGTCAATACCATGCTCTACATTAAATAGGAAGAAAGCATTATATCATGCTGTCAGGCAGAGGCAAACTCAAAGCTCTAGCAATTTGAACTTCAGGGTTCTTCATTGTGTCTATTTCACTGTGGGTACCATGTCCCAAGGAGAACAGATCTAGATATGCTGCCACTAGTTCCTAATTCTCATAAGACCAAGTATAACCATCATCATCTCTCATCATCATAAACATCTCTCATTTTGGGAAGCCATGAGCATTATCTTATTTTTTTTAGTATGGAATGTGAACATTAAAAGGAAACAGCTATTTCAGAATGTAGACAATATCATATAATTTTTGTACACCAACTAACTCTGGAAGAGCACATAATAACCACAAATGCAGACCAATGATGTCTAGTCAATATAACTGGATTCTGATACTTAGTAGTAATAGAATGACATAGAATCTAATGGTTTAAGCAACTTAAAATATTTTCTTACAGCTTCAAGATCCATCCAGGGACTAAGAACACTAAGTCTATGGATTCATTAGTCAGAAACAAGAAAGAGTTAGTCTCAGGTGGCAAGTCTTCGCATTGCCAACTGCTTTTATTTATCATTTAACCATTTGACTTAAGTAAGGGAATGCAAAATATGCAAGCATGAACATGGTTACTCTGAAAACCAGTTAGTGAACTTAAAAGGTTCTTCTTGAGCATGGAAAAGGCCATATGAAAACCATAAGTGAAAAAAATAAATAAAAAGAAAACCATTAGTGAAAAGACAAAAGACACAAAGTCAATGTCTAAGGAGAGCTTAAGGGATTACTTAAGGAGGAAAATACATAAATAGGTTGATAACAAATTGAACAACTAGTACTTATGTCCATGTTTCTGAGTATCCTCATCATCCTTCTGACTAAGATGATGAAGAAGAAGGTGAAAATGTCACTAGTCATCTCATTCCAAGAGACAGGATGGACCTGTCTACCTCAAACTCAGGCTATCTCTCTTTTAAAAAGAAAATTACTCATCCATAGTAATTCCTAGTGTCTGTGCTTGAGGCAGATATTCACAGCTGAGGAAGGCAGCCTCCTCACCCTTGGGTGTTTCACAGATAGGTAGGAAGGGCAATGAAGGTTTGCCAGTAGATAGGCCTTGTCTACTGGAATCACACAGAAAATGATACCACAGGCAGATGAGCTAAAAATAACAAAGTATTCAGAGGTCACAGAGTCTTAATTAAATTCTTCTACTTATGATCTTTCTTCTTCACACCTGTGATCTCAGTCTGTGACACTGAAACCTCATACCAACTTTTTTGGGGGGAAATTGACAGCTTCCTCCATTTCCCCAATGATTTATAGCAGAAAGTAAAAGGTCGAAATGATAAAGAGAAGCCAGATATCTTCCACACAAATCCTTAACTTTGAGAACCGTTTGTCTTCAGGGTTGAGGATTTTAATATAAACTGGTTTGCCAGTCTGATTCATTTAGAAAGCCCCAAGGCAGAAGCCTTGATTACTCTGTCCTTAGGCAATTCTGAATTGACTGTCAGCTTACAAATCATAAATAATAGTAATGGCTTACAAAAGTCAGGAAATGCAGAAGTGAAGGCTTTCATTCTAATATTAACTCATCAAATTGGGCCATAAAATATCTTTCAATATCTAGACAAACTTTCCAGACTTACTTTAGTGTGTGAAAAATGAGCAGTGAAGTTAAGTTCCCATTATAATGGGCATTTTAGGTTTTCATAAGTTAAACATTTTCTAAACATTATTTCTTAAAGCACTCATATTTATAAATAAAAAGTTTCATATTAAGCAATAAATGGCCATCTTGTGGATTGGTAAATACTTTTTCATCTATAAAAATAGGAGCTAACCTACATGGATCTGTTTTTTACTATAGGTAATAGAGTTCCTTAATATATTCTCTCCAATCCAGTTTAGCAGCAGCAAACCATGCATGCAAGTGAAGACCCAATTTTCAAATCTACTTCCTTGAGGAGAGGGTGTATTTATGAAGTGTGTGTGTGTGTGTGTGTGTGTGTGTGTGCACATTTATGGGATAAAGAGGCAGGATGCCTTAACGTATGAGGAAGGATAGCTAGAGCTGAAGTAACCCATGCTATGTGTGCATGTACCATCCATCCACGTGGCTCTTCATGAGGCATGTGTGCAGAAAATGGTAGCATTAGCATGATCTGTAGGTGAGTTATTGACCTTCCGACATCGGAGTCACCCAGGCCTAAGTGATGAGATTGTCACTTTTCAGAACAACAGCCTGCAAGTCTTTACAAAGTAACCCAGGCAACCATTACCACCATGACCCACTCACCAGAAGTGTTCCCTATGGTAGAGCTTGTGAAAAACAGTATATCTTAGCTGCATGAGTTCTAGAATTGGTGATTTTCAAAGCCAATGAAAAGCAATTAACTGGGGACTGGAGAGATAGCCCAATGGTTAAGAGCACTGACTGCTCTTCAGAGGTCCTGAGTTCAATTCCCAGCAACCACATGGTGGCTCATAACCATCTATACGGGGATCTGATTCTCTCTTCTGGTGTCTGAAGACAGCAACAGTGTACTCATATACATAAAATAACTAAATCTTTAAAAACAAATAAAAGCAGGAGGAAAGATGGTGAGAGTCTGAATGGGAAAAAGGATAAAGACCTGATCGGTGTAGATGAGGCCAGGCCAGCTATGGCTGCTGGGTGACGACGATCAAAGTTAAAACTCTGTTCTCCCATGACATCTTACAGACAAGCACTTGATATTTTTATGATTACATTTTGGAAGTGAACTCCCAACTTTTAACTTATCACCAGCTACATACACTACTCAATATGAATCAGATTCACTTACGTAAACGTAAAGTATTTTTGCTTCAATTTAATAAATATTAGCCACCTCCGTTATATTATATTCAAAACATGGCCATGGATAGTACCTAAGTTGTCCACACACATAAAATTATAACTGGCTGAATAAAGATATAATATGATAAAACATAATTAATAAAGAAAAAGCCTAAGAACTTGGAAGGAGTAAACATAGGAAAGGATCAAAGTAACTTTCTAGAAAAGAAACCAGCAAAGATGATCATTTTAAAGGACCCAAACGTGATCAATTAAATGTATTTATCTTGAGCAAATTAAGCCTTGCTACACAGAAAGGGCTACAGTTATGAAGTGTGCCTCTAAACTCTTCTCCCCACTAGTCTTATGGAGGAGGAGTAAACGGCACAGCCGACAAGGGAGCTTTTAATATGTAAGGACAGAAGAAGGGGAAGTATTTCCTTGTGAGATTCACTTTCAAACTACATCCATAGAATCATCCTACAAAGTATAATGCTGTCCAGCTCCCAGTGGGATCTTGAATAATTATTTAAGAAGAAGCAGTAGTGAAAGTTTAGGAGAAATTTTGTTTCAATTCCACCAAGAAGAGTTTATGTTATAATATTTTTGAGTAGTTATGATGAATATAACAGATTATCCAAAAATCTAATAAATTGTGACCTACTTCCTAGTCCTCACATTTATAATACAAGTTATATAAAGACCTCTTAAGAATGATGACCATAACCCAGTTCCAGCTGGGCTCATGTGTAATCCATAAACCATGGGATTTTACCTAAAACAGAAAATCCTCTACTTATTTTTAGAGAAAGAAAAAGACTTGCTTTGTTTCTGCAGGATTTCAGTGGACTTGTTAACAACAAAAAGACTGTAATTGTACTACCTACAAGTTAAATTAAATGAAAACAATTAACCTGTGATGTCCACATTTCAATAATCTACAATTATAATACATTATTCAAGAAATTTTAATTGTATCAAGCCTCCATTTAATCTATTATAAAATCAATTTATGGCAATATAGCTAATAAAGGACACATCAAAATCATTTTTATTGTCAGAAATAAAGCACCTTGATGGAGTTCTGAACCTTTAGAAAGAGGCGTATTAAGGCTGGGCCTCCTTTGCAAGGGGGCTTCTGTCTGTTCCCAGGCATGTGGAGGCAATCCAGAATAAGGTGTAGAGACTGTTTCTGTTGCTAAGTCAAGGATGTGCTAGACCAGGGAAGACCATTTTGAAACCTAGGAGATGCCTCTTGCAAGCTCTCCATGATATCTGTCTTTTCATGGGATTATGAAGTAGGAGGTGGAGGAACTCCACTGAGGTGGAGACTTAAATCAAAATAAAGTCTTTGGTGTCTCTGAAGCCAATCAGGGAGCCCAGAAAACTGTTCTCTTGGAGAATGGAGGCAGCCTGATGGAGTGGGCCTGACTTTGAACCTTGACCTTGGATGAGTTTACATGATTTGGTTTACGTGGGATCTTCATTGATACCAACACCAGAATCCGTTCCTCGGGGGAAATCATCACTCACAGACTCTGTGGGGTATTGTCAAGTTTCCCCCATGTACCCGACTCCTGACATCATGGACACAATGTGTTTCCCAAAACATTTAACACTTCCATGATAAGCTTTATCTAGTGTGAGCCTTTATTTAAGTTACTGAAATGTTTCAGTGCCAACAGAGCTCTCAAATGATTATTCTGAGATTTTCTTTCATGGGAAATGAGCTAATAATAATAATAATAATAATAATAATAATAATAATCAGTGATTTATTTGACTTTTTCTGAAAGAGTTTTAGCTTTAGTTTTTACTTGCATAGCTGGTCTTGTCACCAGCCATAGGTAAGCTCACCTCTGTTTTTATGAATTTGACTCAATTAGATCTTTGTTGAGCATACATTTCTTTTTTTTTTTAATGCAGTAGAGATAAGACCTGAGGTTTCTACAATTTTTTCCATCTTCTTTTCAATGTTTTCCTAACTGCAAGAAAACTTTTGCAGTTATATATGTCTAATATGATTTTGAACTGCATAAATTAATTTCCTCAAGTAATTTACTACATATGTGATTTTTCTTCATTTTCTAAAATATGTGTTTGACTTGGCCCTATCACATGGATCTTGAAAACTTCTTGGGATTGCCATACTAAGAGTTCTTCATTCTCTCCCACCAGCCACTGTGCCTTTCTTTAAAAAGATTCTGGTGTTTGGGAAGAAGTCCCCTAGAGGCCTCATTTGACTTTAACATTTAAACTTGTTATGTAGATACTTCAGCTGATTTCATACTGTTTGTTCATAGCCCTTCTATGCCTCGTTCTCAGGTGGGCTCAGAATCCTGGCTCCTGTAAGAGTGGTCCTGTCACCTGCCCTGATGGTGCTGCCTGTAGTTCTGTTTTTCTGAAGTGTGCTGAAGGGTGTTTTCATTTCAGCTACTTGAGTGGCATGTGGGATGATGCATCTTGTGAAGACGGGATCTTTCTTGCACTGTCAGCCATCAGCTCTCCTTGTTTTCTATATTAAGAGTTCTCTTCTTGAGATCCTTTGCTAGCATCTCTATTTTAAACTGCAGGAATGATTTGGAGTCTTGAGGCTTTTAATTAAAGACTTCAGGGACTAGATTTTTCTTTGTTGGGTTCCTAATGCTTCTTGTGTCTGGCTTTCATCAAAGTTGAACTGAGGATTCTAATTTCAGTTTTAAGAGTACTAAGCCTTGGAAGGATAAGAATTGCAGTAACTTATCCTACCTGCATGTAATGGAATTTGTTTGTTTGTTTGTTTGTTTGTTTGTGACAGTCTCATATGACTCACCATAGCTTCATATGACTTACTGTGTACCTAAAGCTATCCTTTGACCTGATCTTCTGGCCTCTACCGTCAGCATGTTCCACCACATCAAGATGACAACTTTTGATGAGTAAAATATTCTTACCTGGGTCATCAATACTGCCACTCCCATGGCAATCTATGGAACTCTGGGCCTATTCTAAGGTGCCTAGCTATGCTTCTGCCTCCTGGCACTAGTCTCTAGGGCTAATATGATGGACAGCAAGCACTGTGAACCTCTGATACAATGAAAGACCCAGGTTTTCAAGACCCGAAGAGGCTCAACAGACTATGAAAGATTTTGGTGACCATTCTACATGAAACAAAGCCAATAAAGGGTAATCAGTTAATAACTCAGTGGAAGACAGGGAAGTAAAACAGTTTTTCCCAATCTTCCCTACATCAGAACACACAGCCAACTGAACAATGTGATATTGCAGCTTGAACTGAAGCTACCTAAGACTATAGGTGTTCAGCTAGGACTTCAGTTACCGAAGGCCCATACTGCCTGCCCCCATTAATATCAATATTAACTGAAGACATTAATATCATTCTTTGAGACGAATCCAGTAGTGACAGTTGGGCATCTCTATAGTAGAGAATTTGCAAGCCCCATGACCCTGGCCAACAATCCTCATTTTCTTGACTGAATGCTTTATTTTTCAGCCTGTGGATTTTCTCCTGTCCACAAAAACCACAGAAAGTAATGTCCCTGGTCTCTTAAGCTGTGTCTTCCCTTCCTTGCAAAGCACAGGGTGGTGAATATATGAGAGTTCACAAGAAATCTAGGTTTTTCTCACTGATTCCACATTTAAAAATGGGGTGTAACCAAATAGAATTCCATAGCCTGCACATGTAAGGACATACAGCCTATTGTGAACAAGAACATGTTTTCAGACTTTGTTCTTAGGGTGAAATAATGATACAGAAGGCTTTGGTATGACATGAACTGAAATACCTCAAGAGGTTGTAAACTGTCCCTTGGCATGGCCTAATTAGTCAAAAATTATAAAACATTTTCATCTTCTTTGTGGAGTACCTTTTGTTTCATACTGGTTAACTCATAATAGCATGATGAAGTAAGTACTTCTATTTTCAGCTCTTATATGTGGATTTGCCAAGCTTTTTAAGAGCTCTGCAACTTGCCTAAGGTCCATACAAGTAGGAAGCACTTGATTCCTACCCAAGTTTTTAATCAAACAAATCATTACAGAATAGGTGAGAGAAGACACCACCCAACAGAGATTAGTGGGCTAGGGCTACATATGTAACACATGTTCAGTATAGCCTCAGAGAACAGTGAGAATGGGATTTGAAGTCATCTTTGAGGAACATCTTGCATGGCAAAGTCAAAGAAGATATAAAGCAAGTAATTTTCAAGTCAGCATTTTTCACCCATGTGAAAATGTTTCCTTAGATCTGTGTGCATCCTTAAGTATAGGAGATGTGGTATCAAGCCAGTCAGTTGAATTTTAGCATCTCTCCTCAATCCTACTTAAATCAGAGCATTCTACATGTACCTCTATATGTGCTATAACTGAGAATGACCATGTCTGAAGAGTGAAAGTAACTTGAGAGAGGAGAAACTTGGATCCACATAAACTGAAGATATCCATGCAAGGTGGACCAGACTGGTGAGAGGGTACAACTGGAACACACCAAGAGGATGGGATTGGTGCTGAGAAAACTAATACCAGGCTTCAACCCTAGAAGAACTACAGGCCATGGAGAAATGTTGCAAGCAACTGAAATAGTCTTCCCTGGGGAGGAGTACACCAACTGGTTATCCAACACCAAGAGGTCAGTCCTGAAAACACATACACAAGTAACCTTTACAGATTAAACAGGGTGTATTTACATATTTAGGAGTGTGTGTGTGTGTGTGTGTGTGTGTGTGTGTGTGTATGTGTGTGCAAAACAACAATTAAAGAAAAAAGACCATTAATTTGAAAAAGAGTAAGGAAAGTTTGGAGGGAGGAAAGCATAATCTCCAAAAGTCAAAATAAATAAATTTTTTATGTATTTGTATTTTTGTCATTCATTTGTCAAATAAAGACTTTAACTAATTAAAAAATTACTTCTACAAAGCAACTGCACCTTTATGGATTTGCTAAGCAATGTCAGTGCCCCCTTAAGATAATCTCTTCAGAAATAAAAGGTCTCCTCTTTAGAGCTTCAGATGGGGCCCTATTTAAATGACATTGTCTTTGATTGCAGAAGTTTTGCCATTTTAGAATTTTGCAAAGTTCCATTTTTCAGATTTAGATTACAAGAGAAGTCTGTCCCCACTGAAGGAATGATGTGGCACCTATTTCCTGAGAGCTGGGAGTTCCTAGTATGTAAGAGTGACACTTGCCACGTATCTCTGTTCAGTGGCCAGATGTCTCACCTCGTACCAGCTCAGCTCCTGACTTGCTGGCTGCGTAGCTTCTTCCACTGAAGTCATCCTGTGCTCGTTAGTAACATCTGACCCAGGCTAAAGTGGCAATATCCAAAGGAAGAATACCCCCATGTGTTATGCAAGATGGACTTTAAGGTTGAATCAGCAAGCATCTGTTCCTATGCTCAAGGGAAAGCAACATAAACTCAACAGAGATGGTGTCCACTCACACTGTCACTCCTCCTCACAGGTCCTGTCATTCCTGATTTGACTGTCCAAGGTAGAAGAAAATGACACCTGCACCATCCAAACTCTGTTTTATTATTGAGGGGCTTCTTTAGATTATGGTATTTCAATAGAATGACTGCTTCTCCTTATCTGTGATGAAAAAAAGCATCTTAGCATTGTTTTCATTCATGTTATAAATATTTATTGCATACCTTTTATATCCCAAAACCATCTCAGATACCAAAGGCACAACAACTTGTGAAATTGCAATTGTTCTCCTTCTGTGATGCTTGATCTTGGTTGTCTACTTGATTGTACTGAGAGAACACTCCAAGAGATTAAGAACAATCCTGATCTCTAAGTGCATCTGTAATGACATATCATCTACTCTTAGCATAGGAAACTGAAAATGAGGAGGGAAACCCACCTCAAATGTGGATAGCACTATCCGGTAAGGTGGGAACATAAATTATAAAGAGAAGGCAGTACATGTAAGCTCTATTATTCTTCAGTAAATATCCTTACATCTACTGCCACCATCCTTGGACAACAGACTCTGGCTTCTTGATTTTTGATGTAGACACATGCCCATGACTTCCAGATAGAGCCCAGCGTTGGGCAGAGGTTGCATCATTGGCACCTGTTTTGAGGATTCCAGTTTCTCATCTATGCAGCTGGGGTCTATGGCTCTCCAGCCAACAGACAACCTCTGATCAGCCATGCTACTCTGCTAAATGTTTTATAATTACATAATCTTACTATGTACTTGGGAAGTAGATACAGAAATCTCCGGCATTCAAGATTATTCTTTTTGCTCACACAGAGGTATCTGAGGCCAGTATGGGCTACATGATACTGTCTTAGAAAATCTTCTTTAATTCATAGTTTGTATGACAATAACTATTACAAAAGAAGTCAAGTATAATAACAGAATCATTCGGGGTTAAAATTTGAAAAAACATAGTCAGAGAATGCTATGGAGACAAATTGGGTCTATAACACAGAAGTTAACTATCTTCAGTATTCAACAGACAGCATAGGAAAAGAGAAGATGGAATACGAATAGCTGAGGGAGGAACAGAAGGTGGAGCCATGAAACAGACATGAGGCACAAATCGGGAAGAAGCTTGAACCTTATAGACACACACACACATGCATGCACATGCACACACACATACTTACACATAAGTATAACATTAAAAAGAAAAACATGCATGATGACCATATAAATGTATTCATGGAAACCCTTGTTAAACTCCTGGGGAGAATCCTTTAAAGTCAAAATGATGAGCAGGCAATCAAAATCATGTGCAGTTTATCACTGCAAAGACTACCAGGCAGGTTCCTTATTAAATTATTTCTGGTATAGGTTTTTTTTTTGTTGTTTTGTTTTTTTCAGGTTGTAGGATTACATTTATCCCAGCCAAAAGCTTAGCTCTATCAGATGATTATGTTTTCTTTAACTAAAAATCAACTGCAGACTCAATCCACACAGACTAGCTGTCTCCCACCAAGCTAATCATCACACACAGTTGATGCCTCCCAAGCCAGCTGCCATCCTGTGAAAATGAACTGATTACCACAGTGAGTGAGAACGGGAAGGTGGAGCTGAGCACACTTGGAGAGAACAGAAATGCTTTCCCAGGTCCTATGAACAGGAGCAAGCATCCCTTGCCTTTACCCATTTCTGATAGGCCACAGTTTCCTGACTGGGACCGTGCTTGCATATTTATTTTCTTTAGTTTTTTGTTTTGTTTTGTTTGTTTGTTTTGTTATTTAATAAAACAGTATTCCCTTTGAAAATTACTTGATCAAAATGATTTACAAACACCTTCAGTGTTTTTTTTTCTTTACAAACAAAACACAATACCGATTTCATGTATGCAAAGAGCTTCTGGATATGTTGGTTCAATCTAACTTTCTCTCTCCAAAACCAGTCATTGCTATCTGTGTCCAGCAGAAAACATACATGTTAGAGCTGGTCTTTATACCACTCCTGCTTTAAAAACAGGAAAAGGGCTTGCTCTGTTTTTTTTCATATATCATGCATGAAGAAAAGATGTTTTCACATCCTTCATGAAGAAAATAACCATGACTCTCTAACACCTCGTCAACACCTTTGACTGAATTGCCAAGTGCAGTTTTTACTGTTGAAATCAGAAGCTTAGAGTAGATTCTGAGTAAATGGTCCAAAATTTTATGCTGTTATGATTTGTTTGGTAAGCTGTCTGAGCTGTGAACAGTTTTACATGCCTTCATATAAGTAATAAAAAGATTTTGACAGCTCAGTAATAATTTTTCCTTTTTCTGAGTCATAGAAATTATGACTACTAGAATTTCTTCAATAATATATCTTTTTGTTTATTTTGCTGTTGCACTGGAGTTATTTGCTTATTTTGTTTTTCTTTGTACTTATGACATTTAAAAAGAACAGAAAAGGACATAGAATTAAAAAGAACAGAAAAGGACCAGGTGGTGATGGTGGTGCACACCTTTAATTCCAGCACTTGGGAGG
The DNA here is from genome assembly GCF_004785775.1 of Grammomys surdaster. Taxonomy (NCBI): domain Eukaryota; kingdom Metazoa; phylum Chordata; class Mammalia; order Rodentia; family Muridae; genus Grammomys; species Grammomys surdaster. The sequence goes on along the minus strand of NW_021604566.1, from coordinate 11,149,406 downwards.
CAAGAGCAAGCAGATATCCAAGTTTGAGGCGAGGCTGGTCTACAGAATGAGTTCTAGGACATCCAGGGCTACACAGAGGAAACCCTGTCTCAAAAACAAAACAAACAAAAACAAATCCAACAAAAAGAAGATAGGCTTAAGAGTCAAATATTTGTATTCTGGTTCTTTTGTGAGAGAGAAGTGGGGGAGGGAGAGACACAGACACAGACACAGGCACAGGCACAGGCACAGGCACAGGCACAGGCACAGGCACAGGCACAGGCACAGGCACAGGCACAGGCACAGGCACAGGCACAGGCACAGGCACAGACACAGACAGGCACAGACACAGACACAGACACAGACACAGACACAGACACAGACACAGACACAGACACAAACACAGACAGGCACAGGCACAAGCACAGACACAGACACAGATGGGGACTAGGAAAGATGGACAGAGGGAGAGAGGAGAAGAAGAAGAGAGGAAGGAGAGAAAGACAGATTAGAAAGATGATAGACAGACAGACAGACAGACAGACAGACAGACAGACAGACAGATAGATAGATAGATAGATAGATAGATAGATAGATATGAATAATAAATGATAAGGAATGAAAACAGAAAAAGAGAAGGAAAGAGAGAGGGAAGGAGAGAGAAAGAGAAGGATGATGTATAAATAATACACACAAATAGTGACTTTAGATGGATTGTATTCTATATCACTTGGTCTGAGTCTCTGAAGACTGGAAATAATAATCACTGTGTATACTTGCTGAGAATGACCAGATCAAGTCATAAGAGTCCTCTAATCCTGAGCCTGATGTGTGCAAAGCTGCCTCTTCCTCATCCTGGCTACTTAAACCCTCAGTGATAAAGTCTGTATCTGCTCTCTCAACAGCACAGAATCTCTTTAGTGCCAAGGCCCATCATCATGGATTTAAATATCTATCTACCTAACTTTCACCGTTTAATCTGTTCAACTTAGATGTTTCCAAGCATCTCACATGTAGTATGTAAATTTGAGTTTCTTCGAAGCTGTGTTCCACAAACTTCCCCTTCATTTGCTCCTATTTCGGGACACCATGTTGTACCTGGTGAGTAGCGCTGTTACTAGGACGCTCATGTGGGACCCACTAGTAACTTTTCTCCCCATTCTCCTGAAATATAGTGCTGCTACCATTTTCTCCTTTCATTGACAATATCGACTTCCCACACATTTCTCATGCTTTACTAACCTCAGCTAGCCTAGCCCAGTCCAAATAACTAACCTGACCCATCTCAGATAGAAGCATGGTGTTCCTGCCTGCATCCTTACAACTCTCTAATCCTTCCTTATACAGCAGCCATGCACATCCTTAGGAGATGCAACTGTTTGGTCATCCCCTTGGAGTCTTGTTGAACATAAAACCCGACTCATAATCTTCCCGTCACTACTGCCCTCTACACTTAGGGACTATTTGGGAACCTCAAGACCATCCCTGGGGTCACTGTAAGGGCTCACAGAGCTTAGAATATTTGTTAAAATCACAGTTATAAGCTACTATGGCAAAAATAATCAGATTAAATCAACAAAGCAAGAGGCACAAAGGTTAATATATAAGAGAAACCAGCCAAAAGCTTCAGGCATCCCCAAGCAGATTCAAGAGCATGGTCTCCTAGAAATGATATGTGTGAGCACATATGGAACACAACTAGTCAAGAACTTGGGAACATTGGGAACAGCAGTTTCATTGGAAATTAGTCACAAAGGCACACAATAAGCACAAGGGTGACATCGGTCACTGATTTTTCTACTCCACATTGTTGGCATAAATGTTCTAGTGCAACCCATAAGACCAGTATACAAAGATAGCTTTCAGGCTGGATATTCTAAGTGTTTTGTAGTCACTTGGTCCATGATCACACTATTTGAAAGGCGAAGATGCTGGACAACCTAGGCCTGCCCCTGTGGCCTAACAAGCTGGAAGATCCTACAGTAGACCAAGCTCTTTCCCTCTCAGGACTTTTGTCCCTGGTGCCTCCTCCTCATTTGGGGCACCTTTCCCTAAATGTCACCTCATCAAAAAGAACTTTCCTAACCACAAAATACAAGTAGGCCTGTTACTTTTATTATTTCCCATAGTATATTCAGGGCAAAATACTCTGCAATAGTTATTTATATATTGTCTCTCAACTATTATGCAGAGTGGGGGTGGCATGCTTCTTGTTTTTCTGTGTTATGTACACTGTCTGGCACACACTTGTTACTCAGAAGATATGCCAATGATCAGAGACAAAATTTGAGTGGTATCTGCCTATTGTATTGATTTTGTAATTTCAATGAATTTTAGAAACCATTCTAACTTGACAGCCAAGAGTACTCTCTCCACTACCCCTGTAACCAGGTTCATTAACTTGCGTAGGTAATTTCCAGTGTTTGCCACATAGGCCTTTGTAAAGGAATGACAGACAGGCAAAAAGCCACTGTTTTTCCCACCTCCACATAGTCCAAGAGCCTTGTGGTCATTTACATGTCTACATTGGCCATAAGAACTATATGTATTTGCCATTTACAGTTTACCTGTGGAAGAACTATTCAGTTAATTCAGTAGCAATAATATAGCACAATTCTGGAAGAAACTACAGTGTGTGTGTGACTGTATTACCCTTTAAAATAAAGTGTGTATTTTAAATAATATAATATAATATAATATAATATAATATAATATAATATAATATAATATAATACATATTTAACTTAACCAATAGTGGTTCTAAAATAAATGAATAAAAATAGAAGTTCCTCAGTTCAAGGAAATATTACCTAGAGAAGAAAAAGATAAGTAACTCCAGAAGATTCTGATTCTCACTTTATGTATAATTTTGGAAATGTCACTACAATAAACAGAAACTTCTTTGAGTTTTGAAGTTAAAAAAATTCTAATTGCCAGTGGCAATATTCAGAATAAAATCCATTTTTTCACAGTGATGCAGTCATATGACATAAATTTCATTCAACTTTTGTAGAGAGGTTCAAGAGCTAGAGTAGTTTTAAATAAACCACAGTTGAACAAGTTTGCCATTTCATATTTTCTATTTCAGTCCAACCCTTTGTCTTCTTATTGCATGTCTTAGACATATTGGGAGCTAGCTTCTATTTACAGCCTCAGCATCCAGTTTCTAAACTATTTGTACTAGCCTCTTCCTACCTACTGCTCTCAGGCCTCAGATATTATGTAGTCTATTTGGTATTAGATAATTTAGTTGACTATACAAAAGATGAAAGCATAGCTTTAAATATGGGAACAAGCTTGAGTATTCATGTAATCCAGCATCACTCAGAGAACACCCTCAAAGTATGAGGAGAACCAGGCTCTGGTCTCAGTCTCTGCCTAATTAGCTGTGTCACTTGACCAGAGCTCTCTTAATCTCCTTATTCATGATGCAAGGGCATTGTACAATATGAACCCCACACTATTTCTGCTTCTCTGGGTCTGGGTTCTGTCTCCTTTCTGTGGATAGCTAGAAGAGTTCATTAATTCTCAAGAGTTGAGATTGTGTTCAACCACCCAGGCAAACAGTATAAGCTGGCCAAAGATGGGAGCCCAGTGAATAGCTTCTAGGAAGCTGCCACATCTACAGTGATAAATCAATTTGAGTTTCCCACTGCACCTATAGTTCTCTTCCTACAGAACAGGCAAGTCTGTGTCCACTGTTCCTAGATTTGGGCTAGATTCACTTTAGTAGAACATTTGGGAGCAAATTTGAGAAACTTCATTGAGTACTTCATGTACTGTGGAATCACTGAGCAGGATTCCAGGGTGTTCCTCTCTAGTTCACAGTCCCCACTTTTCAGAGCCACTCTCTTCCTCCTACCATCTTCATAATTTATATCCTTATTATTTTTCACTTAAATGACATTAATATCCATATGTTTCTCTCTCCCCATCTCTTTTCCTTTTATAGGGCAGTTGGGTAAGATGATTTTCTCTGAAACAGGATGTCTTCAGAAATTTGTGTAGACACTTTCACTTGATATCATAGCCATAGACAAGGCAGACCTGATCATTCTGGAAGACTTGTCTTTCATAGCCTGTTCTCACTTATTGATAGATCCCACTGAACTGGATCATTCTTTGATCTTATCATATCCAGTCTCATGTAATGAACACTGCTCCTTCACTGTCTCCATTGGTTGAAAAAGTCTCACAAGTCCTTAAAGACCACCTGTCTTCAAATAACTGAGACGCGTGTCAGCTCTCCCTCTTGGTGGCCTTTGCCTGTCTTGTGTCCTCTTTACTTCATTGCACCTCCCCTAGTCTGAGAATTGATTTTTCAGTCCCAAATGGATACAATCTTTTTTTCAATTTGAATTCATCTATTACTGTAAGTGCTTTCAACTGCACTTCAGTTCTATACTCTATGGTACTGTACAAAAAAAACAAAACCTGAAGTTGTGAGATTTCTTCAGTGAATGAAACGTTATACGGCATTCCTATTTGAAAGATATTTTGTACACCTTACAGTAATCTAACTGGAAATAGAGGTGGGCTTTTCCTGTAGCTTGCTGCTTTTTGAGATGGTATCAGTTACTCTCCTGAGAGTATATCATAGCATTTTGTACAAGGATATGCATAATTCATATTTACTGGATAAAGTAGATGCAGTCATCTTAATGTGAGAATGAGTATGAATGTAAAAAATCCTAAACTATATGTTTTATTTACATTACAACTGCTGCAAATCACTACCATGTTGAACGGGATAACCTATAAATCCTCACTGTTTTATCAATTCACTGTTCCAGATTTTTTAAAGAATATCTATACTAATGACTTTTATGGCCCTGGAATAATAACAGACTAGTAAATTGCTTATTATGAGTCATGTGATTGAGCCCAAAAGATACTGAACTCTCCATGAGAAACTAATAAAAGTTCCATGACTGCCTAAGGACACTAAGCAGAGTATGGTAGCCTGCTGGCTTTGGTGGTTCATCTGTCACCCTCCATGTGTTCAGTTCCCTTTTCTACATCACTTTGTCACCACTGCTCCTGCGTCTCAGTTTCTCCCTTTACTTTGGTGTGCTGGTGTGTGGTTAGCAGTTGTCACAAGTGAAAGTTTGGAAAGAGGCTTGCCTATCTGGCCCACCTAACTTCATTGTTCTGATCATATAACCACACCAATGGTAAGCTACTGCAGTCCAAGGCTGTACTGAGCCAACCATATCTTGTGATTGGTGGCTGGCCAGAAACCAACAAACAGCTGAACAAGTTACAAATCCCAGGCCTCTATAGAAAAGCTTTTGCCAGGTTAGTGTCTGTGGACTCCTGAGCTAGATACACAGATGCTGTATTCTTTTGAGATTGAATGGTTATTTGTTAGACAGCATTACTGAGCAACAGATAACTGGGCCAGGTGTGGTGGTACATGCCTTTAATCCCAGCACTCCAAAGGCAGGGGCAGATGGATTCTGTAAGTTCAAGGCCAGCCTGGTCTACAGGACAAGTTCAAGGAAAGCCAGGGTGGTTATACAGAGAAATACTGTCTTAAAACAAAACAAAACATAATTAATACAGCAAGAGGCAAGATAACCCTCAGACCCAGACATCCCTTCCAAGGACACAGCAAAGGGTCAGTTGCAATGTTTCCCAGCTTAAGTGTTCAAGATTGACTAGTACTCACTGAGTAATCAGAGGTGTTCTAGAAAGTTAATTGTCTGCAAAATTGTTATTTTTAATTCAATTAGATGAATTAGAAGAACACTGAAGACAGTTCCAGATCCTGTGGAATTTCATGATTCAGAATCATAAGAATGAACTCTCTGCTAATGAATTTCCTACAAACTCATTAGCATAACCATTTTTGGCACAGTTGGAGCAAATTAACATGGGCTGTCTTTGCACAGCTGCAGTTAGCAACATCTTAAGGCATTATGAACAATGGGTGGCTTAATGGAACTCAACAGGGCCGCAGAACCTTATGAGGAAGAATTCTGGAGACACTGCAGGGCTCTGGGAAGTTGTGATGAATTTACATAGTTAGAGTTTTAGTCATGAGTTGTTCCTACTACCATTCACTAGGACTGTAGTAAAGGGTTTGTTTGTAATACTCTTGCATTCAGAAGGGCCTCTTTTGATTCAGTAAAAAAAACTACTCCTAAGGTTTCTAAAGTTTTATGTTGAGTTTTAAGGTCTTTGTCTCAAATGTCCTGGAACTTAAGGAAAATAAACTGAAATCTGAAATAAAACTTACCTGGTGTCTTAGCTTGAGATTCATTGCTGTGAAGAGACACCATGATCAAGGCCACTTTTATAAAGGAAAACATGTCTTTGGGGCCAGCTTACAGTTTGAGAGGTTCAGTCGATTATCATGGCAGCTTACAGGCAGATACAGTGCTGGAGAAACCAAGAGTTCTACATCTTGATTAGAAGGCAGACAGGAGTAGACTGTCTTCTGCAGGCAGTCAGGAAAAGGATCTCTCTTTCCCACTGGGTACCTCAAAGCCCAACCCCACAGTGATGAACTTCCTCTAGCAAGACCTATTCCAACAAGATCACACCTCGTAATCGTGCCACTCACCTTGGGACAAGCATATTCAAACCACCAAAACAGGCTCCCTGTTACACTGGGTATCTTATATCCATTAATAATACTTTGAATTCCTGTAACCCTTAGTATGTATGTGTATATTATATATGATATATACATTTATATACATTTATATTATATATGCATATGTATATATATATTACAATTGGTACATTTCAACTGAAAAATGAGTTTTACTAAGGAAGAAATAAAATATGAAATGTTACTGAAGAAATTAGAACACTTATGTGGTACATTAGCAACATAAAACTATGCAGATGCTATAAGGAAAAAAAAAAACCAGAATGGTAGGTAGTCAAAGGTTTACACATGGAATTGCTATGGGATCCAACAATCCCATCTCTGAATTTATACTCCAAAGAACCGAAAATAGGGACTGAAGCAGATAAGATCATTCATAATAACATATTTGCAAGAACTGAAAGGTAACCATATCCCAATCTGCATCACCAAATGAACAGATGGACCAAATGCAGCAGATTCAGGCACAGCCAGGTCTATAAGTTGACAAAGATGTCAGGGCACTCTCAAGCACCCTGTGAGATGGCTGCATACTGAAGCCCTGCAAAGTAATAGAGCCTAGGCACAAAATGACAGATACATGAAGCAGATAGACTCGATCCACACTTGGCTATGAGACCTGGAGGAAGATGGAGAGGAGAGTTATTGTAAGGAGTGTAACATTTCACTTTGAGAAGATGGGGAAGTGCTGAAGATGGAGAATGATGATGGGTTTCCCAGCAGCATGAAAGTACTTAATAAACTCCACACCTAAAAATCATATAAACGTTGAGTTTTATAGTTTGTGTATTTTACCAGAATAAAAAAAGAAAAGTGAAGACAAAAGCTCTTGATTATTAAATAGTATCCAATGCCTCCCATATTCACTCTGGAGACATTTTTAATGAGGCCTATTTGCAGACAGGCCTACTTTGCTGGAAAAGCTAACATGACATGGTGTCGTAGTGAGAAGAGCATAGGTGACAAAGCCAGACACACGATTCTGAGCCCTAAGAACATCTCTTGTGACTATGGTTCAAGCTAATTAACCTTTCTTTATCCTTAATTTTCTCTTCAGTAAATAATGATGATAATATCTACCTAGAAAAGGTTTTTGAAACTATTAAACATCTGTGAGTTCAAAAAGGTCATTTCTTTTTCAGCAAGTCTTCTGATTTTTTTCTTCATTTGGTTTGCTAAATATCACTTAGACTAACAACATTGTAAGGTGTAAGCTTCATCAAAGATCACAGATCAAGGTGCACATAGGTTCTTAAAGAGTATAACTATATTTTTAAATCTATTTTTTTCCACTTTGTAAGCTTAGCTCATGATACTACATGTGGTACAATAATTAGACTTTCATAGGCATGATACTGCTGTTTGTAAGTATGTTTAGTTTATGAAAACTCATATTAATCAAAATGCTTTGCATTTTGTTAACACAAAAGTGCGAAAATACATATCTTTAATGACTAGTGGTAGATAATTGAAATTTTGAGTGACCCTAACACCCAACACAAACAAAATAGTTAAGACATCTTGTATATAGTGAGAACAAGCCTTGTGGCTTCCATAGAAGGGCAGACTGAGAGTAACTATGAGCCTCTGCTTACAGTATACAGGCTTTGAAGAGACAGATTGCACTGTTGAACAACTTGTCAGGAAAGTTGATCTCCTGCTACTACAGAGAATTTCATGAAGTTATATCAAATAAAAAATTAAGTATTTTTCCCCACGCAAAAGTCAAAAAGGGTATCGTATGGGTATGAGCAATAAAATGTGTTCCTAAATCAGAAGTGACTGCTGTGGTTCACTTTGCTCCTGGGCATGGCTTCTGTTTGTTCTTCTGGTCATTCCTTTGCTTGCATACAACGCAGCGTGGCAATGACTAATGAGAAGCACAACCATCATCAACACATTCTGGAAGAGAACAACATGCACAGATAAAAAAGCTTTTTAGAATCACAGAGCCAGGGATTATATCTAGATACATTGGGAGAAAAGCATTTATAAAAAAAGGATTTTTAATGTCTTTGCTAAGAATTTTTTTTAATTCAAGGCTTTCATGTTTATGTGTTCCCTGGTGGAAGCAATGACTTTGTTTAATTTGCTTCAGAACAATATTGGGGGAAAATGAGCAAAATAGGCAATGAGAAAAAAAAAAAATCTGTGCAAGTCCTCAGGGTGAGGGCTCCTGACAGTATAATGAATGTTCTCCATTTCCTCTCGTCTGGAGTTCTAGGTGGTTGCAGGCCATACATTACCTCTTTTCACGCCCACCATTTCCACCCACATTAATGGAGAGCCATTGGGAAAAAAAAAACGAGGCAGTCTGCAGGCTTATTATTATTTATGGGATGAGATCATTCTCTCTGGCATAACACTCCATTGCCCTTCTTCATACTCTCAAGACAGTGAGAAGCACTAACAGAAGTTGTTTGAAGAGAAAAATTGAGACCCCCCCTCCAAGTGTCACTTTTACACAATTACTTTAAAATAGATGTTTCAATAAGCATTCCAAAGTTTCTGCCTTGGTTTGTTCCCATAATCCTCTGCTTACCTTCCACATGCAAGGAACATCTGCAGACTTAGAGGTGCCTGTGCTGCTGAGACAGAAGCCTTGTTCTTCCTTCCCAAGGTCTACAGCAGGAAAGTATGAGCTTGAAAAGCAACAGTTTATTTAAATTGTCAAGAAAGTGAATCTAGTGTACGGTGAGCTTTCCCCCAAACTTCTGAACACAATAAAAAGCATCCCTCTGTTCAAGGCTATTAAAGTTTACATGCAATGTATGTTCTCTTTTCAAATCATCATGGAAAGACTCATCTTTATTCATCTTTGTCTTCGTGGGGTCATGGGTCCTACCCATGCACCTTACCACCGAGTATCAAACCACTGAGCTCTATTCCTTACAAAAATGACCAGTGCTACATATAGGGGCTCTTTGTTTCCTATGTCACTCTCGTTATTTTCTTCCTATTGTTGAATGTCTACACGTTCACTATTAAGTCATCTTCCTAAGTGAGATTTAGAACTCTCCCATATTCTAAGTCATAATTCCTTAGGCCATATCTTTAGTTTAGCTTTGCTTAATTGTGTACATTTGGGTACATAGAATTTAAATTTGAATATACTAGCCCTCATGTACCATTGATAGTATTTCACGGAGCTTGAGGCTAGTTAGACAAGCAGGGTTTAACCTGTGTCTTTGCTTTTGCTGAAAATGCTGCTTTTTAATTCACTGAGAAGCTAGAAGCAATCAAAAGAGACTTCCCGCAGACTCCCACGGCACTGCTGATTGGCATTGAAATCCATACTCACACACACTGCCCTGCCCCCCATTCCAACAATCCTCCCGATTCATAGTGGATCCTAATGTGGGCTGAGTTAGATCCTCTCCTCTCCTGAACTTTGTGTATCCAACTCCTAAGTCCTAGTACTTCAGAACATAATAGTATATTTAGAAATATGGTATTTGCTGTAGTAATAAGTTAAGTTAAAACTAAGGTCATCACAGTTGGGTGTAGTCATTGTGACGGGTTGCCTATGCCTAGCCCAGGTAGTGGCATTATTTGGAGATGTGCCCTTGTTGGAGTAAGTGTGCCTCTGTAGGCTTTGGCTTTAAAATTCTCATCCTACATGTCTGGAAGCCAGTCTTCTACTAGTAGCCTTCAGATAAGTATGTAGAACTCTCATCTCTGCCTGCGCCATGACTGTCTGGACACTGCCATGCTCTCACCTTAATGATAACGGACGTAATGATAATGAGTCTCTGAACCTGTAAGCCAGCCCCCAATTAAATGTTGTCTTTATAAGGGCTGCTTTGGTCATGGTGTCTGTTCACAGCAGTAAAACCCTTACTAAGACAGTCATGCAAACCTATGAATTCAGCAGGGTGAGGAAGAAAGATTCTGAGTTGCAGAACAGCTTGAGTTATGTTAGATACTACCAATAGATAGAGGAGGCAGAGATCATATTGAAATAAGTTAAGTCATTATTCCAGAATGACTGGTAGCAATTCCAATATGACACCATACTAGTAAGCTTCTACAAGCTAGCATCACTCTCCCTTCCATGACTTCATCCCTGAAAACATGGTGACAACTCTTCCTCTGCCAGTACACAATCATGCTAGTACACAATAGTGTCTGTTGGAGACATCCCCAGCCATGCTCCTGTATCTTTGCTCCTTTGTATAATAAAATCATTGAAACCCTTGTGCATGGTGGTTGTCTCTTCTTTGTCTCCTCTGGTCTCTTCGGAACTAAATTCAAATAGGATTTTTAGCCTCAGTGCCCTTGACTTCCATGAGATGAATTCCTCTGAACCCACCTCAGTACCACTTCATGCTATCTATCAATAGATCCATTTATATTCAGTGACAACATTTTTTTTCCCCAGGTTCATTTGCTGGTTCACCTCATTTCTCATTCCCTCTCACTTCTATCCAATGTCCCTTCTAAGTGAGTTCTTTAGACTCAATCAACATGACTTGTCCATCATTTATTCTGTCCCCCAACCCTTGCATCTCTGGTTCCTAGGTCCTCAAGAATCTGTTGAGATCCTACCATGGTCTTTGTATTTGCAGGGAATATGTGTGGAGGTGGATGTATATATGTATATACATGTACGTGTGTGTGTGTGTGTGTGTGTGTGTGTGTGTACCACTGTTCAGAAAGACTTCCATGATAAAACTCTTACCCATTATTCAGTATCATCATTCCTTTGTTTTTACTTTTTAAAGAAACACTAAAATATCCTCAATGTTAGAGTTAGTAAAATGGACTATAAGAAAAGATCCCGATATGCAAGTAAAACTTGAATGAATTCCTGACTGTTCTACAGCTTGAGCTAAGACAGACTACCAAGTGCAAACTAATACTTTTGTACTTTTTTCAGTGCTGTGTGTTCTTCCCAACCAAACTGTACTTCTGTGATCCTGCCCAGTGCCTGTGCAGATTTTTGTGGTGACGTGCTTTGCTCTTACCACCCTTAGTTTCTTTACAAATACTCATTATTTTAATGACTAAGTGTGTAGTTAGTTTCTAGGTCTTAGATTTTTAGTTTTGAGATACATTCCTCATCCATCTTGATTCTCATATGCCCTTGCAAAGTTGCAGGTTTCTTTTAAGGGATTTGGGCTTCACATACATAAAATAAAATGAATACACCAAGTGTCTACATTTTTCTTTCTGTATTGATAAATAGTCCATGCCCTTTACATCTGGAGAGAACCTTTCATCATGTGACAACTAAGTTCTACTGGGTCTTAGACAAAATCCCTTGACACATTATATCAGCATTTCTTAAGCCTATCTACTGAAATACTTTTAATATCAGGAGAAAGCAACATCCATCCACAAGGGTTCAACTCTATAAACCAAAAGAGTCAACAGCAGATTAAAGAGCGATTGATGGTCTACCATTTTTTTAAAAACCTGGAATTTTCCACTATGATTTTTTTTAAGATGGTATTTGCTTGCTGGATTTGTATCAGTGATTGAACCCATGACTTTATATGTATCATTAAAATGTCCAGTTCTGAGATGCATCTCCAGGTCCAAATTTACCCTCACTGATTCATTCTGAAATAACTAAAATGATTATTTAACCATGCTATGTGTGTTTTAAAATAGTTTCTGCCCTTTTCTGCTGTTTACTATTGTGGTTTTAAGCAACCTATAGGACCAAGTGTCCATTGAAATCCACAACCTGAATAAGAACAAATTAGCTGTCCTTGTTAGATATGGCTCTGACAACTACTGCACACAGCTCACTGCCTGCAGAGGCTGATCCCTGCTTAGAAGGCTGCTTTTGGCAGCCGATAACTTCCTGTCTGATCCAATCCTCGTCACTAATGGAATGATGCATCACTGTGTAATGGGTCCTGTTTTATTCATTTTGTTCTATCAAGCCTAGATCAATAATGCAACTAGCATCCTGAAGGCTCACATTCTACCCAACTCTTATTGCATTGTTACCTATCTGAGCTCAAGATTTGCCTTAATAATAATCAATGCCGAATAAGATTTTAATTACCTCTATTTCTAGAGCCCTGTAACACAGTTTCACTTTAATTAACTTAGGAGTTTTCCAAGGCTTGTTCTCTAGGGAACAATGGCTAAGATGAATCCAGAGGAGAGAACAAGTTTACAAATGAAGGCATCCGTCAAAACATGGTGGAATAAACCATGGGTGGGAGAGAGGGTTTCACAACCCTCTGTGTGTGAAAGCATTAAGAGGTGACAACTGAAAAGGAGACCAGACAAGAAGGAATGTTAGGTCTCACTTGGCCTTGAATACCAGAAGGATAAACTTGGAATTCATTAATTAAAAGCAATCGTGCTGCCAACGGGAGGCTATGGGAAGCTTTTGATATAGAAAGTGGTATGATTGAAGAAACAGCTTTTGAAAATTAAGTGGGATACTGTTGAATTGTATTCATCATTGATAAGCATGCCTGAGGCTGTCCTTGTAGGCCAGGTAGAAGGAGGGTGGCATAAGAACAGAAATGAGTATGGATTTGGTAAAACCTGCCTATCTGAGGCTGTGGTCTCATTCGGATGGTCACATGATCACAGCAGGGACTAGGGAGATAGAGATAGCTGAGTCAGTAAAGAATGTGGAAGACTTGAATTCAGAAACTACATACAAAATCTGGACACGCTGGTGTGCTTGTAGTTCCAGCACTGAGGAAGCAGAGGCAGGCCTATCCCTGGGGCTCCAAGGCTACCCAGTCTAACCAGCTAGATAAGTTCCAGGCCAGTGAGAAACATTCTTTCATAAAAAAGCAAATATAACTGGCTTCTGTGTTTGTCATTGTCATTCACACAAGTATATAAACACACATACACACACACACCACAAAATAACAGTTGGCAATTTGTAGGACAGGACCACATCCCTCTGGTGATATTTTACTGTTTCATGTAAAGTGCAACATCATTGACAAAAGCCATTGTTAGATGACCACCCAAAGGCTTGCAATCCTCAGATTTAGATCCTAAATGAAATAAATATAGCTATATTTACATCTACCAAAACAGCCCGTGGGGTATGTGGATTCTCCTGGCTTCAGTCTGAGTGCATGATGATATGCATCAGTTAGCCTGAGTTTATCTGGGACTGTTTTTCACTTCAAATTACAAGATGAATGACTTCTGCTCTGTACCAGCTCTGGACGGATAGTCACACTGAGCTATGGTCTTTGCATAACAGTTTGTTGTTCTGCCTCTGTGCTAAAAATGTCTGAGTCCCTGGCTCTCAAGTCAGGATGCTGCTCTTAGATCCACTCTTCCTGGGGATGCTAGTGCTCCTTCATTGATGTGGGGACGTTGCTTGTTGCTGATGTCCACAGGTCTCCAACAATCCCACACTCTCTTTCAGTGACTTGGAATCACCATTTCTCTTGCCAGCGATGAAGTTTACCTGCAATTTTCTTTCTCTACTGTTTCTCTGTCATTTGCAGCTGTCCATTCATTCTCAACCTGCCACGTAGAGCACAGTCCTCATACCTTGAATCTCACATAATATGAAGGCTTCTCACACTGCCTGCCTCTGGGTCTGGGCTTAGGATACTGTCTTCTCCCAGAGCATTGGCAGATCTATACTACATGTTCCAAGTGGTAGAAAGCAGGATCTCTGACACTGGTAAAATGAAAAAGAAACACAAGATGAAATATTGTGATTTAACATACCCATATCTTTCCATGAGAGCTTGGAAAATGATCTGCATCTGTAGTTAAAATTATATTTTTCAGTTATTAGTTCTACTTGGTTAACCATGACATAGTAGCTTCCCAGGCTCTACCAAGATGGGAGTAAGCTTTTCAGACATGTGTGCTGAGTTGCTGTTCTAACATAATATGCTAATATCAACATGTCTGATTATAGATTAATCTGTTTGAAGCCTAGTTCCTTTTAGAGAGTAACAAAGACTTAGCTTTTCAAATGTATCAGGCCATATGTAGTAAATGTCCTCTGGAGTGTGGCCATGCCACATAACATGGCTAGTCCTGCCTCCAAAAAGCTCACCATGACTCATGGGTGGTTATAGACCAAGGAAAAGAACCTTACTTTTCTAAATTATAGATATTAATGATTGTGATACATCCTCTGGAATTTAGGAATATTGCAGACTGGTATGATAAATGAACTGCTAATGACAGTATTAACATCATGTGTTCACACAAGAACTTTCTGTAATCTCTCAAGGCAATTCTAGAAGAAAAAAAGGAGGTTAATGGAGAAAGGAATGCACAAAATGTACAATCATTCATATGTGGAAATGCCACAGTTACCTTATTTATATTCTAACTGGAATTTTCATAAACACAGAAGCAAAATAAAAATTTTAAAGTTAATTCCAAGACCTAAGTCATCTGTGAGTTTGGTTGTTTTGCACTGTGCTGCCTGACCTAGTCTCAGAATATTCACCTGACAACTGGCAAGACGGTCATGGGC
This sequence comes from Grammomys surdaster, assembly GCF_004785775.1. Classification (NCBI taxonomy): domain Eukaryota; kingdom Metazoa; phylum Chordata; class Mammalia; order Rodentia; family Muridae; genus Grammomys; species Grammomys surdaster. Next base: position 11,134,365 of record NW_021604566.1, on the reverse strand, counting down.
ACTAAGTAGAACTCTGTCACCTGAAACAAAATCAGATCAGATCTCATCATGTGGGTGTAAGTGTTTCTACAAGGTAGGAAGAATCATCTCATGTTGATTTTGTGTGCATAATTTGGCATGCAGAAGAGCACCACATACTGCCCGGGAGTAATAAATAATGAGATAGCACTCTTATTGGCAGGCACTCTCATCGGACTCAATGGGAAGTTCACCTATTACTTGCTTTACTACCCAATATGGGAAAGTGAGACGTGACTGGCAGAGTTGTAAGGAGCTCTGAGTCCCTGACATCATAGAGCACTGTTGACACTGTCCCTGAGCTCTTTCTATTGTTTATGACACTTTTTTTTCATGTTACACTTACCAAGGAGTTTGATTATCCGTGCTTGCAAGCACGCATTCATTCACTCAATCAATGCTTATTGTGTTCTAGGCTCTAGGCCAGGCAAATATAGAAAAAAATAAAATAAAATCCATTTTTCAGGAGTCTTATCAGTTCTCTTAACTGGTGGCAGAGATGTGTACAAACAACTTAAAAATGTTAAAGGATCAAGGAACTAAGTGTTTGGGAAGGCAGAAATGAGCACAGCCACAAAGATATGGACAGTAGAAAACTAAGGAAGTGTTCCTCCAAGGAATCAGTTTAATTTCCTGTCCATTTGTGGTTATTCTCCCAAATTCTAAGAGGAGCTTCTCCTTGATCTGGCTTAGGTCAGGAATCCACCTTTCGACCAAAGAAGGCAGAGTAAATTGATTAATTGATATCTCCTCCAATAGAGCTTGAGGAACCCAAAGTTGTTTTATCAAAATAGAGAGTAGCCACTGCAGAGACAAGGAAGAGCAGAGGGCTCCTATAGAAATGCCTAGATGGGACACTGTCCACTACAGTAAGTGCCACATAATATCAAAGGCCTGGAGCACAGGGATGAAGAGCTGAGAAAAGAAAATCCACATGTGGTTAGAGGGAGCTAGGTCATGTAAGTCTTCAAATAGAGTGTTTGTGAGTTCATATTCACTCTATAAATATGTGTAGGTACAATGTTTTGTACACCGTGAAGCATTTACCCTTATGTTATTCAAATACTGATTTCTCTGCTTTCATATCTTGTTTCAATCCAGATATAATGCTTATACTCATGTCTCAAGTTTGTGTAAACAATTCTTAACATTTATTCTCTACCTTGTCAATAAATGGTGATCACCCAATGGCTGGATAGAATAGAGAGAATGATGGGACATGTGCTAGCAAGAGGAATGGAGAGAGAAATTCAGATGAGCCAGGAGGATGGAGCAATTGGAGCCATGAAGAAGGGGTTCAAAGAGCCAGATCAGTAATAATATGCAAGCATCTTGGGATGGGACTGAGAGGCAGCCAGATTAACATAGGAGGTAAAGGTATACCATTTAACTGCTCAGCTATTGAGATGCAGTTTTAAGTAAATCTTGGTTTCTCTGTGAAGTTGTTGGGGATGAGCAAGAGTAAATGCAGCTGCCAGATTAATTCAGTTTACATTATATTAAGAATAATTCAGATATACTGAAGGATAATAGCTTTACAAAGTTAGTCTGCTAACTACTCCCTGCTGTGGAGGCAGTAGGTGGAATAGAAAGCAGAGCTAAGCATGACATAACCACTGAAATGTCAAGGACTGGACTAAAAGCAACATGGCTGAGGTTGAGAAGTGGTGGATTCTAGAGAATCTCCAAGATACAAAGAATTTGGTGCTCGATAGACTAGAAAGAACTTTGTGATTCTTAATAATCTTGGGGTTCTTATTTTAATCAAACTGTATTGAGATTAAGAGATGAAATACAAAATAAAATTCTCTACTTTGGGCACATTGGTTTATATCCTCCCCAACCTCTGCACTCCCTAGAACATCCAGGTGGCACTAGCATAGGAAGTGATAGTCTGTAAATATTCAAAGATCAGCTAAGAAGTTAGGCCTGCAAATGTGGTCATTGGCAGTACCCCTGATTCTTAAATATGAGTACATGATAGAGTATTCATATGACAGTGATATGAGTAAGGTGATAGAGATTTAGATAAACTTTCTTCAGTTAGAATTTCTCTCTGCACAGTATATACTAGTGTAGCTTTTGGAAGTATGAACTTTAAGAGGATATTTTACCAGTGACCAACATATGTGACAAGCCAGTAGAAGAGGAGAAGGGATGAAGCCAACCTGATCAGCAGGCGCTAAATTGTATTAGGTTGGAGCCAAGCCAGTCACTCTAAGGTCAGTGTTAGCAAGAATAATGTACTGCATATTTCAGAAAACTAGAAGAACACATTTTGAGTGTGTCCATTATGAGGAAGCCATAGTTGTTGGCCTTTTCTTCTTGTAAGAAAATGCCTGACAAACATCTTAAGGAAGAGTTTATTTTGTCTCACAGTTTGAAGAGACACAGTCTCTCATCAAGGAAGGCATCAAATGAGAGCTAGTGGCACTGGATCCACAGTCAGGAAGTAGACACAATTGAATGTTACCCCTCCTTTGACTTTCTCCGCTTTCCTTTTTTATTCATCTGTGAGTCCAGCTCAGGGGATGGTACTGCCCATATTCAGATAGGTCTTCTCCCCTCAGTTAAACATTCTGAGAATGTTCTCATAGACATGCTGATAGACATGTCTTCTAGATGATTCTAAATGTAGTGTAGTTGATAAGTGTCAAGTATCACAGTGTTTGATGCAGTTATATTTAACCTGGTTAAAATCACAGTGTGTGTGTGTGTGTGTGTGTGTGTGTGTGTGTGTATGCATGCCAAAATATCATTCTTCATTGATACACATAATTTGTGTTTTTATAAATTCTTAAAAGTCTAAAAAGAGACTAACAAAATAAACAATATAAATAAATCTCACAAATATTGAGTAAAGTAGGCACAGAGGATTTAGTACTGGCTGGAATCTGAATTTAGTTAAATAGAATTCAAACACAAGCAGAATTAATATACATTATTTGCACATGGATGAAATGTGCACTATCCAATGACATAGTCACGTCAGTATATTCAAGTTTGTTTTACATTGTTTACCCAGCATAATTTGTCACCTCTGTGGTGCTTCACCTTGTAGATATACACAATCACTTTTATTTGTTTGCATTAATCCTTCATTTTTAAGGAATTCATATGATAAGTAAGCTGCAGTTTGCAAGCAATGAAAGCTTTAATTTCACTAAAGTAAAGGAAAGCAAGGAATATACTCTGAAGCTAGGTGAGTCTACTCTGTTTTTCTGAACCTCACAGAATGGGCTTAGTTTGTAGGATATCCCCTTCTTAAAAGTCAGAAAACAGACAAACAAAACAACAACAACAACAACAACAAAACAAAAGCACTGCTATAAAGTCAATTGTGTTAGGCCATATTGCTGGTATATATGCCTCTAAAAGAATCACTGGCATAGGGAAACATCACTTTCATGGTCATTACCCCATGGTCTTGTGGAGTTTTCTTCAGTCTGTTATTTTTTTTTTCTTCCAAGTTCTCAAAACAATATGTTCAAGACTGGAACAATTTTAATGAATTCACTCACAGTTCTATATTGGGCTGCTGTAGTCCTGGTCCTCCAAAGTAGATGCATGGTCTTGAATATGACCTATTTTTTCCCCTTCTTCCTGATCTGCAGCCTTTTAGGAGAAACAACTGTATAGGTTTAAAAATGAGGAATGAAGGTGCTCTGATATTGGAGGGTCAGCAAGCCATGGACACAAGTCCAACAGTACCTCACTAACTGCAGTGTCTAAAGAGGAAAGTCCAGAAGAAGGAGGTTAATCCTGAGGCCTGAAGATGATTGACAAGTAGACAGAGCCAGGGTGTGGCCATATGAGAATGTCCAATGCCAGAGAGAGACCAGCATCTGGGCCTGTTTTTAGGAACCTAAGTTCTGTATGCCCTAAAGATAGCAGGAGGAATGGTCCTGGGCCAACTTTTCTCTTGAAACTCTGTAAGACTGTATTCTTCCCATTTAAAATCTAATTACCTAATCATTGCACCAAGACCTTAACCTTTCACACAGAAAAGCATCTAGGTTTCATGGTGGTCTGAAGGATGAGCCTATTGGAGTGTAACTCACCTCAGAGATCTTGACACTCCTTATAGAGTCAGTTTGGGACTTCTCCAAGTTAACAGTTTCTAATCACTCTACTAAAAGCTTTTTCACTAAGAAACCTGAAAGAGCAGAAGGTGAAGGTATGGGACAGTTTGTCCATTAATACATTATGTTGCCAACATGGAAAACAATCCAACAACAAGGAACACCCAAAACATGGTCCAGCTGTGTGTGGAGCTCACAGAAGCCCTTTCCTGTCACTGGCTGGTCAGTCATTTTCTGAGACTATGATGACTCACCTCATGTTAGAATTATACATCCTGGATGAATCTAGTTAGAATCAGAGCCCTGGGGCCACATAGAAGTTCACCCCATAACATGTTTACCTAGATCCATACTTAGAAAGAAGTGTGTTCCTAAACAACCACCATAAAATCATTTTCTCTCCAGGCCAATGATCTTCTTCCCACTTCCCATGGCCTTGAATAATGAGGATGAGATGGCTTCATGATTCCTGTCACATTCCCTTGAGAATTGTGTATCACATAAGGCCTCACCTCAGAGAGCTGATTACCCAGGGAGCTGTGGCAGACACTTGGAAATGCAGCTGAGAATGACAAGAATCACCTTTTCTTTCTGACAAGAGATGTCTCTGTGCATATTTGAAATGAATAGTGAGTTCACCTCACCCTTCAGGTGAATAGCAGCAAATAGGAATGTATATTTATTCCTGAAACAGAGCACCCTTCAAAAACTGTGACCAAGTCTCGGTATTCTGCTGCATTGGTTGTTCATGATTTTGTGAGTGCTGTTTACAACAGACTTACTGGGCTTTCTCTCAGCTCTGGTGTCATCAGCCAATGGAGATTTTAGACAGATTGTGTGACAGAACAGAAAAAAAATATGTCCTTCTTAAAACATAATTTGATTTTGTGTGTATATCATGTTTATCCTGTTTCCAAACTTGGCTTGCTGTCTTTCTCTGAACTACATGATTAGAAAGCTGTCCAGGGAGATTTATTCCTTGTCATTTCCAGCAAGTGTGTAGCCCTGAGTGGGCATCTTATTTTTTCCCTGGAGAAAGAAATGCAAAAATGAAAATCTCCAACAGTGAGACCACAAAAATAAAAATACAAAAGCAGACCATTTCTAAGTATTTTACCATAAAATCTAGGGTCACAAACTCTATTCCTTCCAACAGTTAAAGGGTGACTTAGTTCTTTCGAGGTAAAAGTTTGCTTTAGTAATTTCAATTTGACTCAAAGCTGTGATGCTTCCACAATAGAGAGATCTAATGGCCTTGAGAATTGAGACCTGAGCCCACAGCCTTTTCCCTAAATAAGAAAATCACAGCATATGGCTTGTGATACCTCTGTATCTCCAGTGTCATGGAGACACAGAACTCCTCTGTCATGGTGACAAGCAAGTGTAGTTGACTTGTCTCAGTCATAGTAGAAGCAGGGCTTCTTGTACAAGACATCTGTAGAGTCTTGATGGCATGGATAAGACAGACCAGAATCTGTGAGAGAAAAAATGGAAAGACTAGAAAGAAATTCAGCCCTGGGTACTGGAGGTGTCCAGAAACCCATGAGTTGGTTCCTGGAGATGGCTAAGAGCCTAATGTATCCTCAGCTCCCTCACAAGGCCTGTCTGTCTGTCCTTTACACCAGTGCCAAAAGGAACATTGTAGAATGCCCATCTGGTTGTCACTCAACTGCCTGGAATCCCTCATGGGTCTCTCATTAGAGCATATACTATATATTCATATATTCCAATAAATACATATTCTATTAAATATATATCAAAGACCAGGCTAAAGAGATAACTCAGTTGGTAAAGTGCTTGCCATGCAAGAAAGATAACCTTAGTTTGATCCCCAAGACCTGTTTTAAACACAAAGCTAACAGCAAAAACATAAAACATGATATGGTGTGGCCATATATGCTTATGAGAGAATGAGACAGGTATATTCCTGAACACACTAGTCTGCAATACTAATCCTAATCAGTATGTTCCGGGCTATTGATAGATCTTAGAAATGACATAAAAGGTTGCCTTCTGGCATGTCCATGCACAGAGGCAGGCACACACACACACACACAGAGAGAGAGAGAGAGAGAGAGAGA
>NW_021604566.1:11108469-11128084 GCF_004785775.1 Grammomys surdaster | reverse complement strand
AGAGAGAGAGAGAGAGAGAGAGAGAGAGAGAGAGAGAGAGAGAGATTGAGAGAGGGGCACATACAAGCAACAAGAGACCTTGAGACCCTTTCAGAGATCCCTAGCTTTCTATCCTGGGTTCTGCTATCCTTTCTAGATTGTTTAAAGCTGCTCCCTGAGGGCATCCATAGATATCGACCCTTGGAAGCCATTCAACTTCTCCAAGAACAGTGTGTGCCTTCACATCTGCTTGTTTGTCTGTTGACCACTAAGTACTTCCTCTCTGAGACATCTTCTAGCACATTCCTAATTACATTTCCTAAAATGGCTTGGTTGAAAATGACTTCCCTTGACAGTGCCCAGTACTTGTCTCTTCAGAGCAGCCACCACATTCAGTGTTTTATTTGTCTGATTTCCCCACTACACCATAAACTTCTTGGGTACAGAAACCAGGAAGCACACATTGCATTTCAGTATCTAAAACGATGCTTAATAAATACTTGAAAAATACTGACTAAATTAATGAATAACTAATTTATATCTCCATTACCTAAAATTTAAACAATAGGAGAAAATCAAAATTTACTTTTAAAAATGTGTTTTAATGTTTATAAATAACCATAACATTGGAAAGATAAATATATTGAAGCAGATATTGAGCTACACAGAAAACTTTTTTAAAAATCTATTTAATTTGTGTAATTACATGTTAATAAATGTATCCATTCAGGATACAGAGCAATTGCTATGTATTTGACAATATAAGAAGAGATATTTATAAGCTTTTATTTTGACAAATTAATACATTGAGCAGGAACCAACGCTTGAACTTTGAAGTGGTTTTTACTTCTCCAGTTGAACTTTTTTGAGACTAAATTCTCAGGTTATAAAATACATTTGCAGACTCTTGCAGCCATTACCATGTCCTAACTCAACTGTATCCCCACCCCCGCCCAAGAAAGCTGCCCCCATTACCAGTCTCTCCTCACCTCACCTGACATCTGTCAGTCACTAAGCTGATTCCTATAGATTGGCTTCTTCTGGACATTTCCTTAAATAGAATCATGAACCATGTGGTCCTTTGGGTATGAGTTCCATCTTTGGACATAGACCTTTGAGATTGTCTTATAGTCCCATGACTATCTTGTAGTCACATGACCAGCACTCATTCCATTGTGTCTGCGTGCCTCATTTGTTGAACTATCCATTAGCTCACAGACATTTTGCATTGATTCTGATTTTTGGCTCTAGACTTTGGAAATTTTGGCTCTCTGGCTACATCTGGCTAACATTTGCACTTCTACCTATGAAAACTGTTTTGTTTTATAGCTAACAAAAAGACGATTTTATACTTAATTGTAATAATAAAGCAAGATTCTCACGTAACAAGTCTACACTAAAGCCTGCTCTGTACATGGAGTACAGTTTCTTAACAGCGTCAATCCCTATAGACTTAGTTGGATGTGGTATGAGATTATTTTCTTGATGCCAACTTGTCATTTATGGAACATAGAGAGGTGGAGGACTCTCCTTCAAGTTCCTTGCTCTTGTGAATCTTGGCTGTGCATGAAGGGACATGAACGGAACATCTTGATGCCCATAAATGCAGGACTGTCAGGTGCTGCCCAGTAGGAGCGGCCATGTGATTGGGTAATTATTGTTTGCCTCTTTCCTCAGAAGCAAATTGCTGTCATTATCAACTGTCATCAATTAAATCAACTACCACTTTGGTGTCTTTAGACCAGTTCTCCTGTAGGAGGAAAAAGCCAAAAAGAAAGGCTTCCATTCATTTCTCTAACCGCCACTGTACCTTGTCCTTGGACCCCGCCCAAGCCAGCAACCGTCCCAGCAATTGGCACTCCTGCAAGCATTGGTTTGTCACTTATTGGTTTGTCCTTAGCAAAGTAATCAAGGCCATCATTTCAGGAAGTGGCCAATTTTAAATTTTTCTGGAACTTCTCACTATCACCCTCACCCCCACATACACGTGAACATTTTTTCCTTTTTCCATCAAATATGTGCCTACACACAGATTTAAATTAAAATTACAGAAAAAAAATGTCCTTATTATCCTTAACTCAAATGCCCTAAAGTATGCAGGGCTGTCTTTAAAGTTGTCTTCAGTGTGGTGAGTGGAAGACCATTGTCCTGTGTCCCACAGCATTTTAACACCAGGGAAGCCTCGCTGTTGTTGCAGCCTCTAGTTATGAAAATAAAGACAACAGAGTATGCAGCAGGCTTGAGGCAGGTGGATGTCAGTGTGTTGCAGATGCCCACAACAGCCCCTGAACTTGCTACATCGATAAGCGCAGTGTTGACTTGGTGCTGTTTCCATAGGATGGGCCAGTTCCACCCCCCTGGGTTAAGAGACATTTAATCTGTTTTCCTTTTGAATGAAGTGTAACTTGACATTTTAAAACACAGGCTTTGTCTTCTCCAGAGCCTGTTATTCCAGATAATACTCTGATTTGAACCTTGGCAGCAGCAGACAATACTCTGCATCTCGGAACACCTGAAATTTTTATTCTGAGAGAAATTTTATTCTGCTCCATTTGATGCCAAAGTATCAATTGACTTAAATTCTCTTTTACCAGCTGGTTCTAAAATTGCCCTAAAAAGAGATATCATGCTGAGCATGATGGTTTCTCCTTCACCACAACACTAACACTTATAAGACAGGGGTAGGTAAACTTCTATAAGTTCCAGGCCAGCTTGGTGTAGTAAGTTTCAGACTAGCCGTGCACTCTTGCTTACAGCATCTGTAAGGCTTGCACAAGATCAAGTCTCCTAAGACTCCAACTATGAATGCAGAAGAATTTAAAGTTCCAGCCCTACCTGAAGAGCTATTGACAATTGTTAGAAGAGAATACATTTTCTTCAGGGATGTGGCTTCTGAGAGCCTACCCATGTTTCCAGTAGATCGTCTTCTACCCATATATGTCCTGGCAATTCTAAATGATCTCAGTAAATATTAAATTGAGGGGTGTGCATAGGATATTGGAAGGTAAAATTGTATGGAAAATAAGGGAAGAATTGAAGAGAATGGACTTGGAGGGTGGATTTTATCCAAACTCATTACATGAAAGAAATAGGGTAAGGAAGGAGGAAAAAAGAAAGGAGGGGGCAAGGAAGGAGGGAAGAGAGAGAGACAATCACACACACACACACACACACACACACACACACACACACACACACGTCTTCCATAGTTGAACTAAGGCCATTGCAGGAAACAATAGGAGCCTCCTTCAGTTTGCTAGTTGGTTTTTGGATCCTGCAACCTCCAAACTTGTAAGCCTTGTAATTATTTTAGTGAGTCTAACTGGTAGTTTTTATTCATGCTTAAAGAGCTTATCTTTTTGCTGCAATGATATCCAATATCTGCAGGTGCTGTAGGTTAATTACACACTGAAGCTAAAAGTACAGCAGCTCACTAACCATTTGATAACAATCCAAGCCCAGAGTTCTCACTGAAGGGCTAGCGGTTTCTTGGTTTCACGATGTTGATTATCGTGCACCTCAGTGACTGCCATAGTCCTCACTTACAGGTCTGGTTCCTGTCATTTACATTCCCACCATCTTACTTTTCCAGTTTCAATATCTTCATGTGAGGTGCTCTAAGATTACTACCTTGCTACTCTACATCAACCCAGCTGTTTACAGAGGTTCATGGTGAGAACTAAGCATTCATAAATAGCAGTTTGGCCACACTGCTGGGTCTGACAGTAAAGACAAGAGCTTAAATTTCACACCTCTCTGGTCTTTCAAATTTATTTTCTCATTAATTAATATTTATTATGTCAACAAATTTATATATGAAGGGTAAGCAGTAAGTAAGGGAAGTAGGTCTTTCCCCACAGATAGCTTTAAAAAGCAGTGTCCTTCCCATCCCAGGGATAGCAGATGGTCAGGAGGAGCAAGGAGGGGCTCCAGTTCTCACCTAAGAGTTTATTTTGTCATTATTTGCAAAAGTTAGTAAGATAGATCGTCACACCCAGAGGTCCTTATTTTCTTCTGTCTGACTTTGTGCCAATATCCAAGGATTTTCTTTGGGAATAAAAAGCCTTATAGATCTTGATTTCTGGGCTCATAATCACTAGTGTTGCTGGATAGAATATCCCACTTCCCATACATAATGTCACTGATTATATGAAACTATTTCCTACTTCTAAAAATCTACTCCATATTATCTGTCTTAATATCCACTGTGGAAATTACTGATACTAAATGCTTTGCTATTCAATAGATTTTCCTTCTAAACTTGGATTTTCTGTTTTGTTTTGTTTTGTTTTGTTTTTAAGTTAGAGTCAAATAACAGATCTGGTACCATGAGTCTCATGAATTTACACTTGGTTCTCAGGCTTTTTGATGATGGCAAAATTGTATAACTTGCTCTTGAGTAATGAGAAATTAGAATGCCATGATTATCAAGATATTATAATATCCTTAGCATCTGGCAGCCCCTCTTCTGGCCACCATTATTAGCTGTCTTGCCTTACTGGAGCAAAAGAGAACAGTGGAGTTTTCTGTGTTTCCTCCTCCACTCACAGCTGTGTAATCTTGGGTTACAGCCAGGCATGGTGTGTGATGGGTCCGTCTGCACATAACTAAAGCTTAGATGACCATAGGAGAGGAAGGGTTTCACATAGCACGCTGGGTCCCCTGATTCCTCTCCATCCTCCCCATAAAGTGGTAACTACTCTTTTGGAGAATGGATGTCCCTTTACAAAAGCCCCACTATGACTCTCCTGGTCTCTGAGGAGGCACCTACTTATGTAAAGCTTTGTCCTTTCTGCATCCTTATATAAGCTTCTCTGAGACTTGTCGAGAGATTGTGACAGGAGAGTAAATCCTGTGACTGTCAACCTGCATGTCCACCCCACAACTAGGGAGAAAGCTTAGCTACACTCTAGAATTAGCAACAACCTCTTGTATAAATGTTCTAGAAATATTCTTGGGGTTGAATCAAAATGGAACTGGTTTTACTGTATCTGTGGAAACCTGCTCTCCTAATAGTCATAGGTCCCTTCCTGAAGAAGAAAAGGAAGAGAAAACAGAAAGATGAGGCATGACCCTTGGAGGGAATGAGTACAAATGTCCTGTCTCTGCCATCCCCTTCATTTCCAGAAGTCTTGGCCTCCCCTAAGACAAGCCAGAAATCAGCCCACGTGTGACCTTCCCCAAACACTGTGGCTGTGGATCATAGTTTTACCGTCTGTCTTTTCCTTTCTGGAACAGCAAGAAAACTTGCATCCAAGTGGGTTTCTTCAATGTTCAAATGTTCAGCCTAAGTAAGGTTCAGTGCTATGTGTAGATTGAGAAAAAGATAGAAAGTAATACTTAATTTGGGCATGTTTTATACCGTCCAGTGTCCTCATAAGAGGAAGAGGAAGAATAGTATTACATTATATTAATAGAATAATAATATTATTAATTATGTTAGAGCTAAATTGCAATCTGGTAAGGATGTGGAAGTACTTAAAATTTAATTCAATTTTTGTTTGTTTTATAAAGATCGTTTCTTAAAATACCCCTGCAGGCATGTAAAGTGCTTGACTTTGCATTGATAGCTGAAAAAGTCAAGCTTTTAGAGGCAAAGCATCAAGTTTGCATGTTTGTTCTCCCACAAACACATCTGTTTTCTTTCCTGCCTGCCCAAAGTCCTCCTAAGCATTCAAAAACACCAGGGTGTTGGCAGAGTGTAGACTTGTTCTCTGTGTATGCCTGCACCTTAAAAAGAAACCTGTACCTCACAGGCACAATCACTCCAAAGACCAAAATAAGCACATCTAGTAGCAGTTGTTGAGCTGTTTTTATTACCTTTATTTACTAGGGTTTTTTTTATGAGTATCTTGCCTGCACATATATCTGAGTAGCACATTTATGCAGTTCCTGAGGAAGTCAGAAGAGGTGTTAGATTTCCTGAGACTAGTTACAGACAGTTGTGAGCCTCCACATAGCTGGGAATCAAACCCAGATCCTCTGGAAAAGCAACCAGTGCTCTTAACCACTGAGCCATCTGTCTCGCTTTATCAGCATATTTGAAAGAACAACACATTTTTTAAATAAAGATAGAAAATGTGATTTTAAAAATGATCTAACATACAGAGAATTCCATGTAGACATAGATGTAACAGAATGGAAGCTCTTGGCTCATCAGCCGAGTGTCCACTGCTGTGTGTTTACACTAAGGCAGTGGGTACGTAGATTATTTATCTGAGGGGAGGTGGTACGACAAGCTGTTTGTGAGGTAAGTGCTATGGCATTTTGTAGTCATCCTTTTCTCTTTAAAAGATAAATATTTTTATTTATCTAACTTATCTAACTAAACATTTTATTGTTTCAACTATGTGATTATGACTTTGGGCTTTTAAGTTCTTTCTTACCCTGGAAACAAGAGCACCTACATTTTTAACCAAATTAGCAGTAAGTCACTAGCTTTCAAACTGAATGCTTATGACATTTTATAAAGGTTCAACTTTATAAGCATGTTTCCTAACGGACACAATGAACTGCTGATATATTTCATTCTCAAGGAATCTTGAGAATTTACATGATTATATAAGTATGATAAGTGTTGGCAAAGATAACACTTTAAAATGATAATATAGTAATCTAACAAAATGAGCTTCTAAATGCGGGACCGACCGTGTGCTTATGAGGCAAACATCCTGCTGCTGAGTTAAAGCAGCAAAGACAGCCATCAACAAACTAAACAATATTACCAGACTTTTTTCTATTACTGACCATTTCCACCTACCTACTGCATTCCTAGAACTGACTTTTGATGTTTGATTTTCATACCCCAGATCCTAGCCCAATAACATCATTATTTTTTCATCTTAATCACATGATACTCTCTATGTCCTGTATTTTTCTAAGACCTATTGAAACTTGAGTATTAGTTCTGTGTGGTGGTCAGATTAGAGACAGATATAAAATGCAGATTAAATCAAATCAGGGTCTTAGGCTGTAACCCATGAACCACATTAAGGTGATTTTTCTAAAGTGATTTACTATCTGGCACCTGCATAGACATCAATTGGGGGCATTTCGGTATAACCTTGTCAGGGGACTCAGGGATAAATCTAATAGTTTTTGACATTTCTATCCTTGCTTCCCTTCTGTTGGCCCTTCCTTCCGCCAATAAATATTTATTAAGGGCTTTTTCTGTGCTAAGTGCTTAGGCAAAAATCCAGGGGTGAACCAGAATTGGATCCTGCCCTGAAGGGGTTTATATTCTAGCAAAGAGGTTAAGCAAGAAGGTTCACTGTATAAAATGATAGGGGAATTTGCAGAAAAGACCAGATTTCAGGTTGGATTTCAGTTAAAGAAGACTGGGTCTCTGGAAGACCCTCATAAAGAGAGTAGACTTATTTATAAAATGGACTTCTGAGTCAGCAGAGACATTCGATCTCAAGGAGTTCACAGGAACACTGGTGAGATGAGTGACTGCACATGCATACATGTTCTCATGTGTAAATTGTATGAACTTAAAGAACTGAAGTGGCTTTGACTCAAGGCTACAATCATGGACAGGAAAGATCCAATGGAAGGGATTTGTGGACAGAAAAACACCATGAGGGAATCGGGAGCCAGGACCTTGAAGTCTGCTTTACCCTATCGAATGTGTTTTCCTATAAATGTGTTTATTTCTAACGTGTGTGATGTATGGGAACATGTATGTGCAGGTATGTGTGCTTCTGTGTCCACGTACAAAGGCTAGAGGAGACCATGTCCTAGTCAATCACTCCTTAACACTCTTTGAGTCAGGGTCTCTTACTGAATTTGGAACTAGGCCAGTGGCTAGCAAGCCCCAGCAGGTTATCCTCTGTCTCTGCCCATCCCCATTGTTGGCATTACATGTGTGCGTGCTTCAGCCTTGTGCTTCTTAAAAGGTCTGGGACCTTTGTCAGATCTCTGAGCTCTCAGAGCAAGTGATTTGCCTACTGAGCCATCTCTGTAGGCTCAGAAATGTTTTCTTTATGTAAAATTTTAAGGCTCTTTATGAACCATGCTAATACTGTCACTTTGCTAAGTATTTTCATGATTTCTACTAAGGTTCCATTTCCCTCAAGTCTATGGGAAGACAAAGAAAGAAATGATGGATTTGGTGTAATTAATCTTTATAAAAAATCCTTTCTGCATGCATCAAAAAATGGAGTGAAATTTGTGGCTGTATATCATCCCAGTCGAATGAGTTATTGGTCTTTGCAAACTACTGGTCAACTCACATAAACATTATGTAAACTGTGCTGTCCTTTACCTTAATGGGAATCTTTCAAGGACTGCATTCAAAATAATAAAATGAGGACAGTAGATAACTAAACAACCTGCTTTCTATAGCACTCAAAGTATGCCTTTGACATCATCTTAGAAAAAAATAGAAGGAGAGTCATGTCCTACAACTACAGGGTAGATTAAGTAGTATTTGTGAAACACTCATGAGTGTTCTAGATTCAGAGTAGCACCGAATAAATATCAATCTCCTCCTTGTCACCATTATCAATATTTTAGTTTTGCCATGGGTGTGTCCTCTGCTTTTTCAGTAACTAATTCTTTAGTTAAGCATCCCCCATGTGCTGCCCTTCAAAGATCTCACCCCAGGTGTCCACACATCCCAGAAATTGGATTTGAATGACAGTGACTGCCTAGTGTTTTAGAAAACCCAGTCCAATTTCAGAAAATTTAAACTTACCACATATGAAACATGGGACATTTATTTTCTAACACAAGTCAGCAGGATGTTTATTCCATGGGTTCTCTAAGCTCCTCTGAAGCCATAAGGCTCTGGTTTTCCAGATGTGGTTCCATCAGCAACATCCCTGTAAATATAGGTGCTCATGCTGACCTGAAACGCTGTGTACTGGACACTGGGGTAATGCTCAGCACATGCAGACCTTGTAGGTAGCTCTAACATACTGGAAGGTCTGAGAACCAGTGCTCTGAAGCACTAGTGTTCATTCTCAAATCATTCACATTGCTTTCATCATGTTTTTATATTCAGCATCTAAGAGATTAGCCTGTTTCATAAAGACAGGCACCTCACATCAGTGAGCCACTCAGTGACTAATGTGTCTACTGGTAACACCAGCTCCAGCATCCCCCGCCCTTTGTATCCCTTAGCACACTGATGCAGTATGAGTGATTGTATTTTATACCACACATCTTCCATTACATCAATTCTTCTTCCTTCTTTTATCTTTTCTTTCTTTCCATGTTTTCCTATATGTTAGACTAGGGGAAAGGTTACCACACTGAAGGCAGAGTCAACATTAAGGGGACAATTTTCAATACCATTTCTCATTGTCCTAATGAAATAATCATCAACTTCTTCATTTGTGTGATTTTCCTACAAATGCCTTTAACTCAATGTAGTGATCATAGCTAGAAATGGGAGCTAACCAAATGTCAGGGAGAGCTATGCATTTATAGAATATACAAAAAAAAGGAAGAACTCTCCACCTTCTTGAGATGATAAAAGTTTGTGGGTGAGCAAGATAACTCAGCAAGTAAAAGTGCCTCCCATCAAACTCGAAAACCTAAGCTTGGTGCCTGGAATCTACATAGTAGGAGGAAAGACCTAACTCCTGAAAGTTGTCTTCTGATCTGCACACCTGTACACATCAAACAATCATCAGTCAGTCAGTCAGTTAAATTAAGCGCTATTAGGGAAAAAACACAAAGTATTGAGGCAAACTTTCTTCTTTCACATTTGTCATTGATTCTGAGATCAAAGGCTCAGCACAGTTTGTAGCTCTGTCAGAACAAGATCTGAGCCATGAATCCAAATGCCCAAAATGGAACTGAATTCCATGGTTTCAAATTTGATGTCAAGTCCCCCTCTAAAAGTGCAGGAACTCATAGAACCTTACAGCCTGTAGTAGACAACTCAGTTGTTTCTCCTTATCTCTGTCATCTCTCAGAATTGCCCCCCATGAAACCAAAGAAGAAAGTCACAGAAATGAGCACTTCAAATAGGGATGGGCACACCCACCCATCAATACCGAGTCTATGCCCATTCCTGATCTTAGCCCTACAGAGCTCTGAACAGGCTTTATGTGCAGTCTAGGTACAGTTTTGTCTCAGTGAGAAGTCTGATTTTGTTTTCATTTTGTTTTCTCCCCAAGAGGCTGGAAAATAGGACATAGAGTCAATTACTTTGCCGTGGTCATTCAGTAAACCTCAGGCTCCCTTTGCACTGGAGGGGAAGGGAGGGCAGCCCTTAACAGGCCCTGGCTGTCTCTGGCTGCCACTCTTTGAAGAAAAGAAATGATGTAGAGAAATTGAATCATGATGCGCTTTTCATTTAATTCAAAAGCCAACTTCTGCCAGGAATCTGCTAGGGGGGAAAAGTGAGTTTGTGCTGTTAAATGTCGTGTTCTGTTTGTCCGAGTCCTTTCAGCTTGGCAGACAGAGCCCAGGCAGGAAGTCTAATCTGGAGCCATTGCCACAACTTACATGAGGCTTAGAAAGCCATGGGAAATTCAGAGTAACTGTTGGGAAACAGGCTTCCCATAGGATCCTTTGGCCTTCTGTGTAGTGTGTGTGGACTGTCTTTTTGTACAGTGACCCGTCCTCATCTACTGGTTGCTGAGGGGACTACTTCCAGTTCTATCAAGGAAGCCTCTGGGTGTGTTTATCTTGCAACAATCAGAGCTCTTACGTAAATATCAACAAATGCTCAACCAGAAGGCTGGGTAAAGGAGAATATGGAAACGAAAGGGCTTTCTCTTCCCAGTTACACCATTTTCTACATGACTCAAACCCAATCATGGAGCTATTGGGATCAATTAACTCCCACAGGACTTCCTGAACACACTTTTATGCTATGAGATAACTATGTGAGGATACAGTCCCTCAAAAACTATGGGAAGAATAAAATCAGACCAGCTGTGGGAGCAGCTGGCAACTCAGTAGGAAAAGCTCTTATTTAAGTCACATAAGAAGGTCAATTACACTACCACCATGGCGTAAGTTCCACAACTTAGTCTGGAATACGGTGGCTTTTTACAGTTGCCACCTGTTGGACTGAAGAAGACAAGGATCATACACTGTCCAGTCCCTGGACACAGGATGTCCCATGCTCTTTGACAACTAATCTGCAACCACACAGCAGACAACAGCTAAGAGCATCCAAAAGGATCAGGGTTTCTGTGCTGAAGTCAGAGTAGAGGACAATCCTAGGATTCTCCAAAACTCCTATCTACAGTAAGCATTAAAATTATATGTATGAGGGAGAATCACTTTCCTTCAGGGCAGTGCCCATAGTTAGATTACATGTGCTTTAGTGGAAGACCCTCTACCCATATATATAAGGACAGTCACAGATTGAACATACATGATGTGTGGAAGGAAAAGATTGAGTCTGGGATGAGTTTGAAAGGATATTGAAAGGCTAATATGGTCAAGACATATTGTATACATGCATGAAATTCTCAAAGAATGGATTAAAAATGGTTTGTGGGATAGTTGTTGCACAAGAGACATGACATAGATAGCTACCATGCAGAATCCCACACACAAGGGTTGTGGTCAAAAAGGAAGCACTACATTGAAGGGTAGGCTATTCTTGGAGAATATATAATGCTTCTGAACACTACACTATGAATGTCACTCTCAATGGCATATTGTCTCTGAGTCTATGCGTACAAGTTAGAAGATACACCTCCATAACTAAGCTGAAGATTGATGCTCACAGTTCTCCCATAAGGCTGGGTGCCAATGGGTAATCATCCCCCATGTAAACCTTCCCATTTGAAAAGGGTTACCCATTCTTGGATAATGTTGGTGACCATGAAAAACAGACCTTTGCTCCCAGAGTTAATTGAGGGGGTTCAGATCCAAATTACTTTATTAGTCATTTAGTCAATGACATTTACTAAGCAAATAACCTTTTATTTTGAGGTAGTGCAGCACTACCAAAATGGACTAGAAGTCATAACGACTAATATTCAGCTCATTCTTCCTTTAAGAATATGATAGCATTTTATTTTTATAGTGAGCTTTGTTAACATCCCAATGTTACAGATAAGAAAACGGAGTCCAGGAAAATAAGAAAATTGTCCCAAACTGCTGATTGTTATCATTACTCTCCTGAAGCTTTTTAGGAGTATTTAGACTAGAAGGAAATACTGAAATGATGTAACTATTTGACCCCTCTCTCTGACACTATGACAGAGATCTGGTGTGTGTGTGTGTGTGTGTGTGTGTGTGTGTGTGTGTGTGTATTTATGTATGTGTTAATGTGTGTGTGTGTTTCATAAGACACTATATGAGTCCTGTGCTTAGAGCAGACAGAGGATACATACTGTCTCCCTGAAAATATCTCAGCATACTTTTATCTAGCACTAAAGAATACAGCACAAGACTCAAAACAAATCAAGGGTTCTATTTGAGTGATCTCCAAACACTGGAACTAGAAATGACTATTAATATTTCTTTTATTGCTATAACACCTGATGCTTGATCATTTATAAAGAAGAGAAATTTACTTCTCATAGTATGGGGGCTGAGAAATCCAGTGTCCAGGTGCTTGCCTCTGGTGAAGGCCTTTCTGATGCATCACAACATGGCAATAGGCGTCATGTGGTAAGAAAGTAGGCTTGCCAACTCGTCTCTCTCCTTTTAAAGACACTAATTTCATCATAGGTGCCTTAGCCTCATAACTTGCATTAACTTATCTTCCCCAATGTCTTACCTCAAATATAATCAACAATATTTGGAGATTAGGTTTGGTTTCCAGCACATAAACCTTCCAAGATTTACTATCCCAGGAAACCATTGCCTCATATAGTCCCTCTCTGTTGCACACAACTTTTTCAATATGGCTTAGCTCTCCCTGGTTATCTTTTCCTCATCTCACAACTCTACCAGGAAATTCCTAGTCATGGTCCAGCTGAGTTGATCTGACAGAATGTGAAGAGAGTAGCATGCAATGCTTGAAGTAACTCAAACTCATGTTACCTGGTAAAAGGAAGGTATTACGAACTTCTGAGAAACCATACCTGGGAAGAGACAAATAATACTGTTCATTCATATGTCTGAAAGGCCATGTTCCTCTTATCTGCTGAGACATTGGGGATGTGGTGAGGTAGTTTTGTAGGCAGTAGGAAAACAAGCATGAAGATTTCAAGGGTAGAGGAAAGATGGCAAACTAAGCAGACAAGAGCACCTGCAAAATTAATGTCTGGGATAATTTTAGGTGGGGACAACATAAAGAAGGAGACACCTTTAGATACCACAAAATAGACAGACATATGCAGCCTGAGAATATTTTTTTCTGACCATCTAATTGAAGTGGTTCGCAACCTGTGGGTAAGGGACCCTTTCTCAGGGCTCACCTAAGACCATCAGAAAACACAGATATTTACATTATAATTCATAACAGTAGCATAAGTACCGTTATGAAACAGCAATGAAAACACTTGTATGGTTGGGGGTCACCACAATGAGGAACTGTATTTAAGGGTCACAGCATTAGGAACCACTAGTCTAATGGCAGGTAATGGTGTCCCCACAAACCCTCAAGGGGGCAAACTCTGAACAGAAAGAAAAGGCAAATTCTAGAGAGATGGAAGGCGCTAAGCAAGTTACTCCAATTCAGAACCAGGGAGAGAAGTCAGAGTCATGGTTCCTGATAGAGATACAGGCTGGGGTTTTAAAGGACTAAGCCTATTCCTGGATGTGATGCTACCATAACAAGGAACCAACAGCAGGCTTGGCTAGAGAAGGACAGAAGTCAGAGACTCCCAGAGGAAGACCCTCCAAGGCCAGAACAAAATCAAAAGGCAGGTCACCTGATTTAGTTATCTGATAGACTTTGAAGAAGAGCTGGACTGGATAGAGGTCATTGGCTTGAAAAGATACAGATCTGACAGCCAGACTGAGACTGCTATGAATGCAAACCAAGATACACACTGAGAGCTTCTTCAGAGACAAGACAGATGCAATTGTGCACTTGTATTTCCTCGAGGAGGGACAGTATCTCTCAGAGGCATCCCACTGAGCCAAACATGAGATGCATGTTCCAATGAGTGTGTTGGCGGAGTGGAGTCTGTTGAAATAAGCCTAAAATCCTCTGAAGACTCCATCTTCCTCTCAGAGTCAAGCCTCTGCTCATGGGTTTATGTGCTGCAAGTGTGTGCTGCTCATGGCTCACCTGCTCTCTGTTGAATCACTTTCCTATTGCGCTGCCTGATTCTTCTCTTAGGGCTTCCAATTTGGACCCTTTTGTAAGCATTACTTCCTAAAGATTGATGTTGATTTGTCCTTTATGGAATACAAAGGGAACTGAAGAAGTTGTTTGACCTCAGAGCTTGCCTTCAGAGGAAGTCAGAACTAAATATCCCAGAGAAGCAAGAACCCCAATTGCGAAGACATCCCGAGAAAGTAATTTCACAGCTTTCCTTACTAACCTTCTTCAGTGTTTTCAGACATGATAACTTGCCCAGACAGAATGTGACTGTTTGGAATTTCTGATTTGGCTTCCTCACGGTCAACTTTAAATAGTTTTGGGGAGCTCAGGAAGGAGCAAAGAATGTCTGGTAAATAGCTTTATCTTCTGAAGGTGGCTCCTAATTATCCCTGTATTTCTTTTTAGCTATGTGACTATTGATGATTAAGCACAGATTTTTATTGTTTTGTTTGGTTGATTATTTTGTTTACATTTTTCCATTTCACGGAGTGTGAAATAGCACAAGAGGAAACATGGAGTTACAGAAATATGAGCCTGAGTATCAGAATACCCAGCCTCAGTCCCTATATGTCTGTGCACAGATGGTCGCACTTATGTCAAAGTCCCAGAAGCATTTATACCCCATGAAGAGCTTATCCCAAACCTCAAAGAGCCATACTGTCTAAGTAAAATTAAAAAACAATATAAATAAGGTTTACTGTTGTCCTTACTCAAGTTTATTCTTTCCTCCTCTCTTCCAAATCATCAAGATCTATCCTAGGAAAGAGTCTTTGATTTTCAAAGGTCTGAGTTCTGGATAGCGAATGAAACTAATTAGGGTAATGTGAGGAGAGTGTGACATCATGTAGAAGATGAGGGAGTGCTGGAAAAGAATAGTGAGGCTCTCTTCACAGTCTCAAAAACAGAGGAGATGTACACAGAGCGGACTGTGTGCCCAGCCTCTGATAGGAACTGAGACCTTGGGAATTACACAGAACCACACAGCTCACCGAAGCTAACTGCAGGTCATCACAGTCAGTCTTTCTCCAATCTCAATGGGACACCAAGTGCAAAAGGCTCTACTGCTTGGGTCTATCCCAGGGCACCCTTGGAGCACCTGGAGCAAGAAGAAACCAGTAACAAATGGGCTTGTGAGCAAAATGGAAGTTTTCCTGCACAGACGGTGAGAAGAAACGTGACTTCTTATGAATATTATAACTGTTGGTTTGCTTTCTTTTCTTTGGAAAAGGCATTTGAAAATCACACTTGCAAGAGAAATGGCAAAGGGCTCACAGAGGTGAACCTGCAATGTTCTTTTATTTTGCTGAGTTCATCTGGAGTTAGTGTGGTACAATGAAGAATCAATCAGGGAGTGTGGACTGGAGGTTGCCATTGATTTCAGAGAATGCCATCTCCTGGTGCATCAGCTTAGAGTTAATGCTTCCCTCATCCAGTGTTGGAACAAGCCTCAAATCTCTGTGCAAGCCTTTTCTGTACCCATGTTAATTATTCAGACACTTTTCCTTTGACTAGCTGAATAACGAGGGGTGATTACTTCTCAGTCTTTGGTTTCAGCACCTTCAGAGTTTGCCCTTTCTCTTGTTCCCCTTAGACAGAAGGAAATATGGATCTGTGTTTTATCAGAAACACATGCGCTCAAATGTTTCCCATAGTTTCTGCCTTTGGACCTAGTAATGATGAGATTTGCAACTGCTTATTCATAAAAGCAGAAGCAGCATGTTCCCAAAGTCTGACATCATTTTAAGAATGAGAGCCTGGCCTGGTGTTATGCTTAGCCTCATCCTATTTTTATCTGTAAGCTTAAAGACCTGAGAGTCTTCAGAACACAGGCTCTCCCGGGATTGCTCATCTGTCTTTCAGATGTCAGTAGCCGAATGTGTAGCTTGGATGTTGACCCTGCCAGGTGGTACAGAGTGGCTAATAAAAAAGGCAGACACTGTAAAAAATGACACATTGTTTACACTTGGATAATGTCACCCTCTCTTAGTACTGACATTATTTACTGGTCCTTTGTCTCTTCTCATCAACCTGTCCATGGTTTGAGCTTAAACTCTTGGGTGAAATATGTTGGAACAGAAATAGGAATACTATTTTATTCCCATTTAGCATGGGAAAGAATGAAAGAAAAATTTCCCTAGTCTGTTCCTATTGCCTTTAATGTAACTCAAAGATGTGTTTTAAATTTTTTTTAACATAAAATAAGGAAAATGAAATAATTTTGGTCCAGCTACATGTAATTTACTTAAATTTAATAAAAGCACCTTCGAGACACTAACACAAATAACTGGCAATTTAAGGGCAGCTTCACTTTATAGTTTCTTTCAAAACATGTCTTGATATGGCTTAGTTCTTTATAATTCTACTTTTTATACAAGCCATCTCTTCTAAGTTTTCTCATAATCTTCAATACTTGACAATGATGAATAGTTTATCCAAGACACTAATTAAAGCCAATAATAAACTAGCATGGAGAACTTAGTATTGAAAATAACTGGGAAGTTCAGTGTGTTTTGAAACATAGGGAAAAAGAAGTAGGCGTGTGTGTGCTGTATGTACACATGTGCGCATATAAAAATGTGCACAAATGTGTATGCTTTGTGTGTATACACATATATGTACATGTACATAAATATGCAACTATACACACATCGTGTACATGTCAGGTGTGTATAGACATGTGTGTGTGTGTGTGAATATAAATAACACGTGTGTATGTGTGCTGAAGAAAAGAAGAGAAACTAAAGAAAAGGAAAAGGTGGCTGGGAAGAGCAATGTAGAACCTCTCATAATGGTAACAGTTTCCCTCACACTAAACTGGGATACCAGTGGCCTGGGACAATCGGTCAGGACAAGGTGACAGCATAATCATAAATACCCTTGATCTTTGCCTATGTCACTGCAGTATGCTACTATCTACTTAGTTACAAAGAATTTTTTGACCAAGAGTTATTAAATTTCTAAATGTATTCTTGCTTATACCAGAGATTTTTAAAAAGAAACTAAATTTAAAAATTTAAAACATAGGCTCCCGTGAAAGAGAGATGGTAGGTTGGAAGGTCTCTCAAGGAAGTTTAAGTGGACAGGGAGGTCACAGTGTTGTTTCTTCTTTATTCATTTGTCAATAATATGGACTTCTCATATCAGGATGAGCCAAGTTATGCTGATCACAAAGGTCTTCAATGCCAAGGACTTGTTACTTGCTGTTGTGTCCATTGTGGATTAGCTTAGGACTGCTGGGCATCATCCTTACTACAAACTCTAGAATGCTGGAGCAAGCAGCTGCCTTCTGGGATGCTGATGATCTCCTGGCAGTGGGGAGAGCTATGGGAGGAGTGTGATAACAACAGATTGCTCTAACACTCAGTGGCCCACTTGCATCTGATTGGCCAGAGCACCCAACACAGTGCAACAGAATCACAGGAGGCCAGAGGTGCTCTCCTGTCATGAGTCTGGGAGCAAAGAGCCATGATATCTGTGAGCACTGGTCATACCCATCCTGCCCACATATGCCAGGCTACCTGTAATGGTCACCACTGCTCCCATGTGGCCTGTGCATGCACACTATAGAATCAAGCACCTAGACTAGCAACTGAGATAATGTTTAATAGAATCACTGATAAAGGATTTCTAAAAGCATATGGGAGAAAGGATCTGCAAATGATTTCTATAGTAATAGGAGCTCTTTAAAAAGGAAATGGTATCCTTATAATACAACCTGGGGTATGAACAGGCATTAGCCAGACAAACCCAAGGATGATCTCAGACCTTGACAGAAAGGACATAGCACCTAAAAACCTACTATAATGCTCTTTATGGAATTGTGTAGGAAATTATTTTTTGTCTTTATTGATTTATTAGCTAATGTGGTATGTATATTATTTCAAATGTTTACTTAGAAATCCCTTCAATTTTTCTTTATTTAATGGTGACTGTTATATGTGAAGAGAAATGCATGTAATTCATGCTATATTGTTCATTCTGTAAGATCATAAGTAAACTTAATACAGGACAGGGTGGGGAAAGCAGAAGGAGGAGGAGGAGGAGGAGGAGGAGGAGGAGGAGGAGGAGGAGGAGAAGTTGTTTGTTTTTAGGATGTGACAGGTGGTATTGCTATTACCCAGCTCTGCTGGGGAACAACTAACACTTCTCACTCACTGGACTCTATTTACTGGTGATTCTCTTACCCTTTTTTGTCCTGTGGTACATGTTATGTTTTGAAAACAGTTGGCCACAAACTTACTTTGAAAGCCAGATGACACTGAACAGGTCCCATGGCCTGAAGTAGCTTTGTTTAAATATGGTGGTTTCCTTGTTTAACAATAGCATAGCAAGAGTCAGCACTTATTGAATGTAGTGAAAAACTTCTCAACTTAACTGGGTTTAGAATCACCTAGGAGCCTGGCATGTGCCTGTGAGAGCATTTTCAGAGCCCATTAGCTGAAGGGGAAAGGTCTACTCTGAATGCCAGGAGCCCAAGTAGAATAAAAATGGATGAAGGAGAATTGAGCTGAGGGCTTTTTGCCTTTCTACTTCTCAACCGACCCACCAGGATGTGAACTGAGCTGTTCTGTCATGCTTTCCTTGTGCAGGACTGAACCCTCTGAAGGCATGAGCAGAGCAATGCAAGTGTAACTAATGCACTGTAAGTTTATGGGCCACAGATGGTGGGCAAAGCTTTATGTGTGCTATAGCTTATATTTTCTAACATCCTAATACTGAAAAACTACTGTACGTTATAACAGTAATCCTATAGGGTGAGTGTCATTGAGGGCGTCTTTTCCTCCTATTTACATATAGGAAATCAGAGGCTCAGAACATAAGGCAGCAGAGTCAGCTATGACTGCTCCCACCTATATGTGAGTGCGGCATCCACAAGTACTGTGATGGGAATGATGACAGCAGTGTAAGGGAGGCCATAAGGTGGATGAGATGAGCCAGTTCCTCTGCTGATGGGTTAACCTGAAAATAGATGCCTACCATTGAGCAATGAATGGGATATTCTCAGATCACTCTTTTGGGTTCCTTTTTCTTTTACTTTGGAGGTCTTCATAACCTATGCTTGCAGCCACATTCAGAAGGAAGTATTCCACTCTGAACATGACCTTGTGCTCTTGTGATACTCATAGAAAACATAGAGGATACCAGTGTTTGCTAGTGAGAGACCATGTTTTGGGGGACATAATACAGAAAAAAAACATAATTTGTCATTTAGAACACATAGAATAAAGAATTTTTCTCATCACTTCTGCTGAAAATATGCAGTTTTATACTGTTTATTTAGTAATTAAACACTAACCAACAGGTTGGATAATAAAGTGACTAGCGTTAACCCATCAGAATAGATTTTCTTTATTTTTTTTAATTTTATTTTATTTTATTTTATTGGATGTTTTATTTACATTTCATATGTTGTCCCCTTACCCCATCCCCCACCCACCC
>NW_021604566.1:11103937-11108369 GCF_004785775.1 Grammomys surdaster | reverse complement strand
CTATGCCCAGCAGGGCCCTCCACTCTTACATATACAGCTGAAGCCATGGATCCCTCCCTAAGTGCTCCCAGGCTGGTGGTTTAGACCCTGGGAGCTCTGGTTGGTTGGTATTGTTGCTCTCCTCATGGGGCCACAAACCCTTTCAGCTCCAATCGTATTCACTCTAACTCCTCCATTGGGAACCCCGTTATCAGTTCAATGGCTAGTTGTGAGCATCTGCCTCTGAATATGTCAGACTCTTACAGACCTCTGAAGAGACATCTATATCAGGCTCTTATCAGCATGCACTTCCTGACTTCCACATCAGCATCTACCTTTGGTGACTGCACATGGGATGGATACTCAGGTGGAACGGTCTTCAGACGGCCCCTCATTCAGTTTCTGTCCCTCACTTTGTCTCCATATTTGCTCCCTTGATTATTTTGTTGCTCCTTCTAAGAAGGACTGAATCACCCCCACTTGGTCTTCTTTCTTCATGAGCTTCATGTGGCCTGTGAGTTGAATCTTGGGCATTTCAAGGTTCTGGGCTAATATCCAATAATCAGTGAGTGAATATCATGTGTGTTCTTTTGTGATTGGCTTATCTCACTCAGGATGATAATTTCTAGTTCCATCCATTTACCTAGGAAACTCTCGAATTCATTGTTTTTAATAGCTGAGTAATATTCCATTGTGTAAATATACCACATTTTTTAATCCATTCCTCAGTTGAAGGACATCTGGGTTCTTTCCAGCTCCTGACTATTATAAATAAGGCTGCTATGAACATAGTTGAGCATATGTCCTTGTTATATGTTCGAGCATCTTCTGGGTATATGCCTAGGAGTGGTATAGCTGGATCCTCAGGTAATGCTATGTCCAATTTTCTGAGGAACCGCCAGACTGATTTCCAAAGTGGTTGCACCATCTTGCAGTCCCACCAACAATGGAGGAGTGTTCCTCTTTCTCCACACCCTTGCCAGCATCTACTATCACCTGAGTTTTTAAATCTTAGCCATTCTGACTGGTGTGAGATGGAATCTTAGGGTTGTTTTGATTTGCATTTCCCTGACAACTAAGGATAATGAACATTTCTTTAGGTGCTTCTCAGCCATTCTAGTTTCCTCCATTGAAAATTCTTTGTTAAGCTCTATACCCCATTTTTTAATAGGGTTATTTGGTTGTCTGGAGTCTAATTTCTTGAGTTCTTTGTATATATTGGATATTAGCCTTCTATCAGATGTAGGATTGGTAAAGATCTTTTCCCAATTTGTTGGTTGTCGTTATGTCCTATTGACAGTGTCCTTTGCCTTACAGAAACTTTGCAATTTTATGAAGTCCCATTTGTCAATTCTTGATCTTAGAACATATGCCATTGGTGTTCTATTCAGGAACTTTTCCCCTGTGACCACTTGGTTTTCCATCTGCCCAAGTTATTGTGTGCCTGAGATTTCATTTTATTTAAACACTGGAAAGATACTTGGGGACTTGAGGGTAAACATTTCCTTGTTAGAAAGTCTAACAAGAAGATGAACGTGACTGGGCAACAGGCACTGATAGCTTTTTAGTAGTGTAGAAAAAGAGGGGAGGGAGGGAGGGAGGGAGGGAGGGAGGGAGGGAGGAGGGAGGGAAGGAGGGAAGGAAGAGGGAAGAAAGGGGAGTAGAAGGAAGGGGGAACAAAGAGAGGCCTATTTTAGTTGTAAAACAATGAAACAAAGAAACAAAAGAATACTCCCAGTAAAAGGAGTTTTGTTAGAAAATCTTAAGCATACAGAGAGGAGAGTGGCTCACCGAAACACAGTGAATAGCCAGCCTCTGGTCAGTACTCAGAAAGCAATTCCTAAGTGCCTAATCCCTTAGGCAGTATTTCCCAGGGGACTAAGTAGAGTTCAATGCAGTGAAGGACCATGATTCCGCTATCCATTCCCTGGACAGTCCACAGGCTGACCCTGACCACTGTGGCTGGCTCTGGTTTGTGCTTCAAGTTGTTGTGTTTTCCTGGGGACTGAGTCAGGACCCTGTACATGTAAGCAAGTGAGGTGCCACGGAGATGTCACTGAGGCACCCTGAAAACACCTCCCCCCCCCCCCCCGTGTGTGTGTGTGTGTGTGTGTGTGCCTCTCTCTCTCTGGTCTAACAAAGATTCCTCACAAAGCTTGCACTCTACTTCCACAGCCTGTTGAGTAGTGAATTACACAGTCATAGTACCATCAGTGGAGTCAATCAAAAAATTTTTTGAGAAAAACATAACATCTATACTGAACGTGGAAAAATTTTCTCTATTGTCACATAGTGTAACAACTATTTCCATATCATCTACATTATAAATTGACTATTGACTATTATATTGACTATTATAAATATTGACGATTGACTATTATAGATAGTCTAGATGAGAGTTAAAGATACAGATGGATACGCATTGATTATATGTAAATACCTTGTATTAGAGACCTGAGCTTCCTCTCCTTCTGAGAAGTCACAGTCAACTGTGTGGTGGGGGGGGGCTATGGGGGGGGCTGTGGGGGGGCAGCTGGCAGTTATGGTTTCTTAGGAAAGAAGGCACTAAAGGCAGGCAGGAAACTTAACTTTGCACTTAAATACATTGAATCCTTTACATTGAAAGTTGTTGAACTGTATCTGTTTCACTATTTCTGAGGCTTTCCTATGTTAAGTTATTATTAATACACCTACAGTACTCTGATATGCTAAGGGCTTCTACAGTAGTGTGTGGACATTGAGGGTGACTTTTCATATTCATATTGCCTTCTGTAGAATGGTATTATTACTGAACCTCCAGACATGAGTAAGTCTGTCTTCCCTGTTATACGAAAGCCTTGGGGCTTAGACAGAAATAGATTGGCTGCACACTTTACTGAGGCTCTGTCAAGAGGCTTCAAAGAGCAAGACAGAGTTCTCCAATGTGGATGACATTTATGTTTCTTCCTGTTTTGTCATTGTGGAAGAGTCATCTCTAGGCCTAGCTATTTTACATAATTTATCAGCTGATGACGGCTTCCTCTTGATTAACCTCAGAGCATGCACATCTTCTCCAGCCTGTGTCAGTAGACTCTGCTGTGAAGAAAGGCTTCCTTTTAAAAGCCCTGTAGCTTACCTTGTCTCCTCTAAGAACTCCTGAGTCTCTCCACAATCACTCCCATCCTGTGTGTCTCCCCAGCTGTGTTGTCGTCATAAATATCCCACCTGGGACTCTGTATGCAACAGTTCACTTCGTGTATAACTGTGATTTCCTGGGCACCTTCATCTTATTCAGACTTTACCCTAAACCCCTTTGGTCTCAGATAAAGGTGAAGATATTGAGTCTTCACAAAGCAGAGCTGGTCTGGAATCAGACATGTGACTTGAAGTTCTCTAGCCTCCTGACTTCTGCCCTCAAAAGCAAGCACGGTTAGCTTTTTCTCCCTAATATATATGGTGTGTGTGTGTGTGTGTGTGTGTGTGTGTGTGTGTGTGTGTGTGTGCCTTCTCTAATCTCCTGACTGAACACTCAGTGAAGCAGACTGGACTGTTTCTCCAGGCTACCCTTGGAAACCTGTCCAACGCTAAGCAACTCTCTTCTCCATTGAGCAGCCTTGCCTCTCATTTCCAGAATGTACTGAGTCTTGAGCACTCTATCTTTACGACACTATCTGGACATCTCATGTCTGTATCCATGCTCTGTCTACCAACTCACTGGGAACTACAATCAGGTTCTTCTTATTTGTCTCCTCCTTGTGCCTCAGATTTTGACCATAACATTTCTGTCACCTGTGAAGCCACGGTATTATACCATTACAGCATTTCCTCCTCTCCAGCTTGTCTGTATCTACTGTGCCTTTGTCAGTCTGCTTGCCAGCCAACAAGCAGAATGGTCTTCAAAACTGTTCATTTGACCTGCTGAACCCCTTGAAATGCTTTGGTTTCTCATTTCCTACAGAGTTAAAAAAAATAAAAAATAGAAAAAAAACCTGATAAAGCCTCAGACACCCATTGCCCATTCCTCTCCCTCCTATGCACCAGACACTGAGGCTTTGTTTTATCTAAGGAACTCACAGATCCCCTCTACTCAGAATCTTTGTCCAGCCATTTCCTCTGTTCAGAATCTTCTGACCATCACTAACATCACTTTGGCAATTCCTACTCATTGTCTGCCCTCTTCAGTAACTGTCATAGTTGCTGCTTAAAGTATTGATAATCAGTGTTGGTGAGCTCCCTAACCCAGGCACTGTGTCCGAGTCTCTTTCTCCTTATATGTTAGTTACAGCTCCCTAATCCAGGCACTGTGTCCATATCTCTTTCTCCTTATATGTTAGTTACAGCTCCCTAACCCAGGCACTGTGTCCGTGTCTCTTTCTCCTTATATGTTAGTTACAGCTCCCTAACCCAGGCACTGTGTCCATATCTCTTTCTCCTTATATGCTAGTTACAGCTCCCTAACCCAGGCACTGTGTCC
>NW_021604566.1:11093797-11103837 GCF_004785775.1 Grammomys surdaster | reverse complement strand
TCTCCTTATATGTTAGTTACAGCTCCCTAACCCAGGCACTGTGTCCGTGTCTCTTTCTCCTTATATGTTAGTTACAGCTCCCTAACCCAGGCACTGTGTCCATATCTCTTTCTCCTTATATGTTAGTTACAGCTCCCTAACCCAGGCACTGTGTCCGTGTCTCTTTCTCCTTATATGTTAGTTACAGCTCCCTAATCCAGGCACTGTGTCTCTTTCTCCTTATACATTAGTTACTTCTCTTATTACTATGACAAAAATAAAAACAAAAATTCCCAAAAACCCAACAAAAAATTCATAGTGCAGGAATTTTGGGGGGCTCACAGTTTGAGGAAGAACATAGACCATCTTGGTAGAGAAGGCATGCCAACACAGAGATTTAAGACAGACTATCACAAGACATCTTAATTCAGACAGCAGAAGGTTGGACAAGAATGAGGTCACACTATAAAACCTGAAGGCTCATCCCTAGTGACCCATTTCTTCCAGCATGGCTAAATCTCCCAAAGCTCTACAACCTTCCAGGAGAGCATCACAGGCAGAAGAGCAAGTATTCAAATGCACATGTCTATGTGTAACATTTCACAATGAGACCACAACACCTGGAAAGATACTAAGGCACAATAAATTTTGATTGAGTTGATGAATAAAATACTCATAGATACATGGATATTGTAAGTGACCTTGTACAGCCATTTACAATCCAAGAAGATCTGTGTTTTTCAGAAAGGTTAACACATTAAAACAAATATCCCTGAATATCAGTTGATACAGTCAATTACATTAAATAGAATATTTTTAATTTAAAAAATGAACAAGCTTATCTAATGTCTGTCCTGGAGAAAGACAGGTACTGCATATACCAAGCCCATTGACACTTTCTGGGTCCCAGTGTCCAGAAAGCTCCATCTATTCATCACCAGTCACACACAATGCACTATCCAAGGTCTTACCTAGATCCAACTCCATCCTTCCTTTGACAACAGTGATACTGTATAAAGCACACATTCTTGCATGAAGGATCAATGTTCCCCTGAGAGGGCATAGAAGCATTTGATTTGAATCTTTCTAATAATGTGGAATGTTTGCCTTTTTATACAGTTTTATTCTGAAATGGTTAGTTGATTAAATCGCAATTGGAAAGGGCAATGCAAAGAAGTGAAATCTGCCTTCAATTACTCACCCTCCATGCCTCATTTGAAGTAGAACCTTAGAATGATTACATTCATGCATGTGGGAGCATGCTTTGCATATATTTATTTCAACTATGATGTGTTAAGTGGAGTGACACTTGAAACTAAAAATCTAAAAGTCTTCATATTCATTAAAACCCAAACCCCGTTGATTTCTTCAGTTCTAGTATAAAACTTACCCCTTTGCAAACCTGAGAGTTTGTGTCTATCACTAGAAGTAGTCGTTGTTCTGGTCTCTGGAGCACAAAGACTTATACTTAAATCTTTTCTATCTTATATCTTATATCATCTGTATCTTATATCTTATCTTATATCTTATACTTATATCTTATACTGATACTCCATCTTTTACTCCATCTTCCATGAAAACCCAGAAGGCTTCCATAGTCACCCTGATAGCTGACTCAACTTCCTAGAGTCAGTCTGCCCTCTACGTAGTTGACAGGACTTGATCATGCATAAGCCTCAGATATCAGACAGATTTCCTTTCCTCTCCCCACAATTCAAATGCCTCAAGTGCAAAAGATCCAATATTGTGATCATGATTTCCATCTAAAAATCATATGAATAGATATTCTTCTAACAGCAGGGAACATTAGGATTTTGTATGCCTCCCTGAGACCATAAAACAGAATATTCTAAACCAGATTTCTCAGACTGACAGTTATGTAAAAAGACTAGCAGTCCTAGCTGTGACTTGTGAAGTAGAACATCGTCTCTGTGTACATATTTCTGCCATGGTCTCTTCTTGCTTCTGTGGTACCAATGTAAATAAGACTTAACTCCTCACCATCTGGTGAATCACAAAGTTAATCTAGTATGAGGAAAGTGATATCACTTTTTTCCTTCAGTTAGAGACTAAGCAACTCTTCCTTGAGCCTGAGTGCCCTACTTTCTGTCCTAACTATTCTTTCATCTCCCCTGCGATGACAAAGAAGCCCTCACAGCACTGTGGTCAGATTTCATAATCTTACAAGGTTATCACATGTCACTGTCTGCCTCGTGTTTTATAGAGTACCCACAGTTCTGTAAATTAAATATGAGTGAGTGGTTATGCCGAGAAAAATCAATCGTTAAGCAGATTAATATCTCAATGTCAATTGTATAGATATTTCTCCACTTAATGTGTGTCTTGGCTTCCAAATGGAAAATAGTGAATGTATCATTTTGGAAAACCTTTAAATCAAACTGAAGACAAAGAAACTAAGCCAAATATACCATAAGACTTTGAAGCTGACCATTGAAGAAGAACTAATGCCATAATTTGTGGACATCAGATCTTTTAAGACAGACAAGAGGATCTTCAATTATTTCATTTCTGGCTATTTCATTCCATGGTTTGGAAAGCAAAACATGAGTCATGTTTTGTAGAGTTGCCCAAAACAGATACAGGGTATTCAGTTAAATTTGAATTTAAGATTAAAATGATTTTTGATGTATACATGTCTCAGATAATTTATGGGATATACTTATTTTGGAAATAAGTCAAGAATCCTTTTGCTCTATTTGAATAGAAATTGCAAATAGTTTCAGGACAACAACTAGTCCTGAACTCTTGAGTGGTAGAAACGTATGTCCTGTTCTCATGGATCCAGATGCTTGGGACTGTAAAGGCATGTAAAGTAGAGGGTTATGCCCCAGGCTGCATATCCTAGAGGCTGAATAGCTAGCCTTAAAGTCAGTAAATTATGGGCTTTAGAAATCAAGAGGCTCATGGCTGCAAGTCCTGATAGCCAGAAGGTTATTGCTTCGAGTTTTCCACACCAGAGACTTACAACTCTAAGTGCTAAATTAGAGGTCTATTGCTCAAGGCCTTGAGTTTGAGTGCTAGGAACCACCATCAAGTGACTAGTCCATAGCTGCTGAGCTCACGGCCTTGTGTCTTAACCCTTGGTGGCTCTTGGAAACTATTCTTGTTCTCGCCTTTGGCACCTCCACAGTCTTTTGTGCTCTGACCCCAGCCCCCCTCTGCAATGCTTCCATGGTCTCCTCTCTATTAAGTAAGCAAGCCAAGCATTTATATCCCTGGTGGATTTGGAAGCTTAGAGCCTGAAAAATCACTCACCAGCTACCTTCTAGGTACTGCAGCCTGGTTCTTAAGGCTGGAAGCCCCAGATTGCATCTGCTCTTGGTGTTACTAACCCAGTCCACTAAATCCATGATAAAGATCACAAGTAAGCAATAAAACACCAATTGGGAGAAACTTTTATTGGATCTTAATGTTGGAATACCCAGAAGTAGGGCTTTAGAAATGATTCAACACATTATAGCATTTTTCCCAAACTTGAAAACCTAACTTTTATCACTGGGATTCATATAACAGGAAAGAGTAAAGTTTGCAAGTTGTCTTATGACTTCCACAGGTGCACTATGGCTTGTGTCTCTCCCCACCACCTGCAACACATACTGAATAGACATAAACAACAGCGATGATGATGATGATGATGATGATGATGGTGGTGGTGATGATGATGATAATGATGATGATATCAAGGGGTAGTATACATGACAGAAGTCTTCCTGACTGGTCCTAAGACTTGAGAAATAGTCTGTCCATACAGCTAAAAAGAAGCAAAATACATTTACAATCCCAGCCCTGTAGTTGCATGACCTCTAGTTTCACCAATCACAAACCTTAGATATCCACCAATCTTAAGCCTTGCTTATGAACCAACCACTAGCCTCACAGAACCAATCAGAGGCTTTCTGTTGGTTTACTGAGAAGGTTCTCTCCCATCTGCATAGAGAATAGCTACAGGGTGAGCAGGGAGTGTTCAGAGCTATGATACCAAACTGGCAAAATGTGCCTGGAGCCATCCTGACTGTAGCAAGGCCTCCTGAAGCAGAGGTCATGGATTCAGTGGTCCTAGCAGGTAGAGTGTAATTTTCTCAGAAGGATGGGAGAGTACTCAGTGAAGATTGTCCGAAAAGGGCTTGGCCAACAGTTCCCTGCTCAAAGCAGATAGGCATAAGTACCAGTGGAGATTCTGTCAGGTTTCCTCCAAGAAAGGCTTCCCTTATCAGACAATGCTAATCATTCTCTGCACACACTCACATACATACATACATACATACATACATACATACATACACACACACTCAGATACATACATACATACACGCACACATACATACATACATACACAAATACATACACACACATACATACATACATACATACATACATACATACACACACACATACATACATACATACACACACACACATACATACATACGTACATACATACATGATATATCATACATACAGAGAGGGGGGAAGGAGAGAAGAAGGGAGGGAGGGAGGGAGGGAGGGAGGGAAGGAGGGAGGGAGGGAGGGAGGGAAAGAAGGAAGGAAGGAGAGGAGTTATATCCTTATCTATCTCAGTTACATTTTTAAAATTATGTTCTTTATCTGAAATTTAAATATTCTGAGGCTCCTTCGATGAATATTTGACAGATCTGGCACATCCAACTACATAGCACAGTTGGGAGAAATGAAAACGATTTCCTGAGATAATATAAGCATGTGGGTGTACTATAATAATTAACATGGAATTAACATAATGTCTAATACGATAAAGCTTGCTGAACATAGATCTAAAACCCCACATGCTTTCTAATCTACACTGAGCATAAACATGATATAATATCACCAGTGGAAAATCTAGACCAGATTGCTTATGATGGATAGTCAAAATGCATATACACTAAATCTATTAAATTACCTTCAGGATCTGTGCATAAAATGTATGTAAAGTGGCAGTGAGCTTTGTGTTTAATCTTAGCTCTCATCTCTAAGATGGGTCCTTATGTATATGTGCATATCCCAAGATCAAAAGGGAGGGAAAAGAGGGGGGAGGGAACAAGAGAAAAGGGCGGGGGAAGAAACATTGAAAAAGAAAAGCCCTAATTATTTAAATATTGTTGGTCCCAGGAATTTTACATAAGAGCAAGTCTCATCTTGGGAAAAGTCATCAATCATTCCTCATTTCTATGAAAGGAAGCAATATTTTTAAGAAAAAGGTAAAATCATACTTTATGTTGCATCTGTGTTTTATTATACCCCCTCCCCCAGAATGCGCCCAAATTAAAGTACAGACAAGAAATGGTAAGAGATTTTTTAAATGTGCACCTTAATCCTGCCTCACAACAGAGAATTTGATAGAAGTGTACATGCCATGAGCTCTTTCTCTGCCTAACAAAGGGAATTTTTAGAGTTATGTGGAGTAACTCTTGCATCAAGCCAACAAATTGACTACTACCAAGTGAGGGGTTAAGTTCCACCCACTGCATTTTTAAAAGTAAAATGGTGTTCAGTGAAGCAACCACTCTTTTTGACTTGTAGAAACATCATATGCTTTTTAGAAGGTAAATTGACAACAAGGACCAAGATAAGATATCCTGAGGGAAAATGCTCTGCTGAAAACAGCCTTCCCTGTAGACAGCGGAAGGAAGTCTGCTTCTGCTCATGCTGTCTATGAGCTTGACACCTTTCACCCTTCTGCTGAGACTGGGAACTCCTTAGGAGCAAAAGTATCCATTTCTTCTTGTTTTTACAGTGATTTCTATAGAGTAATGTCTAGTGGTTATTTATGGCCATGATCGGTGTCTGGTGAGGACTCTGGCTAATCTTGGTTGTCAACATTGACTACATCTGGAATGGTCTAAAAAACAAGCAGCTGGGCACACCTGAGAGGGATTTTCTTGACTAGATCAGACCGTCTGGTGGTGACCCACATAAAAGAGCATGGAAGAAAGAAGCTTTTTGCTCATTGCCTGCTTGCCCCACCCTCTCTCTTTGGAAACTTCATTGATTCTGTTGCTGAGGCCATCTCTCACTGGAGCTTGAACCTACTTCTTCAGAATTCCAATGTAGACTGAAGACCAATAGCTCTCTAGGAATTCTCTTGAACACCAAGACCAGATTGGGACCTCTGAGACATCCAATCTCATGGATGGAGCAAGCCAGTCCCTTAGCTTTTCTATTTGACTACCTAAACCAGCCTTCAAGCCACATTAATAAATTACACACACACACACACACACACACACACACACACACACATACACACACACACATATTCTGTCAGCTCTGCCCCTTTAGAGCTGATTAATGCAGCATCATTAAGTCTTTCAGTAGCGCCCTTTGTGAGAAGCCACCTAAGAATGGTCTCCATTTCTACACCATGTACGCTCATAGTGAGAAAACGTTCATCCTGCAGCAGACACCAACCATGTGGGCATCCTGGTCTCTGTACTGAGGACTGTGAGGAAGTGATTACTGTTGTTTAGCCTGCTCACTCTATCGAAATTGACTAGAGCAGCCTGAGCCAATTATGATCAATGTCTAAGTGCAGAATATAGATTCAGTAAATGGTGCAAATGCTTCTGCAGATTTCTAGGCAGTTACAGTCATTCCCTAACCAACTTGGGGTATGGTGAAATGTTTGTGACCATTAACTGAAAAAAAGCAGACTAGATAGCAGCATTAAACACTGTACTATATTTTTAATATTCTGATGAGTATATATCAAATATACAGCACAGTGAGTTTCATTATATTTTCATACATGTATATGTAATAGACTTCCATCATTGTCACCCTATGATTCTTTCTTGTCCCTCCATCTCTAATGCTGATCTCTTTCCTCTTCCAAAATAACCTCCTTCTGATTTCACATTTTCTTTTTTGTTTATAACTCAATGGGGTTCATTAGGGTTGTTTACAGGAGTGTAGACAGCTTACCAATACCTATACAACTTAAAAAAAGCTCTTTCCTTCCCTCTGCAACTTAGGAACTAATATAGGTATGTACATACACAAAACATACCACTTTTTTAAAAAAAGAACACAACATAATAGGTCAAAATGTGAATAGTTATCTCTAAGTTGTTATTTTTTCTTTCATGCCCTACCTCATTATCTAAATTCTGAATTTTGAACATTGTTTTACTTTTGTTATCAGAAAACTCAACTAAGAGACATGCTGTTGCCTTTGTTGCTAATGAGCTGATCCCTACTTCAGAGACGGATACTGAAGGGAAGAGCTGGTCAAGAAGGTCCCATGGACACAGGAGTCTTGCTCCTAAAAAGCTGTTCCAGCTGTAGCCAGCAGCCTCTTGGTGATATGGGAACAGTTCAAAGCATGCCAGCCTACAGGGCTCCTACCTGATAGAAGTATTCTCTTTCTCTCCATTTCCTTTCTATCAGTCACTATCCATTTGCCAAGTTCCCTGATAACGTTACTCACTGAATAAAAAGATGAGTAAAGTCAAAAAGTGGGAGGCATTCGAGCATGCAGCAACAGAAAGAGTCTTCCAATGAGTAAAGAGATGTTAAGAGACTGAAATGATATAGAGACACTGCAGAGCTCAGGCTAGTTCAAAGGTCTGATCAGCTTTTCTATATTTACCTAGCTCGACTGAATCCCCAGGGCACCCACCCATTTCTTTCATCTCTCTATCGCTTAGAAGTTTCATCTGTCAATCCATTCTTTTAGCAACAACACTGCAAATCTAGAAAAAGAACACACTAATTAGGCTGATTGGATCACTGCATAACAAACACTTGTCAAA
This sequence comes from Grammomys surdaster, assembly GCF_004785775.1. Lineage (NCBI taxonomy): Eukaryota > Metazoa > Chordata > Mammalia > Rodentia > Muridae > Grammomys > Grammomys surdaster. The sequence goes on along the minus strand of NW_021604566.1, from coordinate 11,096,068 downwards.
ATATCACATTAATCCTATAAATATATGACTTTAGTTTGTCAATTAAATATAAAATAAAACTTAAAGAGAACACAAAAAATAAATTGTATTTTTCAATTTGACTCTGGCAGGAAGGTCATTGACCAAGACTTCTGACCTCTCCTCCTTGTTCTTTCTGTAACATAGAGCCCATTATCATGGAGCCTATTTTTACTTCTCTATGTGTTGTAAAATAGAAGAAATTCTGTAGCTTGCATTGATAAGCCCGACAGCCTATTCATTTGTTATGTACGAGGCCTCTAACCCTTTTTATAGATGAAATCTTATTATTTAGACTTTCATTTGAACTATCTGCAAGGTTATACCTAATTAACAAGGCTGTGGTTGAAACCTTCCTAGGTATGATGATCTCTTTTACCATCATAGGATGCTTGGAGCAACCAGAGCCAGGAGAAATGACCAGATTACATAGACTCCCTGGGTCACAGCTGATGGTACACAAATTCATAGAAGAATAAGTGACAAAGAAGACCAAGCAGGGATCATAAACTGAGACTAGAAAACACACTGCAAAACATCAGTGATGGATTAAAACTGTTATCTACAAAAAGGAATTAACATGTTCTTATTTCTAGGAACCTATACCAGAGTTTTTAACAAACTATTTAAAGTATGGTTTTGTGCCATGCATATAAATAAACAATCCAGCAATACATTTTTTGCATTTCTATGCTTTATGTAAATGTTAAGGTTATATATCTCCAAAATCAAAGAGAACTCAACTAATTTGGGATGAAGGAAAATCAATTCCTTCAACTAAACCAAACTACCCAAAACCAAACTACCAAACTACCCAAGCAGAATGCAGTTTTCCCAGGTAGAAATGGATTGGCCCTTAACCAGCCACTTGCTGTGGCTGAGCAACCAAGCAAAAAGAGATAGGCCAGTTCTCTCCCTATTTCAGGACCTCTTCAGAAATATTCCTGTTAGTCCTATTCTTGGTGTGACTCTGTTATGACTTCTCCACTCAGTTTTTAACTAGGAGAAAGTTGAACATTTAATCTCATAAGTGGTGGACTACTTACATCAAAAGCGGTATGATATGCAGTGCTTTATGGTCCTCAGATAAAACTTGACTGCAAGCAGATGAAGAAACCCAGCCAACTCTTGTGTCTGTTAATCCTGCCTTCTGAACTTTTTCCCTGGGTCTAATCCCATGCTGTACCAGTAACAAATGAATTAATAAACGACCCTCAAGTGGCAATCAGAGAACAGCAAATAATTGATTGGTAAAATTCCAATCAATACTTCTATATACCACATTCACGCAAGCACTATAGTGCTCAAATGTGAAAAATAAGACTGTTACACTCCTGCAGGAATAGCAGATCTAGACAAAGCATGATTCATTTCTCCATAGTGTTCTCCTATACTTCCATTATAGCATGCCTCATGTTAGGAACGATATCATAATTATGTTAATTAATAATTAATCGATTATTCTACCTCTAAGACAAAAGGAGAATAGTAATACAAGGAAAGCTATATAAGATGTGTAACACTAGAGCAGGCCTGGAAGAGTCAGGAGGCAGACAGGGCAACAAAGTATTGAGCACACAGACAGGGCAACAAATTTAAGATAATGATTTTAGTGCAATAAATGCAACAACTAAAAAGTTGGTGCAGGGGAAATGTCAACTAGAGGACAACACAAAGACTAGGCTGTGCATACAGATCATAGTGTCCTTCTCAGTTAAAAAAAAAACAAAGATACACGTGCATCCTGTGAATCAAAGTGGACTGGATGAAGAACACAGTAGCTTGGGCTTTGTGCCTACCCATTCTCTGGCTCCGAGTATGAATGGGTCATCTACATAATTAGAATTCTCACTGAATGACATTTTGGTGAACATAGTATATAATTAGCCTTATGCTACCCTATTTAATAAAAAAATTTTAAATGTGAAAAATAAAAACTTATGGCCCAACTGACAGAAAATGTTGGAGAAACTTCCAATGGGCTTTTGTTGCTTCTTGTAAATTGTGTTGTATGAAATTCTGCCAGTAATGTGCACCAACACTATTCCATTGGTTCATTTTCTACTTTCTTAACATTTTTTATTCTTTAAGAATTTCATGAAATTTGTTTTATTTTTATTACTCTCAGCAACTCTTACCAGACCTCCCCTCCTCCCTATGTACCCAACTCCTCCTGTTCTCTCTTAAAACACACACATGCACACACCACACACACACAAACACACACATACCACACATACCACACATACACAC
>NW_021604566.1:11036089-11093787 GCF_004785775.1 Grammomys surdaster | reverse complement strand
ACGCATACACACCACATACACACATATACATACACACACACCACACATACACACACACATATGCATACATACCACACATATACATACACACAGACATACACACATATACATATACATACCACACATACACACACATACACACTCATGCACACAAACATGCACACACACACACACACACACACACACACACACATCCCAAACTAAAACATGACATCCAGTTTGTGTTGGCCAGCAATTCCTTAGCATGGTGCTTAATGTGGTTGATGTACCCAGCATCACTCCATTGGAAAAAACTGGATTTTTCCTCTCCCAACAGCTCCCAGCAAAGGTGCTATTATCTCTGCCTCTTAGAATCATTCTGCCTCTTCTTCAGTATAGATCCTGATCCGTGACATAAATATTCTGTTTAGGACTGAGCATTAAATGTTGTCCAGTTGTGGGTCTCTGTGCTAGTTATCACCCACTGCGAGAAGTTTCTCTGATAAGTCTTGAGTTGTACACCGATCTATGAGTATGACAATATATCATTGGAAGTCACTTTACTGCTATGTTCATTAATCAGAATTACAGTAGGAGATTGTTCCCCTAGGGCTTAGGACCGAGTGTCATGTTTCATGTCAACTTGACATAAGCTAGAGTCATTTCATTGTTACTAAAAATAAAAGAATACTCTACTTTATAAAAACAGTGATACTACATGTAGCTTTCTTCTTCAGGAAGCCATTGTTCATCTCACACACACACACACACACACACACACACACCTTTACTTTCTACTTTGTGTCATGTGTGACACCCATAAAGATGTGAACTTTTCATGATTCTAATGTGATTGCCAGAAAAAAAAGTCTCTCTAAATAATAACACAATGGGTAGACTGGATGGAAGGATGGGTGAGTGGGGATGAGGAAAAATAAAGAAGAAAACATCTGGCAATGTGTGTATGTCATCCTATATTTTTAGAGAAAAAGATGCCTTGCTACTTGAGTGTTTCCCTTGCAAGAGAGCTACTCTATACATTAGTAGTCAACAGTTTGCTTAAGAATTAGCATATAATAAAATATACAGAATCCAAAATACATATTGGGCATAATTTAATTTCTTATAATGATTCAGAAGGTATTTTGAATCTAGCAATACTCATTTTGAACATGAATCATCATTGTATGTTAAACATGGAAACACATGCCAAGAGATTTTCTTTTCCCATTAACCAAGTGTTGCTATGCTTTTAAATGTTTTACAAATATGAAGAAAGAAGCTTAATATAAAAGGAACCAGTTTAGAAGCTACTTGAGCAAGACTACTTCTTTGTGGATGAATACTAGCATGTAATGTAGTGTCTTTTCGCTAGCAAGAGCCAGCATGAGTGTGAATACATCACACTTTCTCAGCCCGGAAATGTAGCATGATGAGGTTATCTCTACTTAGGAAAACTAAGAACAATGAGCCAAGATGAGAAAGAAACATATTATAAGTCAAGGCATGCCAGAGAATTTCTAATAGCAAGTGCTCTATGCCTGAACTGATCATTAATTTTTGAGATCCTGATTCTATAGTGTCATACCTGGTTGGCTGGATACTTTCCTGACAATTTTTTTTCTGTCTCAGGCCACTTTGGCTTTTATGAGAACAGTTGCCTGTAGACTGTATCTCCCCAAGTCCCATGTGGCAGCTGGTCTCACATATGAGTTTAGCTAATTCATCTTTGCAGAATGGAAGAAGTTTCCCCACAGTTATATGTGAGCTCTCTGATGATTCTTCCTCCCCTTTGGATGCCAAGAGGATGTCTCATTTGGAAGTTACTGGAGCCAAGTGGGTTCTCTCTGGTACAGAGTGTTTTGTTCATTTCCTGCTGAAGATGTTTTCTTTCATTCTGTTGGTCTTGAATTCTTTGCTCTGGTAACATGCTTATTTGCTTGTATACCTGCTCATTATATGTTCAATGTCTTTAGTTGGAAGAAGCTACTGAATCTGTAAGCCCCTGTTCCAGGCTGTGCTGGGGAACCTAAGCCAGGTCAAGCTTATCTCATAAGCTGTGAGATAAACTGACAGCTCTTCATGCTGATCTGTCCCCACTGCTGGGAGGTGGCCCTGCTGGGTGTGACCCAAAAGCTTCCAGGAAACATTTGACAACATCCTACTGATTACTCTTTATTCTGGACATTTATACATTGCAACCCAGTAGGCTTAACAAAGTGAGTTGCTTGCCAAGTGCCTGTTATTTTCAAGACAGTTTATATTGCAAGAATTGGTTATTTGAAATAGTAAGTGTAGTTGAGTATCCCAGCCCAAATTCTGAAATACTTCAAAATTAGACATTGCTTACTATTTTGAAATTTGCCATGTGCTTTCTGATGATTCAATGTACACAAAATTTATTTATTATACAATATCATTTGAAATACTACATAATATTGTATTCATGCATATATTACCAAAGGATAAATTTGAAAATATTATATAAGTTACCTTCATGTTATATGTATAAATGATACACGTAAAATAAGTGAATTTAGTGTTTCAACTTGAGAGCCATTACCAACATTTTATATGTATACAGGTATATCCAGAAAATCTAAAATCCAAAAGGCTTCTCATTCCAAGCATCCCACACAATGGCCTCTCTGTAAAGGGTCTTAACTTAAGGAGCTCATATTTCCAAGGTGTGGGGTATGTAAGTAATGCTACTTGTTCGGTGGCCTTGAGAAGGGTAGTATTCTGCAGAAACGGGACTCCTACCTATGAACTGAGCTATAACTACTATGAAGTAGCTATGTTGGAGATTTAAAAAAACATACACAGCAGCATTTTATACTTGTATAAGTCTGGTGTTGTTCCTGCCATGGCTGTCTTGTCCTGCTCTGCCTGTCATGTGTCTGTGGCTGTCTTCCCCAGCTAACTGTAAGCATTGTAGGAACAGTCGTGTCTTCTGCCTCTCTCCACTACCTAGCACTGCGTCTGGTACATTGACGATGCTTATGAAATAATGAAACAGATAATGTATGAATTCAGAATATGTAAGGGAGAGCAGGGAGGGAGGGGATACTAGAGCATGAGAGAAGGAGACCCAGAGGCAGGAAGGCTCTGCAAAAAAGATATTGCTGATTAGCTTGAAGAGACATTGTAGAAAGGCTTCAGCATCATTCAGCACAGATGTGCTGTGTGTTCTCTTTGTGGTCCCCCTTTCCACGTCACTGAAGCTGTAACTACACTGTATGTCTGTGTGGTTTTTTTTTTTTTTTACTTATCATCTCTTTTTCTAAGTAGAAGTGAGGTAAAATTGTGAATTTTGACTTTGAGCTGAGAAACAAAGCAGGGCTGCAGACAACAGGCTTTCCTGCAAGGAACCTCTAGCAGTATGTATATCGAACATTCTATGCTTCGTCCAAGCAGGAGGCAGCAGAGCATAATAGCTGAACACACAGCTTGTGTGATCACAAAGGGTCAGAGTCTGTTCAACCACTAATTAAATGTGTGCTTTTGAATAAGTTATTTGTCTGAGCCCTCCTTTCCTTGTGGGTAAAATAAGCATAATGACTATGACGCCGGACAGTCTAGGACTGATGTAAAGGGTGAAGTGTTCTGCACAGTGCCTGGCACCTTAGAGATGCATCTGCTCTGCATGTCAGCACTACAAAGCCATACTGAGCCAGCAAGGTGGTCCTTAGACAGGAGGGGGAGAAGGAGGAAGGAGAGGAGGGGGAGCCTACTGGGATGACTGTATTGAGATGAAGGTTCTCATGGAGCTGCAGGAGCGTTTGGATTCGGAGGACTGAAGCACCTGCTCTCTGAGCTGAATTCACCATGGAGATTGGTTAAGGAGATGGAGGTGGGGGAGGGAGGCAGGGTGCTTGGAGGGAAAGCCTGATACTGAAGTGAACTAAATCTGTGCAACTGGCTATTTTTGTCGGCCTAACCACCGTGGGTGTGTGATCGGGTGTCTACTTTTGATCCAGCTCTTTTTATAGATGCTGGGTTTTCTTAAAGGCAGCTAGCTCTCTTCCATCCTTTCTGAAGCTGCTGCACCAACTTGGAAATTGGTTTATGGAGTATTTGTCATCTGTAATCTCAAAAGGACAACATTGAGATTAGTAACTAGATTCTCCTTTAAAAGTAAAAACAGTCTCATTAGCCCCAGCAGGGATTCTAACACTTGCATTCCCCATGGAGAAGACAAATGCATTACCATTTCAAAAGTGTTTTTGGTATGTCAGTCCTGGCTCAACCTGTACAGACAGCTTTGGTGAAAATAAAAGCCAAACATCAATCCATCCCGGCAGCCTACCCTCTCTTCTTGTAATGAACACTACAACTTTTGTAAAGGAACTTCAACCATGTCAAAACCTGTCCCAGTGATTGTCACTTAGACAAGTTCAATTAGCATCATCTTGCTCTTTCCCAAGAGGGTGCATAGAACATTATAAAATGTTGGTTACAAAAGAAGAAAGTCTGTCAATTGGTGCTTTCAAAAATATTTTTGAAAAATTCTATGAATCTCCTAGTTCTGTAATTTTAGAACACTGGATGCTACCAGAACCAACCCAACACTTAAACCATAAGACCCATAATGAAATGCTGAACTTGTTTGGTAGCCATATTCACTGCAAGAAGAAAGCTGGACTGGACAAGATTCATTGTCAGTATTCAGAATGGTTCCTACAGCAGGAGCTGACCAAGCTCTTTCCTGTAATAGGCAGATAGGTATCAGTTGGTAAAGGCATGCTTTAGTCTAGAGAACTACCTAGCAGCCTCAAGCACAGAGCAACTCATGATACTAAGGAAGATTTTCAACAGTTTTGAATAAAAATCAGCCATCTTGCTCCCCTTCTAAGTGGGTTTCAGGCATCCACACTTGAGTCTTCCTTCTTGTTAAGCTTCCTACTGTCTGTGAGTTGTATCTTGGGTATTTTGAACTTTTTGGCTAATATCCACTTATCAGTGAGTATATACCGTCATGGGAGGCAGAGGGAGGGAGGAAATGAGGTGAGAGTCAGACGGGAGGGGGAGGAAAGAAGGGACAGGATCAGGTATGGTGAGAGACAGGAGGGATGCCAGAAGGCCAGAAGAATGAATCAAAATATGCAGCAGTGAGGGTTAGGGGACAGGGAGAACCTCTAGAAAGTCCCAGAGACCTAGGATGTGAGAGACTCCAGGACTCAACGGGAATGACATTAGCCAAACTGCCCCACAGTGGGGAGATAGAACTGGAAGAGATCACCTCCAGTTGATAGACAGGTTCCCTAATTGAGGCAGAGATCTATCCACACGTCTTCAAAATTTTTAACCCGAAACTGTTCCTGTCTAAAGGTGATACAGGCACAAAAGTGAAGCAGAGACTGAAAGAAAGGTCACCCAGTGACCAGCCCAACTTCGGATCCATCCTATGTGTGCACACCAAATCCTGACACTATTACTGAGGCCATATTGTGCATGCAGAGAAGAGCTGACATGGCTGCCCTTGGAGAGCCTCTACCAGCAACTGCCTGAGACAAATGCAGATGCTTTTAGCCAACCATTGGATTGAGGTTGGGTATCAACATGGAAGAGTTACAGGAAGGGCTGAAAGAGCTGAAGGGGATTGCAACCCCATAGAAAGAACAACAGTGTCAACTAACCAGATCCCTCAGAGCTCTCAGAGACTAAACCAAAAAACAAGGAGCATACATGGGCTGGTTTGCAGCCCCAGCACATGTGTAGCAGAGGACTGCCTTGTATGGCCTCAGTGGGATAGGATATACTTAAACCTGTGGAAACTTGATGCCATAGGAGTGAGTGATGCTGGTGGGGGTGAGGTGAGGGTGAGCAGACAGATGGGGGTGGATGGACAGGTGTGAGAGCACCTTCTCAGAGGTGAGGTGGATGGGGGATTGGTGAAGAAGTCAGGGATGGACCAGGAAAGAGGGCAGCTTTTAGAGGGTAAACAAATAAAAAGAGCCGCCATTTTAAAGGCTTTTTTCTCTTCTCTCTCTCTCTCTCTCTCTCTCTCTCTCTCTCTCTCTCTCTCTCTCTCGTTCTTTTCCCACAGGGCAGGCATGGGTGGTCTAGGCAGACTTGTGCTAATGAGTTAGGCAGATTGTGTTGTAGAAAGTGCATTTTCATTACAAGTACGTGTGGGAGGAGAGAGAGTTGTCAGGTGGCTTCCACTCAGAGGACAAGGTGCATTGATCTGAACGCAATTCAGTGGTTTATAATGGGCAGTGGGGGAGGGGGTTCATCTCCTTGTCACAATCTAACTGTAAGCATCACCATGAATCATAAGTCAAGTTATAGTGACTTTATGCCGCTGGAGCTCTTTAAACCACAGACACCTGATACCCCGATCTTCACAATTTTAAGAAGCATCCAGGAGTACAGTTCTATTTTTTAGCACAATATTTTGAATTTGTACAAATAAGAGTCAGTTGTCAGGAAGAGGCTTTTTGATTACTTCTTTGTTTTGCTATAGCTAAGCATTGAGGCTTTTTAAAGCACTTGATTAGAAGCACTTGGAATCATCATTTACCAGCAAGACTTATTATTTTATTTGTGTAAATCATTGCGTATCTTACTGAAAAAAATGCCAATAGTTTCCCATTTCGCATTAAGAAATCTGTGTGTCAAATTTGATACTCCAGGGTAAAAATCTCCTACGCAAAAACAGATGAAGTTACAAAGTGAGCAAACACTGTCTCCCCTAGAGATTTTTCAGACTTTATTGTGAACTGGAGTCATCTGTCATGCTTGGTAAAAATTGAGACAAAATCCATGCTGTGTCGTTGCTAGGTCTTTGTGTTCTGTGTGCTCTACTAATGAGCTGGTACATATCGGCCCTTCCGGGACCTTCCGGGAGCACCCATGGCACTGTTCTTCTATGCATAGGGTGTACATAGACAATATAGTAGCCATTTACTTACCCAACTGGCAATCAGATGCCACTGAGACTGCTGTTAATGGACACCATTAGGAAGTGTTACAACAACTGAGTAGGGCTGGCTAGTGGTCAGCTTTTATACAAACTACAGTTTCTCAGTGCGTCAGTGTGCACACTCACACACAAGTACTTTGATCATTGCTGTGGGAGGAATGTTTATGCATCGTTATTACTACTACTTATCATTAGTATTATTAATCATTTTGGCTTTTTGAGACAGGGTTTTTCCATTTAATAGCTCTGGCTGTCCTGGAACTCACTTTGTAGACCAGGCTGGCATCAAACTCACTGAGATTCACTTGCTTCTACTTTGGGAGTGCTCAGATAAAAGGGGTGAGCCATGCCCATCCACAATTCTTAATCTTTAATTTCCAAATCCCAGCAATACTGCAAACAGAAAGATTTCTCAAGTTTTGCTCTAAAATTCACCTGATAGCAAAACTTGGCTTGGTTTGGTATGGCACCACTAATGTAATTATTGTACAGTTACATAACAATATGAATATTAAAATCTTTCTCTATAACAATCAAAAAGCAAAGGTGCATGAACACAAGGCTGTGGATCAGAGTGACCTGATTCCACATGGATAGTGATGAGCAGTCTTCTGCAGCCTCAACTCAGTCCCAAAAGTTGTTCATAAATTGAATGAGATAATGTATCCATGGTTCATTAACTGAAAACTAAGATGACTGTCATTTCTCATTAAGAAACCATGGCAGATGGAGCGCTGGGATACAACACATGCCTGGCATGCACAAGGTCCAAGATCTGCCCACCTCTCTGTAAGAAGAAAACATGACAGACACTAACATTCATGTACAGTCGAGCTATGAATTCTGCCTCAATTTGTTTGAAACAAGTAAAACCCAAACTGACTTTTAAAACCACTTCTTGTCATTTCCTACCTTATGAACAACTCCCTCTCCCTCCTGTTTTATTAAAAATAGCTTTTTTTCTCACATAATATATCCTGATTACAGTTTCCCCTCCCTGTACTCCTCCCAATGCCTCTCTGCCTCCCATCTCATCAGGAACCACCCCTTTTCTGTCTTTCATTAGAAAACCAACAGGCTTCTAAGGGATAATAATAAAATAAAATGTAATAAGATAAAACAAAATTAATACATAAGGATACATCAAAATAAACAGGAGGAAAAATGCCTAAGAAAAGGCCCATGAAATAGATACAGACACAGAGACTCATTCCTACACTCAGGTATCCCATAAGAAACACTAAACCCAAAGCTGATGTACACACAAGGGACCTAAAAGACAAAAAGAGAGCAAATATATAAATAAATAAAAATTAAAAAGCAAGGTAAGAAGGTTTCTTTTTTTAATGTTCTAACATGACATGAAACAGAGGACCACCAATGACACATTGTATACATTTTCTCTTTCTCAATCTAGTGCTGGGGTTCCGGATACAGCCTGCTCTCAGGAGTAACTTGTTTTCCTGGTGAGACTACCTTGGAGAAAACTAAATTTTCACTTATAAGAAGTTTATCGCCTGGAGATAGCTTTTGGGTTATTGGTGGGCTCATGTGTCCACTTCTCTCAGCTCTAGAATCCCATCTGCTACAGGTCCACTCAGACTGCAGACGAACTGCTTCCTCCATCTTTGTGAACTCATATGTGCTCGAGTCTGTTGTATTTAAAAGCCCTTGCTTTCTTGGTGACCTCCATCTCCTCTGGCTCTTACACTCTGTCCACCTCCTCTTCCCTGGGATTACCTGAACCCTCAATGGAGGGATTTGATGGACACATCCGATTTAGGGCTGAGAGTTCCAAGGATGTTCTCTCCCAGCGATGTCTGGCTGTGGGTCTCTCTGTATCTGTCGCCATCTGCTGCAGGAGGAAACATCTCTGATGGTGGCAGAGCAAGACATTGATCTATAAGTGTAACAGAATGTCATTAGGAGTCATTTTATTGCTACTTTTTAGTTTGTTTTCATTTGTCTTGTCTTGTCTTGTCTTGTCTTGTCTTGTCTTGTCTTGTCTTGTCTTGTCTTGTCTTGTCTTGTCTTAAGAGTAGTAGCTGGCTTTACCCTAGGTCTCTGGACTACAAATCTCCAGTTCTTGCTTATTCAAACAGTAATGGGTATGGCTTCCTTCTTGTGGAGTGGGCCTTAAGTTAGTTGTTGGTTTGTTACTCTCACAAGCTTTGTGGCAGCATGGTCCTCACATATTTTGTAAGCAGGACACCACTGTAGATCAAAGGTTTAATGGCTGGTTTGGGTTTACCTTTCTCTTTGTGTAGCATGCAGAATATCCTCCTGTATCACAGGCTCTAGCATGAAGGGTGGGGCTTTATTTGGGACCCAGTTTGACTTCTCTATGTTCAATGAGCTGTGAGGGTGTTGTCTTCAGCAGTGAGGCCTTGTTGTTAGTTTATGGAGAGCAACCTATAGTCTTGGCAACTGCCTAGGTTCTTTGAAATATCCATGGGACTCTTTTGGTCAACAATCCTGGGCCAAAAATCTCAAAGCTTCATGTGGTGACAAAAGATGTCCAGCTGGGGCTCTGTCTCCCCTGTTATCTGGTGATTTCATTTAGATGCCATTCATATACGAGTATATGTTATGAAGCTACTACTGTATTGGGTTTCCATGCAACCACTCAAATAGCCTTTAATTTTAGCTGTCTGTCCCTGTATCCACTCCCTCTTTTCCATCACTCCCCCCCCTGCTTGTTTGATCCTTCCATCTCAGCCCCACCATCCCAACCATCCATAACTATCTCTTCTATCTTCCTTTCCTACAGAGATCTATCTGTTCCCCCAGTCTCTTACTCTATGTCTAACCTCTATGGTCCTCCAGATTGTAATTTGATTATCATTGACTTAACAGTTAATGTTGACATATGAGAAAATACATAGCATGTCTTTCTGAGTCTGAGTTGCTTCACTCAGGATGATTACTCTTTTAGATCCATCCATTCAGATGAGAATTTCATGATTACATTTTTTTTTAACAGCTGAGTAACACTCTATTGTGTGAATCACCATGTTTTCTTTATTTACTCTTTGGGTGATGGAAATCTAGGTTGCTTCCAGTCTCTGGCTATTTATGACTAGAGCATCAGTGAATATGGCTAAGCAAGTGTTTCTCTGGTATGATGAAGCATCCTTTGTGTATATGCCCAAGAGTGGTATCAATGGATATTGAGGTAGATTGATTCACACCTTCCTGAAGAACTGCCACACTGATTTCCATAGTGTTGTCACAGGTTTGCACTTCAATCAACAACCAAGGTAGTTTGATTTACATTTCACTATTGGTTAAGAATATTGAATAGTTAAATGTTCTCAACCCTTTAAGTTTTCTCTATGTAGATCTACAACCCATTTTTAGTACATTGTGAGTTTTTATGTATCTAGTTTTTTGAGTTTTTTATATATTTTGGATATTAGTACTCTATCAGATGTGTAGTTGGAAAACCCTTTTTCTACTCTACAGACTGTCACTTTGTCCAAACTGTCCTTTGCTGTGCTTTTCAGTTTCATGAGATCCCATTTTTTTAATTGTTGGTCTTTGTGCCTGTGCTTTTGGTGTTCTCTTCAGAATGTCTGTTCCAGTACCAGTGAATTCAAGGCTATTCTCCGCCATCTCTTCTATGAGACCCAATGTATCAGGTTTTATGTTAAAGTCTATGAGTCATTTGGAGTAGAGTTTTTTGCAGGGTGTTAAGTATGGATCTATTTCAATTTTTTACAAGCAGTTATCCAGTTTGACCAGGACTATTTGTTGAAGACACTGTCTTTTATTTCAGTGTGTTTCTGGCTTTTTCATTTTTTAATCATAAATTGGATACTAATAGGTACGTGGATTTAATCTAGGTCTTCAATTTTGATGATCAGTGCATCTGTTATTGTACCAATACCTTGCAGTGTCTGTCAACTTAGCTCCTCACTACAACTTGAATCAGGTATAGTGATATCAACTCTTATTATTCAGGATTGTTGTAGCTATTCTGAGGGTGGTTGGTTGGTTGGTTCTTTGTTTCCATATGAAGCTGAACGTTGTCATTTCAAGACTTATGAATAAGTCTTGTGATGGGGATTGCATTGAATTTGTAGATTGATTTTGGTAGGATGGCCATTTTTTACAATATTATTCTTATCAATCCCTGAACATGGAGGTCTTTCCATCTTCTGATATCATTTTCTTCATTTTCTTCCTTCAGTGACTTAAAGTTTTTAATCATGTAAGTCCTTCACTTTCTGATTTAAATTTACCCTAAAATATTTTATATTATTTGAGAGTATTGTAAAAGGTGTTGTTTTCCAGATTTGTTTCTCAGATCATTTATCACTTGTATATAAGAGGGCTACTGATTTTTGTGAGTTAATTTTATATTTAGCTACTTTGCTGAAAGTGTTTATTGGCTGTAACAGCTCCCTAATGGAATTTTTAGTGTCACATATCATCTACAAATAAAGATCTTTTGACTTCTCTTTCTTTCCAATTTGTATCCCCTTGATCTTCTTCAGTTGTCTTATTGCTCTAGAGAAGACTTCAAGTACTATATTAAATAGTTATGGCGAGAGTAGACAGTGTTGTTTTGTTCTCAATGATAGTAGAATTGCTTTGAGATTATCTACATTTAGGTTGATACTGGCTATGGCTTTGTTATAAACTGCACTTGCTATGTTTAAATATTGTCCCTTCATGTTTGATTTTGTCACAGGCATTTTCTACATCTAATGGGATGATTATTTTTCCTTCAGTTTGTTTATATGGTATATTACATTTATAGGTTTATATAGGTTGAGCCATATATGCATCTCTGAAACTAAGCCTAATAATCACAGTGAGTTATCTTTTTGATGTGTTATTAGATTTCATTTGCAAGTATTTTATTAAGTATTTTTGCATCTGTGTTCATAAGGGATAGTGGTTTGATATTCTCTTTATTGAGTCTTTATATGGTTTGGATCTCAAGGTGGTTCCCCAAGATGAACTGAACAATGTTCTTCCTGGAACATATTTGTGGAATAATTTGAGGAGTATTGGCATTAACTTTTTTCAAAAATCTGGTAGAGTTCTGCGCTCAAACCGTATGTTCCTGGGCTTTATTGGATGGGAGATTTTTCTATTAATAAATGCTTCTATTTTACTAGGGATTTATAGGTCTGTTTGCCTTGATTATTTGATCTTGATTTAACATTGGTAACTGATGTGTGTCAAAAAAATTCTTTTTCTTTTAGATTTTCCAATTTAGTGATATCTTAGTTAGGGAGACTATTACGTGATAAAACAATATGACCAAAGAAATTTGGGGATGAAAGGGTCTATTTGGCTTACATTTCCACACTGCTGTTCTTCATCTAAAGAAGTCAAGACAGAAAGTCAAGCAGGACAGAAACCTGAAAGCAGAAGCTAGTGCAGAGGCCAAGAAGGGGTGCTGCTTACTGGCTTGTCTCCTATGGCTTGCTCACTCTCAATTCTTATAAATCCAAGGACCAGTGCCCTAGGATGGCACTGCCCACAGTGGACTGGGCTCTCCCCCACTAGTTACAATTTAAGAAAATGCCCTACAGACTTCCCTACTGCCCCAACTTATGGAAGCATTTTCTGAATTTAGGTTCCCTGCTTGCAAATGACTTAAGCTTGTGTCAAGATGACATAAAACTATATAGCATAGACAGTGTACAGGTTTTTAAACTGTACCCTTATGATTCTCTGGATTTGTATGGGATATCTATTGTTACATTCCCACTTTCATTTCTAATTTTAATAATTTAAATATTCTCTCTCTGCCTGTTAGTTAATTTTGAGTTAATTTAAGAGTTTATCTATTTTATTGGTTTTTTTTCTCTAAGAACCAATACTTTGTTTCATTGACTCTTTGTTTTGTTGTTGTTGTTGTTGTTTATTTATTTGAATTTTATTGATTTCATCCCTGGGTTTGATTATTTCTTTCTGTCTACTTCTTCTGAGTGTTATTTCTTCTCTTGTTCTAGAGCTCTTAGGTGTGCCATTAAATTACTAGTGTGAGGTCTCTTCAATTTTTTAACATAGACACTTAGTGTTAGAAACTTGCCTATCAGAACTGCCTTCATGTGTCCTCTAAGGTTGGACGTGTTGTATATTCATTTTTATTCAATTCTAGGAAGTCTTCACTTTCCTCATTAATTTATGTCTTGACCTACTTTTCATTCAGTAGTGAGTTATTCCTGTTTTTGTAAGTTTTTAAATTTTCATACTGTTTCTGTTGTTCATATCCAGCTTTAATTTGTGATCAGATAGGATGTGGGGTGTTGTTTCAATTTTCTTGTATCTATTAAACTTGCATTGTGTCAGAGATATGGTCAGTTTTGAAGAAAGTTCCATGAGGTGCTGAGAAGAAAGGTTTTATGTTTGGTTAAATGTTCTGTAGACATTTGTTAGGTCCATTTGGTTTATAAAATCAGCTCCAGCATTTCTCTGTTTAGTTTTCATCTGGATAACCTGTCTGTTTGCAAAACTGTAATATTGAATATTGACCCACTATCAGTGTGTGAGGGTCAATATGTGATTTGAGCTGTAGTATTGATTCTTTCATGAACTTTTATGCCCTTGTGTTTGGACCATAGACATTAAGAATTGAAGTGTTCTGTTGGTGGATTTTTCCTTTAATGTGTATATAATATTCTTTTCTACCTCTTCTAACTGGTTTTCATTTTAAGTCTATTTTGTCAGATATTAAAATGGCTACATCAGCTTGCTTCTTAGGCACATTTGCTTGGATTATCTTTTTTCATCTTTTTACCCTGAGGTGATGTCTATCCTTGATGTTAAAGTGTTAAAGTGATGTTAAACATACAGGCTAAGGGAGAATCTTGTTTTCACATTCATTCTGTTAGTCTGTGTCTTTTTATTGGTGGGTTGAAATCACTGATGTTGAGAGATATCAATAGACAATATCTTTTGATTCCAATGTTATGGTGGTTCTAGTGGTGATGTATTTGTGTGTGTGCTCACATGTGTGCATGTTTGCACTTATGTGCATGTGCATATGTGTCTGTGTTTCCACTTTTTTGATTTGCTTGTTCGGAATTATTTATTTCTTGTGTTTTCTTGATATGATCAACCTTCTTAGGTTGTAATTTTCCTTTTAGGACTTTTCTGTGGTGCTAAATCTATAACAGATATTGTATAAATTTGATTTTATCATGGAACATCTTGTTTTCTCCATCTATGATGATTTAAAGTTTTGTTGAGTATAGACATCTGGGTTGGCATCTGTGGTCTCTTAGAGTCTGTAGTACATCTATCCAGTCTCTTCTCACTTTCAATCTCTATCGAGAAGTCAGGTGTTAATCTAATAGGTATGTTTGTATGTTACTTTGTCTTTTTCTTTTGTAGCTTTCAATATTATTTCTTTTGTGCATTTAGCATTTGATTATTATGTGCCAAGTGTACTTTTTCTTGTCCAATCTATTATGGGTTCTATATGCTTCTTGTACTTTCATAGGCATCTCTTTAGATTAGGGAAATGTTCTTTTATAATTTGGCTGAAAATAGTTTCTGTGCCTTTATCTTGGGTTGCTTCTTCCTCTACCTTTACTTCTTTCTCTTCTTCTTCTTCCTCCTCCCCCTCTTCCTCCTCCTCCTCCTCCCCTTCTTCTTCTTCTTCTTCTTCTTCTTCGTCTTCTTCTTCTTCTTCTTCTTCTTCTTCTTCTTTTCCTCTTATTATTCTTAAATTTGATCTTTTTGTAGTGTTACAGATTTTCTGAGAAATCTTGAATAACTTGCTACTGAATGAAAAGTAGGTCAAGATATAAATTAATAAAGAAAGTAAAGACTTCCTAGAATTGAATAAAAATAAATATACAACATGTCCAACCTTATGGGACACATGAAGGCAGTTCTGATACTTCATGATAAGGCAAGCTTCTAACACTAAGAGTCTATGTTAAAAATTGGAGAGACCTCACACTAGCAATTTAATGATTTATGTCAGAATTTTGTTATTATTGTTGCTTTTAGATTTAACATTTTCTTTGACCAAAGTATCCATTTCTTCTATAGTGTCTTCAACTGGTACTCTCTCTTCTATATCTTGTGTTCTGCTAGTAAAACTTGCCTCTAAGGCTCCTGTTTGAGTTCCTATATTTTTTATTTTGATATTTCTCTCAATTTGGGTTTTCTTTATTGATTCTATTTTCACTTTCATGTGCTAAACTATTTTATTCAATTCCTTCCAATCTTTGTTCGTGCTTTCATAGATTTATTTAAGAGATTTATTGATTTCCTTTTAGGGACCCCTATCATACTTACAAAAGCTAATTTAACATCTTTTCATGTGTGTGCATCAGCCCTATTGCAATACTCAGGGCTATCTGTGGTAGGGTTTCTGGGCTCAAGTGGAGACATATTGTCTTGGCAGTTATTGGCTGTTTTAACATGGTCATCTAGGTATCTGGGTTTGGAAAGACTGTAATTCTAGTTGCTGATATTTGTTTTTGTCTTTGTTGGGTGATCCTTGATTTTGTTCCTTGGTCTCTGTTACCCTGTCTGGTTCCTATGAGGGGCTAGTGATTGTGTGTTGCCTGATAAGGAAGTTTTCAGGGATCCTGCCAGATGTGGCCCTGGGGTTTTCAGGTAGAATGTGTTTCTAGCTATTGGAGCTGACACTTTACAAGTAGGGAGTTCTCAGGAGTCCACTGGAAGGAGGAAAGCAGTATGTTCCATCAGAATCTGCTTAGTCCCATGAGAATGGTGGCAGAAAGTGAGGAGAAGCCACAACAGATAGTCTACTACAGGGGTGGAAACTGGAGCATTTGGAGGAGAAGAGAGAGATTGAAGATCTGAAGCTTGTCTAACTGCTTTGCTGACCTCCTTGCTTCCTTGCTTCCTGGCAGGCAGTTTCTTAGGAAATGCCTGCTGGAATTGTGGAGCTGCAATTATAGAATGAGTGGGGAAGAAGGTTGGAGGAGAGATATAGGTGAGCCACTGGAGAAGAAGGCAGAAAATAGGGGGAAGCCATGGCAAGTGGTCTGCTGCAGAACTGGGGGTGAGACTGGGGAACTGGATTTGGAGGAAGGAAGGAAGGAAGGAAGGAAGGAAGGAAGGAAGGAAGGAAGGAAGGAAGGAAGGAAAGAAGGAAAGAAGGAAAAAGGGGAAGATGGAAGAAGATATGAAGTTATGCTGCCCATGTCCCTGGATGGAATCAACAACTTTTTATATATATGATCATACTATGAAGCCAAGATTGGGCCAGAACTCACTATGTAGCCCAGGGTATTCTTGAGTTTGAGATTCTCCTGCTGTGGCCTCTTGAATACTCAGTATATTGACATGTTCACTATTTTCACATAGCCTATTATTTAGCAACACCACTTCTTTAATCTCTAGTAGACAAAACATAGAGATAATATTTTCTAAATTTACTTAAAATTTATCCAAGCCAGCCTGAGCTACATATTAAAGCCCTGTCTCAAAAAAAAAATGTAAGTAAAAGCTAAAGTAAAAAAGTAAATAAAATATATACATAAATAAAAAGTAAAATAAAAGACACCCAAGTTAATATATGCTGTTAATTGTTTCTGGTTAATATCAGAAATTTATTTAAGAGAATTTTCCTTCAGGGGGACTTAAGAGTCAAGTATTATTCTTACTGCAGTGATCTGTAGAAGAACATGAATGCACATACATACACATACACACAAACATACAGAGAAGAACATACAAGCATATATATGCAAATACATATGTAGAACACATATGCATGTATACAACCACAAAGAAGAACACACATGTACATGTAATGGCAAACACACATGCAGAATAACATGCACACATGTATGTATGAATGTAGAATTCTCATGCATGTATCCAAAAACACATGTAGAACGCAAATTCACTCATATACACACACACGTAGAAGAACTCTTATGCATGTATCTAAACACACATTCAGAAGAACATTAATGCATGTATGCACACACATGTAGAAGAATGCTTGTGCTTATGTACAAACACTCACGCAGAACACACAGCTGTATACACATAAAATACAGAGAAAATTGCACATATACAAACATATTCTGAGATAAAACAGTTACAGATAGCAAGCATTTCTAGTCCAAATATAACATTAAAAATAGAAGTTCCACACCATGAAACTTTACTTTCATTTAGAAAATTACTTTAAAATCCTATAAAATTATCTGCCATCACTGTATGTAGAAGATGTGTAGGAGAGAAATGTATGAATGTCTTCTTGATTTTTGGGTTCCATGCCTAACATCTCACTTGATATGTACGTTAACTATGAAAATATTTAAAAATTTCAAATCTTAAACACTTTGATCTCAAGTGTTGTGGATAAAAGATGGAGATATACATAAAGAGATGATATAGATACAGATGATAAAGGTAGTCTACATGCATGTCACATATACTGTACATATACACAGGTATAAATATTTCTACACTCTGTCCTTACATTTACAGAAATTGCCTAGAACCTAGACAATTCATAATTGTGCTTTATGACTTTTTTGTGCAGAGCATATTCTTTGTATACAGTAAAGCATATTCTTTCTGAAGATAAGCATAATCTGTGCATGGTTAAATAAATAATTGATGTTTATAACTGATTACTAGCATATGTTTGGGTTATAGCTGAACTTTCTTTTTTATTTTTTAATTGGATATTTTATTTACATTTCAGATATTATTCCCTTACCCCATTCCCCCCCCAACCCAGGAACACCCTATCCTATCCCCACTTCCTCCTGCATTCTATGAGTCGAGAATTCCTTGTTTGAGCTGAGCTTTCAAATAATTTCTAAACCAAATGAGCAACAATGTGCTTGTTTTCCAGATAGGGACTATTAGTTGTGATTAATAATGTCTGGATTTTGCCAAATTTTATTAAGCAATGAACAGTCCTTATGGGCACAATCAATAGCTTGTTCTTATTAAAATCTTGGCTTCAATACAGAATTAACATGGGATAAGATTGTACCTTCACAGCTTGCAAACATGTCTACTTAGCCAGTGTTCATTAATGCAAATTAGCTGATGACAAATGTTCTTGATAGCAGTATTTAAAGATCCTTTCTGAGATATTTTCTAGCACAAAACCAGATTTTCTACTTTATCACTGCCAACTTCGTTAAATTGGAAGATATCATGACCTTAGTATTGAATCATGGATCCTTTGCAGTGATGTGGAAAGGTCACTAATTTATTAGTGCTGTTCACATGTTTGAGTATGACTCTAAGGATGGGGTGGAACAATACCAAGGAGAGACGCCCTGCCTCTCTCTGCCCAAAGAGTATACAAACTGAAGGACTTGATTGTTACAAAGCAGTTAACTTGAAGTATTTGCTTTATAAATTCCCTAACTTAGGTGACCTTTTTACCACCTGTGTGTGTATGTGTTTGTGTATTTTCTGGTTTTCAAAATAGCGGCTGCCATCACAAACTTACATCAAATCTGCATAACTAAGAATTACCAGGCCACATTTATCAAACTGTAAACAAAAGTCACCTTTAGAAATCCTTTAAAGGTTCAAATTAGGTATGATCTCTGAGAATTGAGAAAAGGGTGGCCAGAGCTTTATAAGCTGTGAGATTTATTCGTTGTCCCGGAAGAGGGTTCACAATGTATAGCAACTTATTAGAGGATCTGTGAAGAAAAGAAATGCTGCCTATAGTTCCTAAAGAAACTAGAGCCTTAGTGTTTTCTGATGTTTATCCTAACCTTTCCAGCCCACTGAGTAGTGGCTCTGTGCAGGAAGTAGGATCATCCTAGCTCAACTGTCTATCTTCCACAAAGGGACATCTGAGATTGTCTTCTGTTGCTTAAAAGATAACTGCCCTGTCTGTCCCCCATGACAGACTAGACCCCAGCCCCATGCTTGTTTCTCCTTTCTCAGTTATCCCTAGCTGAAAGCCAGGACTGGCCAGGTATTGTTGGCGACATGAATGCACTGTAGTGGAGAGTCCCATCAAACTTTGCATGTCCATACCATTCTTCAGGGAAGAATCACTCCTACCTCACCCTTGTGGCTATGGTTATTCAATGGCTGAAGTTACTTGGTTGCTCAAAATTGGTTTCTCTGACAAAATGTAACTTATTGCCAGTGCCCATAAGGTCAAGCTCACATGTTCCTGACCAAGGACACACAGAACCAAAGAGGAGTTAAGCAAAAACAATTTAAGAGATTTTAATGATATTATGTAATCTGTATGTTCTAGCCAAACAGTACTTCTTCAGTAAGCAACTCTAGGAACATCAGGACATAGGATGGTATTTTCACCTTGATGTCATTTGGGAAGTGAAGCTCTAACCTTACAATCATCCCTGACTTCAGTGGGTAATTTAAAGTTATTTCCACATTCCAAATAGGTCATTTATTACAATGAATAAGTTCTTTTCCTTGTTTTCTTAAATTTGCCTTGTAAGTATCCTGTGATATACTCTGATATGTGAACATCCTGTGAGACTCAGTGGATGTTTTCCTCATCCCTGTCTTAGACACGTTCACTTTGTGCTACTGTTCCGGCATTCAGGATGCCTTCTTTTATAGTCAAATCTTTCATCTCTCCAGAAGAAAATTTGCCTACCCACTGTCCCACCTTAGGAACAGAATCCATTCAACAAGTATATATTAATACCTATTCAGTGCCTAGGTTTCACATTAGGCACTGGGAACACAAATGTACATCAGTTATAGGTTGTTATCTTTAAAATCTAGAGTAATAGGAATTAAACATGAGTGATTTCAGTACAAGATAAAGTATAAAGTAAAAATGCACAGGAATAAATAGAAGATGTAAGACAAGGGGTAGGGAGGGCCTGTCAGAAGAGGGCCTGTCAGGGAAGGACCTATCAGAGGAGGACGCTTACATGGATATGTAGAAGTTAAGGGAGAGAAGAAGTAAGGGGAACACTAGGGCTTTAAGCTCATGGAAGAAAGTGCCAGAAATAAGGCTAGAAAAAAAGCCATTGGGGACAAAATAAAAATCATTGCCTAAGGTGGTTTGGGTCATAGCCTGAGGATGATAGAAAACATGGGAAGATAGAAAAGATATTCAGCCACTGGTCCTTTCAGTGACAAATAGTTCACCATTAAACTGTTATTTCCATTTAACTAGGTAGAAGAGAGAGGGGGGGACTGTGTCAATACAATGTTACAGAATGGAAAACAAACACCTGACAAAATGCTGAGAATTACTTGATGCAACAGATCAGCTGCTTATAAAGAGCTACACTTGGGGATAGAGAGATGCTCCCTAAGCTAAGAGCACTTATTGTTCTTTTCTGGGACCTGAGTTCACTCCCCAGCATCCACATCAGCAGTTCGTAACCACCTGAAATTCAAGTTCGTGAACACACACAGACACAAATACACACAGACACAAACACACACACACACACACGCAGAAGTAAAAATAAAGAAATCTCTGAAAAAAACCACTATGCTTTAGGGCCAGTTTACTAGCCTCGTGAATGTCTAAAGTAAATATTTGTCTTCAATGGGTTTCAAATTCTCTCTTCTAAAATAAAAGTAGTTATTATTAATTTATGTCATTCTCTTTGTTGATTTTCAATTTTGCTTCTATTGTTATTGAAGTCTGGCTAATACTCAATAACCAATCAAGCTGAAATAGTGACTCGATATTTGAAACTATGTCACTTCAAACAGATACTATTCTTGATACTTTATGAAAAAGAGCTATGAGCAAATATGTTCTGAAACACAAATTCACAACCATGGTTTGGGCTTCAAGTTACAATGGGAAATTTATGTTGCTCACTAGGCTTCTGGAATGCCCCTCCCCAGTCAATACACCTCATTAGTTGGCAGCTTATCCCTCAAGCTCTGCGACAAGTCAGAGCCTAGACGATTGGCCTGCCCCCTACTGGACAATATGGCAGAAGAAGAGAGCTCAGTAAGTCTTAGTGGCCATTCATTTCTAAAGTTCATGGAACCTTTTCACAGAGTAAGTTTTTTCTCCATGAGTAAAAAACTCCAAGAAGGGAGGGGGGCAGAATAGGAAAAGGCTCAGATGGAGAAACACAAGCTGCCTTCTCTTCATGATGTCCTGTTTCCAGCTCTGTACTCAACTTCTATTTGGATTACCACCATCAACTTCTCTTAAAACCCCAAATACCACTTTTGTTCTCATAAGACCTTATGTTTGTTAGCCCTTCCCACTAAATCTGATACTTTTAAAATCGATCTAGTTTTAAATCCAGACATCTTTCAGCAAAAGGGTACTGAGTTTAAAAATGTTTAGTAGGCCCATGTGCCCTGCACGTTAAGCGTTTCCTTAAGGTGTATTAAAGATTCATTTATTTTCATATGTGTTTGTGCATGTGTATGTGTTGCATGCTTGTGTGTGTGTGTGTGTGTGTGTGTGTGTGTGTGTGTGTGTAGGTTCTCTCAGAGGTCAGAAGAGAAGGTATCAGATCCTTTATAGTTAGAGTTGAGTGTTGGGAACTCAGCTCTGTTCCTCTTGTTCTCGGAGAGGACAGCACTTTGTTAAGTAGCATTGGGGATAACAAACCACCACAACACATGCACAAAATGAGATGATATGAGGACTTTTGAAAATAAACCAATAGTTTAAAAGAATCTTGGCCAGAAAAACCCTCAAAATTATGAAATATATCTATTATTTCTAATAGCCTATTTTAATTTTATGTATTTTCTATGTCATCCTAGCAGCTCTATCAAAATATAGCATGTTGAGTAAGTAGACTCTGATGACATCAGCTTAAGTGTAATGCCAGATTCAGCATGGGTGTCCCCAGCTTTCTCTCTGCCAGTTCTTTATGCTCAGCTCATGAACTGCAGCTTCTAGAACATTCAGAACATTATCTTGAAACATTTTCTTGAACCTCATTGTCTGATAAATTCCTACTCATCACTGATGCTCAGTTCAAATTTAACTCCTTGTTTAATCCAGGCAGGATTACTGACTCTCATCTGTGCTTGTACTCCTCATAGGTTGTTGCTTTCTTGCCGTGATTTCACATCCTGTCATTATGCTTTAATGAACTGTGAACAGTTTGACTAGGTAAAGCTTGTTACAGCCTAGGACTCCTAACAACATGCACTGTGTATGTTAAGACTTTGATGCAGCCTTGGAATTTTTTTTTATCATTGAATATACTTTCCATCCTCTTGTTTCACATTGCAAACCAAATGGCAGAGATACACTGAGCCAGTGCGTCTCCACCTAGTCCCAATCCCTGCTCCCACATGGAGACATCTAGGTGTTTTGGAACCTCTCACGTTGCTAGTAATTTGATGAGACACACTCCAGCCCCCTTAGGTACTAAGATGGGAAGTATGCTTCCTGTTTTCCTGGCCACAGAAAGGGCATTTCTCTCAGAAGTCTGGCTTTCTTTACCATTCTCCATCTTATCCTCATGAAGGAGGTTTAGAGGCTGTGCAGAGCACAGAGCCAGATCCTGTGGCCAGCTTGTGAGGTTAGTAGTCTCCTTTCAAATGCAGCTTTGTACTGACTGAGTTAAAAAGCTACAGGTCCCAGCAGTCTAACTGTTTACTACTGAGTTTGGGGTGAAATCTGTATCAACGGCTGGGACAGAAACACGGAATGGACCATGGCTTCCGCTGCCTACAGAGGAGAAATCTTGGTCACATTTTATTTTCAAAAAGATATGATCTGTATTCTTAAACATATGTGGTATGAATGAATGACAACATGAGCTCCTGCAAAGACCTAGAATATGTCACTTTCCAGTGATAGAATGAATCATGCTTCTATGTAGAAGGGGGCCTTGAGTTGCAACTGAACATTTTGAAAATTCTCCTCTGCCTCCAGTGTATTCAGATCCTAAGAAACACGTAAGAGACACTAGCACTGCCTATCCATGATATGACTTGTGAATGTGGCAATGGTTTAGACATGGTCCAGACAGTTTCCTGCCTTTGTGTGCCACCTCTAACTACAACCTGCTCCTTCTCTGATCTACACAGAGCATGGTGCAAACTGCTTGTCTAGCGAGTGCACATTCAGGTGGAATGCCAATAATCTTCTACAAGCACACCCTCCATTTCAAAAGTTCTATTGGATGGCACTTATAAAGGAACTGCAGCTGGGTAAATTTAGGATGTTGAAAGCATTCCAAGCCAAGAATAGTCCTTGGCACTGGGCCTAGGGCATTTTTATTTGTTGCTAAATTCAATAAATTTTTTCACTTATTTTATATCCCTTGCTGTCTGCATCCTTTATTCTTCTGAGGCCAGCAACTAATCATTTGTATTTATTCTATCTTGAACACTACAACTAAATTATGACATGTTGTATATGAACTATCAAAACATTGATAAATCTTACATATTATGCAGATTTATCTACACTTTAAATGTATCAGTCTCATCTAATACATTCCTGATAATGACACTCCATAGGAATAATTCCTAAAAGTAATTGCACCATAAACCCTTTCCCTGGAGTTCAGATGCCCCTGGTTTTGAAAAATAAATGTAGTGAATTTAGAGGCCATAATCCTTACTTCCCTGTATATTCTTAGTAATTTTTTCCACGAGTTTTATATTCTTTCTGTAGGGGTCTATCTTATACATTCTTGGAGACAATGTTAACTTCTAAAAACTAATGATATAAAGAGATGAAAACATTAATACATTTCTGAAATTGAAAAATCAGTTTAAGAATCTGTTGCATAAGGATGATGTGTTAAATCTAAGAGGGACTGAGTCTATTAAGCACAGAGGGGGACACTGGTGTGGGTCCTTGAACTTGAGAACAGGAGCACAGACATAGCTGCCTTCCTTGTCCTCCTGTGCACAGTTCCTTCAGGGAGTAACTGAGTCTTACGCATCTGTGGTGGCACTGATTCATCACCTGCAACAGGAAGAGCACTCCATGTGTGCTTTTCATTCACTCTCTCACGTGATCATGTATGTAGGCCAGGGACACGATACAAAACACACATACAAACCTTTCATCACAGCACCCACTTTGGGGCAATGTGGGAGAAGTAGAAAAAAAATATGCACACATAAGAAAATGAACCACTGATATATTTAAAACAGTGATTTAAAGAAAGTAAGCCAAGACATAAATGAGAAACATATTCCAGAATAGCACTGTAGGAAGCTGAGCCAGAGATGTGTCCAGAGGGAGCTAACAGTGAATGTCAACCCAGCGTGTGAGCTGCTGATGGGAGAACATTCGAGACAGAGAAAGCAATTGCCTGTCCTGAAGCAAGAATGAACTCGGAGCTGCTGAGCCACCAGTGGGCATACAGCTAACATGCAGGAACCAGGTGCACAATGAAAGTGAAAAGCAGCAGAGGTCGCCTGCAGCCTGAGTGTGTTCCCACTGGCCCAGAGAACTGCTTGATTGGCACCTGTAGTAAGTCCATTTAGCTCCATCATTCTCGTCCCTTCTGGATTGCTTACCAACAGCATCCATCTGTGTGACCCCACTGGAGAGGTATGAAGAGACTTGGAACAGAGACAGAAGGACCCATCCCTGCTGTTGCAGCCCTTTTAGACTTTTGTATTAACTAAGTATCCTGGGATCTTTTACCTTCTCCATCCTAGAGAATTCTGTAACATTTACCCTTGCATCTTAGTAAAGTAACTAAAAAAGCTCTTGGCAAAACTAAACTGAACTGAGCAGGAATGGAAGCTGCCTTGATGATATCAATCTACCACAAGGAGTTTGTCTCTTATAAGAGTGTAAGAAATACTTCTTAGGAGGGATGGGGTACTTTTCTCATTGGTGAGACCAAATACCTCACTAAACCAACTTAAGGACAGAATGGTTGGGTTTTGTCTTTGCTCCTGGTTTGAGGGCACAGTCTCTCAAGGTGGGGACAGCATGATGGCACATCATTGTCATATTTCGAGGTCACATAGTCACCACAGTCACAATAGTCACCATAGTCATACTGCATCTATAATCGGGAAGGAGAGAGGGAGAGAGAGAGAGAGAGAGAGAGAGAGAGAGAGAGAGAGAGAGAGACACTAGCGCTCAGCCTTGTCTCCTTTTGATTCCCTTCCATGTTGAACACCTCACGTTCAGGGTGGGTCCTCTTGCCTCATTGCACTCTAGAACAATCCTCACAGACACACTTAGTGGCATCTCCTAGGTGATTCTCAATGAATCAGATTGCCATTTAAGCACAACAGTCACAGGGTGAGAAGGCAGTGAGCAAGGAACTGCCAACATCCCAACCCCTCAATGGGCCCTTAATCACATGATTGCTCTTTCCAGCTTAGCCAGCCCCTCATTAGCATAAATTATTAGATGAGGTTTAAAGGGACCATCATCAACAGCAGAGACACTCCTCTGTCACTGTGTAATAAAGTAAGTGCAAGCATCCAGAAACTACCTCCCAAGAGCCAGAGACAAAGGCTGAAGGCTATATTGCAAACATCTCACATCAGATTTGTAGACCACAAACTATTCTGTGTAGTAGTCATGAGTCCAATACAGGATTCCTGAGTTATGGAGCAGCTATGCCTGTTGCTTGCATTTCTTGGCAGAGCAGAGCTTGGAATTTAGACCTCTTATAAAGGAATCACAGATTTGTGTTTCACACACACACACACACACACACACACACACACACACAGAGCACAGCACAATTCCCTGTGCTTGTTTTCTAATGGACAGATGCCACAGCACTCCCCCCCTCTCTCCCTCTCTCTCCCTCCCTCCTTCCCTCTCTCCCTCCCTCCCCCTCTACTGGATGTTTGCCTCTGCCTGGCAGACATTATATGGAGCAGATAACATCAGCATCATGAGAATCTGTACTGGAAAAGACTCCCTAGCCTATCCTTCTCTCCAGAGGACAATAGTCATAAATTGAGTTTCCCTCTAAATACTTAATATTTAGGATCTAAGACCTGCTGTCAACTTGTCAAGCTGTTCTTGGTCTACAAGAAATAAAACACAAAAAATAAAATTAAAAAGTAACAACAAAAGCCTGGATGACTCAATAGAAGATTGTATGAAGAACTCTATATCTTACAGTGTAATAGGCCAAGTGATGTGGACCCTATTTACATATTTTCCAAATAACCTTAAGCAACATACAGACTCTACTTTCCCTACTTCCTGTCAAGCAAAACAAGCATGGCCTCAGAATGAGTGAATTGCCCATGAAGAGCTGTCATCACTCTATATATTTTGTGGGCCACACAATGAGGGACTCCTTGAACAACTGCAGACATGTGGCAGCTAATCTCTTATAGAAAGCTAACAAACTGAAACATGAAAATGTTTCCAATGTTATTAGACTGACAATCCCAGATTTGAATTGTTTCTTTCTAAGCAAACTTTACTGCCTTATATTCTCAGTTAATGTTCCTCCTGCCATCCTAGTTCATTTCAAATGAATGGGGACTGTTATTGCTGCTTTCTCTTGACTTTGACATTATCTTAATGGCCTTTTCATCATGTACCTGGGTACAAGATTGTCCTGAAAAGCTTTGTTCTCACAAATGCCCAGAAACAGCAGCCAGGCATATTATTTAGCACCTCAACTGGGCACACAGCAAGATCTGTCACACCTCAGGGAACACAGCATGATTTATCAGGGGCAAAGTGGAAAGGCAGATAAAGCAAGACCCTATACTATAATTTCTGTGGAATGTTCAAGGAAGAGTCAGCAGGTTTGAGATTGGCAGGTTGATGACCTTCAATAGTCTCTGTAACTGCTGTCCACAGTTGCCTAGTAGTAGGACCTGGGGTAAGTAGGACAAGAAACTTACAGTGACATTCAAAGAGCTCTGTAATGGAGAAGACAGAAGCCTTGAAGTCTAGACTGGTTGGTTTGTGCATGCAAGGAAGTTTCAATACTAATGGCCTGTGTCCTCTGAGTGTTTGCAACCCCCTCTCTCAGTAAGGCTCCAGATAGCAAAGCATCAAATACAGATTCTAGAAAATGTGATTGTTACATGTGGTCAGAAAGAGGTCTTCATTGTGACATTTAGCATTTGATTATTTTGCACCATCTTAATTTCATATAAGCATAGCCTATGTAATTGTATAAGGCTGGAGAACTAAGCTGCCTGGATAGTTAAGTTTCATTATTACTTATTTTATTAACATATAGTAGTTGTATATAGTAATGAGTTCTACAGAGGCATTTTCCTTCACATTCAGTTTGATGTATCCAGCACCCTTCCCTATAACCTTTCTCCCTTCCTGGTAATCCTCTTCCTTTTTCCAGAGAGTGTTGACTCTTCTTTCATGTTGTTCATATGTATTGTTTAGCCATATAAAATCTAAGAAAACATGCTGTCTTTCTGAATCTGGCTTACACCTCTTGGTCTGATATCTCAGCTTTCACGTATTTTCTTGAAAATGATGCTGCTTTATTCTTTGTGTCTGAATAAACCCCATTGTGTACACCTTCTTCATTTTTGTTATCTGCTCCCTTGCTGACAGACACCTAGGCTTTAGTATTGTGTGTACTGTTACAATAAGCATGTGTGTGCGTGCACACATCTCTGTGGTATACTGACTTAGATTTCTTTGGTCAGATTCTCATGAGTGGTATAGCTGGATCATATGGTACTTCTACTTTTAGTTTTGCTGTGGAAATGTAAATGAGTTCAACCACTATGGAAATAAGTATGGAGATTCCTCCAAAAAAAAATCTAAGAATAAATTTAAAGGAGAAATGCCTAGACTCTCCCAAAGAGATCAAAAAACTGCATGTACCCGGGTTTCCACTTAAACGCTTCTGTGGCAAGGCAGCTGTAGTTTATCCAGGAGTTCCAGGGAAGTCACAATAAGGAGTTATTGTCTTTCCTAGACAAATGTGCCAATATCATTTAGAGACAAGATTAGAAATGTTAGTATCTTCCACCAATGCAACCCGGAGGATCCCTGAGACAGGACTGAGCATTGTGTACTTTGGCCACCCTGAGCACAGTACACTTTGAAGACAATTACTCTCTAACCCTCTCTCAAATGACAAAACATGTATAGATGATGTGCTCAGCTGAAGTTGAAGTTTGCAGCACAAGGTGAAATTTAAATTAAAAGTAAATAAATAAACAAATTTTAGGTTATGTATGGCCTGTGTAACACTTGGACTGTACATTACCTAAACAAACCCATTGGTATCTACAGACCTGTACCAACTTCACTTACAAAATAGGGCAATCTTGAGAAAATTCAGATCCTGTTTTAGTAGGTCTGTACTAGGCCAGGAGCCTGCCTTGTAGCAAGTTCAAGGAGTCTTGGTAATTAATTGTTGTTCTTAAACCTCACTCTGAGTAACAAAACTCTATTGAATATCCTATGACTGTTGTCAATGTCCTAAAATAGAGGATGATCGAATAGAATCAAGCTACCTTAAGTTCTTCAACACAGAGCATTGATTCTCCAAATGCCAATACTTGATCATATCTACCTTCCTGTTTTGCCAAAGGACCTAACTTCTCTTCTGGATTTACAGTTATGAGGGTTCTGTATAAGTAAAGTTTTTGCATGTGCAAACCCAAAGTCTGAAATTATAGCAAGAGAGGCTATATGAGAATATTGAGTGCATTTCCTGAAGCAGAAGAAAGAAACAGGTAATATTCTCATGCTTGACAGAAGCTCAATCTAGATGAGGCACTGTTTATCTTTAAAAGATACTGAGTTTCAGATTGAGGCATACCTTTTTGCTCTAGAGCAATGGTAATTTCTCTTCCAATGAAGAACACTCTACTGCTTCTATCTTCAAAGCTGCTATTTTCACATCAACAGTATTGTTAAGCTTCTCTGATTTGGTTAAGTGTGGCATTAAAATGGGAGGCAGAGCACAGGGTGGGCCTCCTAGCTAATATGAATCATAAAAAGACAAGAGCAAACACAAATACTGCATAGGGAGAAACAGAATGGATTAATAGTACAAGAGAAGAGGTTCAACTTAAAATGAGTTCAAACTTTGTTGTAACTTTCACATCTTGCATATTTTTTTCAGTCAAGCCTTAGCTACTTACAACATGTGAAGGTTCTTTTAAAAAAAATAAACAATCATTGTTATGAAGCCAGAAACTCATGAATCAGAAACATGAGCTCTACTACCGGGGTGCACTCTCAACTCCATTTTGTTAGTCATTAGTGCTTACCATTGCCTATTAGGTGAGCTTCCACACAGGCTGCAACCCAACCCATGCAGAAGGGCCCTTCTCTACACGAGAGGAGTAACTGCTCTTCAAAGGTGGACAAATTTACTTTTGATGATTAAGGTTTATTCCCAAGTTCTGTGAGCACCTCATGCTTTGAGAAGAATGGTTTGCAGAAGAGAGATCAGGGAGAGATATAATAAATAAATTCCCAGGATTACTCAATTCATTGGTTTAGTTTAGAAATTAGAAAATAAGGAAAAGTGTTGTTTGGAACGGTTTATGCTTTCTTAACCTCCCTCTGTTTCATTAATCACAATTATACACTTGTATTTGAAAATTTAAGAATCATATATATTTGTCATGCGTGACACATTGTTTTGAAATATATATCCAACAATGGCTCATTCCTCCAAATTATGTTTATTTTCTCACATGGTTATCATTTTCTATAATAAGAATATCTAAAAATCTACTTTAACAATTTACAAAGTAAAATATTGTTACTTACTATCATCAGACTGTTGAACAATAGTACTTTAGAAATCCATAAGAAATGCCATAGGGCAGCTGATACATTGCAATTTGAACTCAAGTCTTCTGAGTCTAAGGTCCCAGGGCTTGGCCTTTCCCTTTACTGTGCCTCCCTTTAGCAGGGACACTTTCAAGATTCAATTCCTCCATTCAGCAATGATATAATGGTTGAGTATGAGGCCAAGTCATGGAAGAGGATGCCTCAGAACCATTTCCTTTCGCTAGAAGATGTATATAAATCTATTTGTTTTCCCTAGAAAATATGTGTATATACAGTTTTGATTTTGTTATTCTGAATTTGAATTTGAAGAGCCAACTTAGGGACAGCTTGCTTTAGACTTTTTGGTACTTATTTGGTACTTAGTTAGGAATCATTCACAAGAGATTTTCTATATGCCTGGCACTCCTGTGGGCACTCTGTAAACCCCAATACACACACACACACACAGTACATATACACACTACATATACATACTACATATACACACTACATATACATATGCATGTGCATGCGCATATACATATACATCATATACATATACATAAAATGAAGGCATATTGCCTACCCTGAAGGGCAATAACATCTAACAAAGGCTAGGAAAAGGGAAGAAGTATTTTAATAAACCTAAATGCCTCTTGTATTTCAGAGATAGACCTGTAGCATTTTTAATGAAAGCAAAGAGGACAATCTAGATCCAGGATATATGGATGAAGTAGGATCCAGAGGATTGGGGACCTAGTGACTGTGGATGCAGCAGGGACAAACAACTGGTGTGGTCTAGTGAACTTCTTATGTGGGGGTTGGCATGTCCTGGTGGTTGCCAGGAAGTAGCAACATGGCAGAACAGAAGCACAGTGAGATCAAGCAAGTTGATCTATCAATGACTATAACACAAAGCCCCATAGAAGTTGATCAAGGCTGTGAGAAGCTATCACAGACACTACTGTAGTTTTGTGTTTTAACTTGACAAAGGACAGCTGCTATCTAGGTATGTATTATTACTGGGTGGGTCCTTATGTTTCTGGAAGACACTGGTATTCATGACTGCCATATATACACTTTATTTCTGTTAAACGTCACTCATAGGGAACATTAAATTCTGAATGTATTCCATCAGAATATTTTATTCACTGGGTCTGACAAACAAAGGATTTTGGGAAAGCATAGTAAAACAGTGTCTCATGTGAGGATGATGGGTAGCCTGCCCTATAAAGGTCAGGAAGCCAGAGAAACCTTGACTATAGAGGCAGCTCTTTTCCCTCCCTCCTGGATGTCCTGTCTCCTACCACCCTGTTTCTGATCTGAGGTCTCTAAGCATCCTCAGGAAATTTTGCCACTTATTTTGGCAATAAGATGGAAGTAAATCCAATCCCAGTGCTAGATTCTCCTCTGCCTGTTGCCTCACCAGATCTGCCAATCCTAAACTCTCAGATTTTAAAGATCAGCTGTTTAATGAATTGAAGCTTCAAATGAAGAGTGGAAAGCCCAGCCAACACCAGTCCCTCCTAATGACACACCTTTTCCTCCAATGACTTGACTCCTAACATCTTCTTATAGCCTTTTTTATGGTCAGGGCTTCTTATATTTTTGGTTGTGAGCCCAGCCTTTAACGGCTGAGCTATCTCTCCAGCCCTGGTCAGGGCTTCTTAAGAGAGACGATGATGTTGAAATGCACCTGGACAGCACACTTATCAGTAGGAAACCTGCAACCTCAATCGTGACCTTAACAAGAGCAGAGGCAAGCATTTCCCATGAGCTTCTAAACTCTTGGACCACAAGGACTTGAAACAGAGCTTAAGGGTTGTGGTTATCCAACTCAGAAGAAAGATATCAGTGCAGGATATCAGAGAAATCTGAAGGAAGAAACCATTTGCCTTTGCTCACTGAGGAGCCATCCTCAACCCCAGTGCAGAAACATGATGCGGCTGTATTAGCAGTAGCTTGATTCTGGTAGAAAATGCAAAGGGCAGGAGAGACTCCTGGCAAAGTGTGTTTCCCAGCCATTATCTGTGCTGAAGAGAAGCTGGGGATAAAGGGAGAGATGCCTTTCTTGGGAATAGCAAAGCTAAGAAACCCATAAGGTTCTGGGAAGGCCCTTAGCTTGCTGTAGGCATGGAGCAGGTATTGCTTTCTTGAAAATCTCCTTCCCTCACCCATGAGCTCTGGAGACACTCTGAAGAAGGCTGAAGTGCATGTCCAGCAAGAGCCCATCCTTCAATTACTAAGCTCCCTCTTCTAAAGCAACACAGGCAAAGCTCTGCAATCAAGTGGCTTTGCTTGCTGTCCAGAGAATCTCTAAGTGCTATGGTACTTGGAGAACAGAGGGACATCCCTCATGCCTTCTCCACAGAGAACCAGAATCCAGCACTACCTGCAGGGGGCTGGCTGACACCATTACTTGCATGTCATTTTCGTCTGTTGTTCAGAGAATTCCAGGAAGCAAAATTTTCTTCCCCTAAACAATTCATTTCTTGTGGAGGATGTTGGTTGTCTCCAATAAACACTCTTTCAGGAGTAAACAAATAGAAATAATCAATAAGCAGCTGTGGGTACTGATGAACTGATGTAGAGACGCCCAAGTCCCTGATACTAACATCTGCAGCAAGTGTTCATTGTTAACAGCCTAAGGATGCTCTCTTGCTTAGGAGACAGCTGATTACAGTGAGGCTGTCAAACTACTAGGGGTCATGTTGACTCAAGCTAGACTCTGGAGAATTCTGAGAGAGGGAGAGAGTACCATGGGAAACAAGGGCCAAAAGAACTAAGATGGAAGCCAGGGGTAAGGAGGAAAATTAGCTAAAATAAGTAGATATGAAAATCCTATATGGGATTACATTGACTCTAACTAAACACAACCGTATGATATCTTAAAAGAGGGACAGGTGCTAGGTAAAATAGTGCAGGGAGCGTTTCAGTTCTGTGGATGAACAAGACCAACTATGAAAGCTATGTACCAAAGTTCTGCCCAGATGGAAACAGCTGTCTTCTAGCTCAACAACAACAAAAAATGTCTCTGTCTTGCCAGGAGTGTCAGAATGTTCTAGATCTTCCTACCATGTGCACTTGAGAAGTGAGCAACAGGAGACAGAGTAAGAAAGGGTCCAGGTCACTGTAAAGAGTAGGCATAGAGGTACAGGTAGCAGACTTCCAGTCAAGAGATGCCCCGTGTGAAGCAGTGAGTTTCTGTAGCCTCCATTCCTATACTCCTTCCTCTGGTATCCTCCACTCTGAATTGATCACAGATCCATGTATTCTACATTATATATGGAAGTAGAGTTTTATGCCACAGACATTGATAGTTCTTGACTTAACTTCAATATATTTGAATCACCTTGGTGATCTAGAATTCTCAGACTGACTGCAACACACATGAAGAAAAGGGACCTCAAACCCCCTAAATTTGTCTAATGACTAGCCAAGATCAAAGCTACAGATTCAATGAGAAGTAGAATGGGGGGTTATTGGTGCTATAGCATCTGACACATCCTGAGGCTCTTCTGGAGAGTTCCCCCAGAGGGTCTGGACAAGTACGGCACACTTGAGTGATCAAAAAGGTGGAATCAGTAGATTTTGTAGCACCACATAGAAAGGAAGAAGTCAATGTCTATTAAATCCATGTAAGAAAAA
This sequence comes from Grammomys surdaster, assembly GCF_004785775.1. Lineage (NCBI taxonomy): Eukaryota > Metazoa > Chordata > Mammalia > Rodentia > Muridae > Grammomys > Grammomys surdaster. The sequence goes on along the minus strand of NW_021604566.1, from coordinate 11,060,635 downwards.
CAAGATGTGTTAAATGTCTCAGGCTTCTGGAACTATCCAGGTGGGAGTGCAAGACACTCAGTAGAGAGAAAAGCAGAGGAAACTGTTGGTAAGCATTGGCATAAAGTGGTCCCTGGAAGCTTGAAGATCGATGAGATTATTTTATGTGCAGGCCGAGGGGAGAACTGAGTCACTGTGCTCAGCATCAGGACAGAGATAAGGAAGCCAAGAAAGTAGACTGAGGAGAACCACAGCAATGCCACGGAAAATAAAGGAGCAGGTGGTTCAGGAAGAAAGAGCAGGGCTATGGTTGCTGCTGGGTCCAGTGTGGACTTTGTTGAATTTGTGGATCTGACTCAGGTCTGACCATTTTAACAGATACAGATGGAAGTATCCTGACCACAGTGAGGCTGAAGAGGGAAACAAGGATAGTAGAGCTAAATTATTCTTCTGCAAAACTGGCTGTGAACGGAAACAGTGATGCTAGGTGGTAGCTGAAAAATGCAAAATTCACATAAAGTTTATAAGCGTCTTCCTAAGTTTGTTTATAAGTTACAGTGGATAACTGTAGTCATACCAATGAGTTAAAGCTCCAGTGGAGAGACCTAGGCAACTGACATGTCAAAGACTCTGAGGGGGAAGAAAAGAAGGGTTGAGATTTGAGCACTAGGGGAAAGGAGAACATTCTTGTATTGTGGGTGACGGTAGTAGTGGTGCTGGTGGTGGTAGTGATAGTGGTGTGTGTGTGTGTGTGTGTGTGTATGCACTTAAGTACAAGAGCATGTATGCCTGCTCTTGTACCTAGAAAACAAAGAATAATTCTAAAGAAGATCATGGTGTGACACCATTTCTATATAAACTTCCAACTAGAGAAGGTCAGGGTTGGTTCAGTGGTCATAACACAGAAACTGAGATGTAACAGTAGAGAAGAAATGGAACTTCCAAGAATGGAAGAAACCTAGCAGTGGGTGGGCACTGAATGTCAGGGAGTGATAAGTTTCAAAGTAGAAAAATCAAGGGGAGTCTTCAAGTTCAAAGGTTATAGGTAGGACAAAACTGCCATAACAAGGCAAAGGCACTCTGTGGGTGTCCTTGGTAGGGAAGTAGAATCAAAGATACAGAGGCGATACTTGGAGGTGTGGGTTGTAGCCCATCACCAGTTAAGTCAGAGAAGCTTAAAGAGTAGAATGGGGCAGAAGGTGACAGATTCCCTGCTACAGAGCTACCCCCACTCTATTCTGAACCAAGTAGGGACTCATACCATATGTCATTAAAAAAGAACAGGGCTTTGAAAGAGGATAGAGGAGCACAGAAAATTTCTGGAAAGGCCACTGATGAGAACACAGAAGGGAGTACATGAGGCTGAACAAAAGTGGATAAACAGAGGTCAGTTGAAATCGGAGAGCAGGCATCTTCAGTGGTCCCAGTCCTCCTGGCCAGGAGTGATTGTCTCCAGCTGTGCTTGACAGCTGAGGTGCAATTACATAGAGAACTGAGAGATCCAGCCTGCCCAGGCAGATGTGGCCAAATTCCAGGAGCCAGGCTGTCAGAGGAGGCTAGAAAAAGGACAAGCCAAAGCAGATACCAAAGATAATTGAAATAGAAACACACACGGTACATAGTTTCTGATTGGACTACTGTTATGACGGTCAACCCAAGCCAGCTTCAAATGTACTTTCCTGATTCTCAAAAATGAAACCTGGTTCTGCCTTCAAGATCCCCTTACTTACTGCTCACACCACAAACCTCTCCATATATTTCTCGAAAGGAAACAGGTCTACCCTCTCATGACTGGAGCTACCTGACAGATGAAGAAGCAGCCCAGTTTCCAGACTTATCTTTGCAATGAGCACATTAGATTTAAGTAGTGGTTAAATTGAAGTCCTTAAAAATGCAGGGCCTACATTATCATATTTTTGAAGAAAGAACATTGGTTATTTCCCTCAAGTATACTAACAGTGGAGAAAAGAAGAGAAAAATAACAGAAAAAAGCCAGTAGAGAAAAGATCTCCACTTCACTGGCTAACCTGATTTGACATCTACTTTAAATGTGCCAAGTGCTGTTTATCTGGGTTACCTTATTATATGCCCTGGCTTGGCTGGATAATTAAAGGACAACTGGAGAATGAAGATAAAATAATGTCAATAGTTTACAAGAAAAACTTTTGGAGTTCTCTCTTTCTCCCCCAACATCCTTGTGTAATGAACTTAGTCTGAACTAGTAAAAGTTTTATATTGATGCTAAAGAAATGAACTAGGGGCAGAGATGAGGGTCAAACTATCACTTTATTTTTCTTCTTAACCTATTCCAGAATATAACATGAATATACTGTGCTGGTTAAAAAATATACATACAAAATGATTATCTAAAATTACATCCAAGCAAGCGAAATACCACAGCTTTAGTAACCAGAGAGAAAGGGTGTCGTCTGTCTGATGTGAAGGCATACTTAGGTTGTTTATTCCCTTCTTTTCAGTTATTATTTTTAAAATATGTTTTTAAAAGACTTGTTTATTCTTGTCAGTGAGAGAAATGGTGATACAGAGTGAAAGATATGAATCATTTAGGTTTTAAGGGAAAAATGTTCCTTAGCTTATTTATTAAGTGGTAATACATTGCATTGTAAAATATGGAAAAATTAAACTAACCCTGAGAAGAAAAAAATTCAACCCCTTATATTTACTATAAATGAAGATATAAAAGTACCTCAGTGAAAATCTATGTGCAGAAAATCTATATAATCTGAGAAAAATTGTGCAAAGGATTGTTTATCTCATGGGCTCTCAATAAATACTGACAGTCATCTGAAATTAAATTTCATCCTTCACTTCCATTCTGATGCCTTCTTCCTCCTTTGGTGGCTAACTGAAATCATGTAATCACAACAAGGGAGACTTTAAGCATACACTATGCTTCTGCCCCATGTGGAATGAACTCACCACTCTCCATCAAGGCTGGCCTTGAACACTGCCATCCACAAAGACAGGGGAGAGTGCTTTTTTATTTTATTTCATTAATTAATTTATTTGTTCACTTTACATCCCAATTGCTGCCCCTGCCTCCTCTCCTCCTGCTTTCACCTTCACAAACCCCTCTCTCATTTCTCAACCCCCTCAAAGAAGGGGAAACTTCCCATCCCATGAGCACCAACCTTCCCTGGCACATCAAGTTGCAGCAGGACTAAGTGTGTCCTCTCCCACTGAGGCTAGACAAGGTAGTTCAGCTAGTGGAAGGTGGTCCAAAGGCAGGGGACAGAGTCAGAGACAGCCCCAGCTCTAATTGTTAAGGGACTCACATGAAGATCAAACTGCACATCTGCTACAAACGAGTAGGGCCCCTGGGTCACAGGAGAAACCAAACCCCATAGTGATTCTCTGCTGCGCTTGCAGACAGGAGCCTGGCATAACTGTCTTCCAAGAGGCTCATCCAGCAGCTGATGGAAACAAAAGCAGAGACCCACAGCCAAACATAGGTGGAGCTCGGGAGTCTTTTGTAAGAGTTGAGGGACTCAGAGGGGTCAAGGGCATCACAAGAAAACCTACATAATCAACTAACCGGGGACCAGGGGGGCTCACAGAGAATAAACCACCAAACAAAGAGTGCTATTTTTAAAAATGACCTTTCTTGTTCTTTGGGAGAAGTGATGCCTGAGCCTTGTAAGGTACATATCCAATTTTGGATGATATCTTCATGAGAAGTAACAGAGAAGGCAACAGCCGTTCATGGAGCAATTTCCCCATCAGGATAAGCTTCATATTCAGAGGCCAGGAGTGACATCTGAGTTGCTGATGAAGAGCCAAATCAGTAGGTGTGGCAGGTTAGTTATCAGCAGTATGGACAGCAGGGTAGTCATCAGAATTTGATCAGTTATGAGCATCACTGACAGAAACAACACAATCTCATGTGCCTGTTACTCTTCCTAAAACAAATGTGTTGCTGATCCACACAGTGAATCCATGTGAATTCCTTTACTTTAGCCATGATTCTTTCCTTTCTGGGTCTTTTACAAAGATCTCCTTTAAGGAAAATTAGCCCAAAGAGAAGCTCAGATGTGGAAAATTTAGATTTGGAACTAGACCAACTCAGGTGACTCTTCCACCTTAAGGTACCTCCTTGCTGGACTGAAACAAATGAAAGGCTCTATGAATTTACATTCTTCTGTCTGAGAACTAGCAATAATAATACCTGTCAGGCTGTTATGAGCACTAAATGAGATAATATATGAAGTATCCAGTACCAAATAGTTTCTCAATAAACTTGTTTCTTTCTCATTCCAGAGTGAACACTAAAACAACCTAGGAGACAAAGCCCTTGCTGAAACCCACCATGTTTCCTTATTAAAAACTTGCTTAGTGAGACATTTCCTCTCCTATTATCTCACAATGAGATGGTCAAATTTGGTTCCTGGATCCAGAGCAACAGTATTACCTGAGAGCCTAGGTTCCTTTGTAGACCCTACTGTGTCAAAAATTCTTGTGGAAGGATCCAGCAATCTGTGCTTCATCAAGTACTCCAGTAACTTTCATGTACATTAAACACTGGTGTGTTAAGATAGATCAGGTTAATAACAGGATCAGCCAGTACAATGCCTGTAGACCTCAGTAAATATTTTCTACTGAGTACAATCTCATACTTGTCTACACAGGTCAATTGAGTGTTGCTAATACTTTAACTGGGGCCTACAGGATGACATGCCTAAGTCCTAGACTTCATGAAACAGTCATTTCTAAAGTTCTCTTCACTAACAGACCCTGTGACTGATTATGTGTCTTAACCAACCACCAGGCTGAAGATGTGTCCCAGCTAGTAAACTGCCCACTGTGCAAGCATGAAGATCTAAGTTTGAAAATTTAGCACCAACTTAAAAGAACAAGACATGGAGGTAATGCATGTAATCCTAGCATGATGGGAGCAAAGATCAGAGCATCTTTAGGTCTTGATGGACATCTAGTCTAGTCAACCAGAAAGCTCCAGATTCAGTGAGTAAGCTTGTAAGCAAGAAAGCAAGAAAGCAAGAAAGCAAGAAAGCAAGAAATCAAGAAAGCAAGAAAGCAAGAAAGCAAGAAAGCAAGAAAGCAAGAAAGAAAGAAAGAGGAAAGAAGACATGGAGAGAAAGGTGTGGGGAAGAAGGAAGAGGAAAAAGGAAGGAAGGGAGGGAGGGAAGTAAGAAGGGAGAAAGAGAAGGGAGGGGAAGGAGGGGAAAGAAAAAATAAAAGGAGGAAGCTGGTGTTGAAAAAACCTGGTCTCTTGTAAATAGGTAGCCTTGGCAGACAATACCAACTTAGATAAGGACAAGCGAGTCATAGGCAGAGTCATAGTGAATTGTCCCCTGAACCTTCACCCAGCCGATACCTGGTTCTGAAGATATCTGTATTCCCCCTGAACACCCACACTCCGTTGTCATTCCCTTCCCCACATCCTGCCTTTCTGTGTTTATAACCCCTGTGTGAATTAATTACAATTTGAGAAAAAAATTTATAAAATTAGATACTTTCTGTAAACTATAGATTAGACATTGTATAGCTGTCACCCCAAGAACGCTTTCTTTTGTATTTCTCAGTGCTGTCTCTTTGTAAGTCTTTGCATTTTCTTTTAATTGTTCACATTTTCCAAAAAGCCAATATATTATTCCAATTGAATAGAAATCAAATATTGTTAAAGATTTAAAAAAAGAAGAAGCCCCACCCAGTGGGTGGTCCTTACTTGGAGTGTAGGCTCTTGTAGGGTGAATAAAGTTTTAGTTCTTACAATAAAAAAAAAAAAAGAAAAAACCTGGTCTCATATGCACACACATATGTACACAGAAACACACACACACATGCATGCACACACAATTGTCATCTCCTTCCTATGAAGTCAGTTCTTCCTGAGTACCAACATCTCCCTTTCTCCTGCTGATTTTTCCCAATTACATTTGGTAACTGAGTACCAACAGCAGTTACCAGATAATTCTCTCAGCTATTGTAAAACCTCAGGCTCAGAGACCTGAGCTGGCTGACTATTGCCAGCCACCCAGAGAACAAGCTTCCCAGTGTGCCTGAAGGTGCAGCTGGAGGAGTTCAGGAAGCAGAGTTAGTCTGTCACTCCTGATTCTCAATGCAAAGCAGAAGTCACTCAGAAGAGTTTCAACCCCCCACTGCCCTCCCTGCCAACGCACACACCTTCTCTTTTACAGTCCTGTACTGGGTGCTACCTCAATAATGACTCATCAGTAGGTGTCTGTCAGGTTTGGTTGACCATACACCTGCTCCTTCTTTCTACCTTGCCTTAAATGGAAGAGAAAAACAAAATACAGCCTTGAGCTTGAAACACAAGCACTCATAAATGAGCTCCTTCAACAATGCCCAAGGAGAATCAGAAAACAAAACCAGGCTTTTCTCTCTTGTGTATACCAGGGCCACCACAGCATATGCATTGTTCTGTCAAGGTCTAACACTTGCCAGAGTGATTGCTGGAACCTTCAGGGGAAAAAAGATTGTGTTTATAATGAGAGAAAAATGGATTAATCAAAAGTCTAGCCTTCAGCTGTCAGCACCAGCATACAATATGTCAATTGGAATATGAGATGCCTTTGACAAGAATACCATCTTGCTTGCTTTAGTCAATCTTACTTGGGGCAACCTGATTTAAGCAATGATTTTTCTCTGCAACAGATGAATGCTGCCCAACAAAATCAATAAGCTATAAAAGTTGTGGCATTGATTTTAGAATAAAATGGCTGTTTCAAAAGAAGGCAATCATATCCGAGTATTCGCAGTGCTGACAGCCTGTTCAAGTCTCTGGAGAGATCAAATGCAGAAACGGATCCCCTTTTTGAAATATACATAACTTGCTTCATTCATCACTCTGTGGATTTCAACCTATAAGATCACCAGAGCTTGAGTTTTACTGACTCTGTCATCAATTGGTGTAGCTCTGCAAATGCTTGATAAGATATGTTGTACTACCTACCTATGAATGTTTCTGTGTAACACCCTTCCTCACCATGCCCGAACCAAGCATGCGGCCATGCCACCTGATGTATATCAAAACTCCATTCCAAACACGTGCCAGCTTCCCAGAGTGTGTGCACTCTGACCATGGTCTGTGGTAAGGGGTAAGGCCTATGAATTTGAGGCCACAGATTTCCCATGGTTTAGGCATACATAACATGGAATGTGTGTTCGTCCATCAACTGTTGAACATGATGTCTTAACATTCCTTTTCAATGGTGTTCCTCTTGACACTTCTCTTCGGAGCTCACTGACCCACTCAGCTTCCCGTGTGTATTTGCACCTTTGCAGCACACTGAGCTTTACCTGAAAGAGGATGTTCCCTTGACTTTCTCTGCATCTAAGGATATACAAGCACATTTATATTTATTTTAGAAGTAGAAGAGTGAATGAGATAATGAAGCCTAAGATGCCTAGTGTATAGGAAATGTTCACTAAGCATTAGCTTTTATGATTCACTTATGCTAACCTGCTCTTGGAAGCCTAGGCTACATAATTCTATGCTTATTTCTTCATTTAAGCTTTGAAAGGCTGACTTTGTTTGGATGGATTTTTTTTTGGTAGCTAAGAAAGAAAACAAACATATCATTTTAATAAATATGAGTGTTTGTAGATTTACATAAATATACATCAATAAAGTAAAGCTCTTCATTTTGGGCAAAAGTAAGAGAAACATGCAGTCAGTCCTTTCTTTAGATTTGGTTCAGAATGAATTAGAAATACTTTTTAAGCTGTTCTTAGATCAGCGCTGTTTATGGTTATGATTATTTTAAAACTTAAATCAGCTAAGGGCCCACTGGCAGAAAGCAACTTTTATATTATACTAATTAACTTATTTTTATACGTGTTGGTATTTTGCCTGTATGTATGTCTGTGTGAGGGTGTCAGGTCCCCTGAAACTGGAGTGCAAGACAGTTGTGAGCTGCTCTGTGGGTGCCAGGAACTGAACCTGGATCCTCTGGAAGAGCAGCCAATACTTTTAATTGCTGAACCATCTCTCCAGCCCAGGCAGAAAGCAATTTTTAAAAGATTTTTCTGTATGGATTTTGTCATTAGTGATGTAGTACAAGCACTGAAATAGAAGCTGCAGACACCCAGATGGGGCATCTCAGAATACAGCTTAACACACTACTGGGTTCCATGCTTCTGTGATTTGAATGAAAATGGCCCCCCACAGGCTTATATATTTGAAATCTTGGTCCCATTTGGTGGAACTGTTTGGGAAAGATTAACAGATGTAGCCTTATTGGAGGAGGTGTATCACTGGGGTGGGTTTTGACGTTTCTTTTCTTTCTTTTTTAATTGGATATTTTTTATTTATATTTCAAATGTTATCTTCTTTTCCAGTTTCCCTTCCAGGAACCCCTCATCTCATCCCCTCTCCCCCTGCCTCTATGAGGGTGTTCTCCCACCCACCCACCCACTCCCATCTTCCCTTCCACCCTGGCATTACCCTACACTGGGCCATGGAACCCCCACAGGACCAAGGGCCGCTCCTTCCACTGATGGCCAACAAGGCTATCCTTTGCCACATACTCACCCAGAGCCATGGGTCCCTCCATGTGTACTCTTTGGTTGGTGGCCCAGTCCCCAGGAGTTCCAGGGGGTCTGGCCAGTGGACACTGTTGCTCCCCCAATGGGGCTTCAAACCCCCTCAGCTCCTTCAGTCCCTTCTCCAACTTCTCCATCAGGGACCCCACATTCAATCCAATGATTGGCTACGAGCATCCACCTCTGTATTTGTCAGGCTCTGGCAGAGCCTTGGAACAAAATACTCACAGGAGGAAATAAAGTGTGGAGCAGAGACTGAAGGAAAGGCCCTCCAGAGACTGCCTCACCCGGAGATTTCAAAACCTATTGTTTCAAAAGCCTATGCCAGACCCAGTTAGCTTTCTTTCTCCCTCATGCTTCTGGAACAGAACATATAAGCTTGCAGCCACTACTGCTATGCCATCCATACCTGCTGCTATGCTCCCCACCGTGATGTTCATGGATTCTAACCATCTACAATCTTGAGCTTCCAATGCTTTGTTTTATAAGTTGTCTTCATCATGGTGTTTTGTAATGGCAATAGAAAAGTAACTAAATCACATGCTAACATGAGACTTTGCCCAGTCCCAAGAAATCAGAACATCCAAAAGAACCTGAATCTTACTTATAATATCTGTGAGAGTGCACTTGTGTATGAGGACCTACAAGCACATGGGTGCTTTTGTGGGTGAAGGTTTATACTGTGTGTCTTCCTTGATCAGATTTCATCTTTTACATTGAAGCAAATGTCATACTTGAACCTGTTCTCTGCCTCCCTGGATCTTCAAATATAGATGAGCCATCATGCCTTTGTGTGTGCTGGGAATCTGAACATAGCTTCTCCTAGCTGCACAGGAAACACTTTTACAGCTGAACAATGTCTTATACCCCTGAGTCTCAGGTTTTATACATCCCTTTCCCAGGGTGATTTTGACATACATTAACATATCCGAAACACTGATTTTGTTTTTTTATACCTAGCAATGAGTTGACAAAGTTTTCTAGACCCGAGACAAAGCCTAACAGGGCTAAGAGTAATTAGTGAAACAAAAAGCCATGTAATTAATTGTTCATGAAACCCAGTAAGAGAGGCAACATTTGTTTGTGATTGTTTTAAAATACTTCTTTGGTAATACACACTGTTAATCCCAACACTTGGGAGGCAGAGACAGGTGGATCATTGAGTTCAAGGCCAATCTGGGCTACACAGAGAAACCCTGCCTTGAAAAACAAAACAAAACAAACAAACAACAGCAAAAACTCTCCTAGACCTCTGTCTCTCAAAACAGTTTAGCATCAAGGGAAATGGAGCACACGCCAGTTCAGCTGATAATGCCCAGTGATTGAAAGCAGAATCATTTACCCAAAGACTCTACCCTGCCTGGTACAACTCAAGTGCTCAATAAGTGATGTTAAATTATTAAGTACCAAGAACGTATTGTTAGCTTCAATAGTAAGTACCTCTGTGAAGGCCTGTGCCCAGCACTTCTGGGAAACACAGCAGCAGACTTCCCAGAGGAGGTGAGACTTGTGTGACCCTTAAGGGTCACTAGAAAAAAAGCAATCCAGGCAGATCAATGTGTTCCCATGGACATAGGAGAGGCTTTATACAGTTGAATAATTCAAGTGGTTGCCATCATCCTCAGCCACAATGACTGGGGCCCATGACCATGACCACAGAGATCCTGTACTATGTCTTCACAGAGAGGAAAAATTAAAGTCCCCCTTGAAAGTGCAGGGCCCTCAGAGCTGCCCAAGCACAATGGAGGAAGAATAGAATGATGAGAGAGCGCCTTTGCAATAGCACTGAAGTGGAAAGCCAGCCTCTCCATTGATGTTGACTTGAAACTCTTTGAGTTGACTTGAAAATGAACTGGTTCCACTCAATAGTTTGACAACTGAGGGTGAAGAAGCATTTTGTGGATGAGGATTCACTGTTCACAGGAGACAAGGAAATGGATACAGCATCCGGATTGCAGAACTCAGTTACCAAAGATGAGGCTGAAAGTGACAAGGGAGAGGGCCCTGTATGTAGGAAGGGCTCAGAGAGCAAGAAACCTGTCCAGGATCCCTAGCTCAGCAAGCAGGGAGGAGCTGTGGAGGGACAGCAATGGGAAAGACATAATTCCATCCACCTGAACTCAGATCTGAGTGGAGATTCTATCCAGTACCACATCTTATCTTATTGAGCTACTGAGATAGACCTCATGCCTTTGGACTGGTGTGAGTTCTCTTGTGTTGGTCACCATATGTAGCCCTGTATCCTGTTGCCTATCTTCTCTCCTAACTGAAAAACAAATGAGCAGTAATAATCAACAATTTTTGGCATTATATTTTAGGAAAATAAATTCTCAAATTTATCAAGAGAAAATGTATGCTTTCAGCTCATTTGTTTTGTGGTTTCCTGCTTGACAGAACAATACCAGAGTTAGTATCTGTACTAAGTGAAATATATCTGCAAAATCACTGGGTTACATTCCCTGACAAAGAATGACAGGTACTCCTCAGCACAGAGTCTGTATCAACTATGACAAATGTCTTCCGTGATAGAATATTTCCCATTAAAACAATTCATTACACACATTCAAGTTAGTAGTTGCTAGTTGCAGGGTGTCAAAAACTTACAGGAAAGAACCTACATAACTCTTTTGAGAGGAGGGAAGCTTTGTGTTCAGTGAGCAGAAAACATAATATCTGGATCGCACTTGTACACACTGCACTAGGATGTCATGTCTTTCACCTTCACTCATTATTGTGTGCAGACAGCTGAGCCCTGCCATCGAGATGAGCCTTCACTCAGGGTTATTTGTGTGTTGTTTCTTTCCACCAAGCAGATAATTGCTGTGGAAAGTACCAGCATTTATGAAGTTTTCTTACTTTGTTGTGTGTGTCATGTTGATAATATACTATGTGTTTCATCACCTGTGCCCTTTATTAAACCAAATAGACAGATGGATTCTTTACTGATTTCAGTCAGCCTGCTTAATGTTCAATGTAATTCAAATAAATACCCCTCTTTCCCTCATGCACAAGATCAAACAAAAAACCAGTATGCATGTAGTCACAGCTAATGCTGTGTCCCTGGGAAACTCCTTCTTCAATTTTATCTTCTTCCCTCTCTTATAGTTTCAATTCTGCTATTGCTAGGCATTGGGGGAAAGTCAGAGCAAATTTTGTGGAAAATAGCCACTTTCAAAGCAATCTAGCAGTGTTATCTGTAGAGGTAAATCTTTTTTAAATACCACAAACTTCAACATGCATCTGAGTCACGCTGGATGGTTTGTTAAAACACAAATTTCTCGGAATCACCACCAAACACACAGATTTTCTGGGTCACAGTGCCCCCCAGACTTTAATGCTAACATGTGCCATATGATGTTGATACTTTTGATCTAGAATCCAAACAACAGGGCCTTTCTTTTAGCCCAGCAACTACCATCTCCATTACAGCAATTAGTGGTGCTAGCTGCTCTCCTCCTTAACTCATAGAACTAATGCTTCTTTATGTTTAAGGTGTGGTGGGTGAAGCATGCATATGGACATGTGTGTTTGAATCCAGAATATGACATGAATGTCCTTGGAGCTAGAGTTACAGGCAGTTGTCATCTAATGTGGGTGTTGGAAACTGAATGTGGGTCTTTTGCAAAAGCACTATGTACTATTAACTGCTGAACCATAGCTAGCCCAATAATCATTAATATTTTTTAAGACAGAGCCTCAATATGTAACTCTCACTGCCCTGAAATATTTTATGAAAACCAGACTGACCATCATGCTGCTTCTTGAGGTACAGTCTAGGCAGTATACTGAACTCATCTAGATGCTATGAGCAAGAATCTGGACCCATGATGGGAGCATGTTTTTTAGGTCATACCCATGTACCTTCCAGTACTGACTCTCCAACATTGTCTCCCCGACCACAGTGGACTCACTTGAGAATCTTGAATAAAAACATATTCCTAAATTCTGGCTGTAGGTTATGATTTAATTGACCTGAACACACCCTTGATATAGATGTTTCAAGGCTTCCCAGATACTCAAGTGCAGACAACACCCCCAAAGAGTAGCCTATGAATAAACTCTTTACAATTTCTTTTCTTTTTTTTATTATTGTTACTACTGCTTAAACTTGTTCCTTGATGATTTCATACATGTATATAATACATTCTGTTTACTCTCAACTCCTGTTTTGTACCAGGTTCCTCATCCCATCCTGCAGGAAACTCCTTAAGTAGGTGGGTAAATAACCCAAAATAGCTTGAGGAAGTTCCTTAACTAGGAAGATTAACAGCTCAAATAGCTTTGATCACATTCACTAGGCCCCTTCTCTGCCAAAGTAAGCAAAAAAAAAAAAAAAAAATTTCTGAGAGTCTCCCTCAGAATAAAGGAAGCTGAGCTTCAATGAAGACTCTGAGACAAGCAAGACTGCAACTAAGACTGATACCAGACCAGGTGCTAGGCAGAGGTGGAGACAAACTCAAGTACCTGTAAAGAACACTCTCCAACATGATATGAGCTGCCTGCAGGCTGTACAGTATGCTCCAGGCTCCCAGCTTTCTGAGACACTACCCATGCTTTAGTGGGCTTTTGTGGTGCAGCTGTCGTTCAGTGATTTCTGCTCTTGTAAGTAACTCTAATAAAACTCTTTGGTTCACCCAAGTTGGACTTTGGTGATATCTGTACTTTGGTCTGTCATGAGTTCCCTGGTGACGTGTGTGTTGCATCTCCCCAGAAAATGTTTTGTCACACAACAACTCCAACTTGTCTTGTCTCCTAACAACCTCTGCCATTACTCCCTCTTCCCTTCAAGTCCCTTCTTCTCAGATTCATGTCTTCTTGCTTAATCTATGCTACACTGATTCTAATCACCTGCGTAAAAACAAGTTTAGAACTACGCATTGGAGTCTGAAGGGCTCACTCCTGAGTATACAAGATGGTCTTTGGTTTTTAAACAAAGTGTTTATATTAACCCTGAGAGATTTATAGAATGTCACAGTAGTATAAGAAGAATGTCAGAGAAGATGGGAAATGCTATCTTCAGGGAAGAGCAAAATACAAACACAATCTTACAGCACCTGAGGTAGGCTTCACTGGACATGCATAAGACAAGATCTGTTAATAGCCAATCGTGGACCAGGAAAGAGCTTATGGGGCTCTTCTCCTTCCTAATTAGCTAGTCCAAAATTTATTTTCTTGAACCATATTCCTTTAGAGAACGTGCAACTGGATTACCCTTATCTAATGCTAGGAGGGTGCCCTCAAACATATAATTTCTGTATTGAGATACAATTTGTATAGTATAAGATTTGCTTATTTAATGTATGCAATTTAGTGGTTTTGTGATAGTCATTGATGTGTGCATCTGTGAACACAATTAAGCCTACATTTCCATCATTTCAGAAGAAAAGCTACAGAGCAAACGGGATGCGTAGCATCCATTCCCTTCTGTGGCCCCTACACACTCTAAGAACCCAGAGCCTACTCTGCCTCTGCTTCATATAAATGCAATCATGTAATATGGAGTCTTTGGCTTCTTTCACTTAGCTTAATGTCTCCAAGGTTCATCTACAGTATAACATGTACCAGTAGTACACTTATTTTATCCAGTTTTACCTGTGGGCATTTGAGTTTCTGCTTTGAGGCTACTATGAATAATACTTTCATGAATGCCCAAGAATAAGTTCTAACTGAACATGTGCTTCTATTTCTCTGAGAGCAGAATTGTTATGATGTTAGGGTAAATCTATGTTTAACACCTCAATGGATTGCCAGCTGTGTTCTGAAGTGTTAATGCCATCAACCGCACCGTATATCCCTACCAGAAGTAATGACTTCAATTTTTCCACATCTTTATTAATATTTGTTGTTTATTATTGCCATCCTCAAGCACATGAAGTGCTATCTCATTGTAATTTTTATTTGCATTTCCCTAACGGCTATGATTGTGAGCATCCGCTGGCTATGTTTATTAGCCACTTACCTGTCTGCTCTGAAGAAATGTCAGTTCAGTGCTTTGTACTTTGAGAGGGTTATTTAAATTACTGATTGGATTATAAGAGCTCTTTTTAAATTCTGGTTGTAAATCCCTTTCTGGAAATAGGGATTGCAAATATTTTTGGCACTGTATTATTTGTGGCACAAAAACCTTTACTTCTGATCTAGCATCGCTAATCCATTCTTTCTTTAGTTGCTTGTGAGTTTTGGCATCATATCTAAGAAGCTGTTGCTTAAGAAAGTCACAAAGGTTTATGCTTGTCTTCTTAAAAATTTATAATTTAGCTCTTTCATTTATTCTTTGATCTAGTCAAGTTGCTTTTTGTGCATGATACTAAAAGGGGACCCAATTCATTTTTAGCATGTGGATCTGACATGCTAACAAATCATTCCAGCACTGTTTGTTAGAAAGATTATTCTTCCTCACCTCCCCAAATTGAATTGTCTTAGTATCTTCATTCTTTCAGAAAATGAAGAGTCATAAAAAGACAAACTAGCAATATTTTCTCAGATTAAAAGATTCACTGAGAATTAATTAGGTAGGTGGCTATGTGTACTGGATACTGTTCATGTCCTACAGCAAGTAAAGAGCCTAATTTCGCATTACTTGGACCCTGGTTAAATACTTCCTACAAGTTGGATTCCAGGAAAGAAAAACACATTGACTATAATTTCTATCTACTCTGCCTACATAGGAAGACAGAGGAGCAAACAGTAAATCCTGGTATATGTGCTGCTGGGGATAAGTGTGGACCAAAATGGAAACATAGTTCTGGGAAGGTTTATCTCTGAGGTGAAAGCTGAGCTTAGTCCTGAAGACTCAAGGAAAGGAAAGGCAGAGCGTTCTGTAAGACTAGAGTCCTTTCAAAGATGGGGAAGAGAGCATTTGGTGAAGAAGCAGAAAGAAAATCAGCTTGAAGGATCCAGCATACCTGCTTCTGGATTTGGGCCGAATTCTGTTGTCAAGGACATTAGACATAGGTACCTGAAGGTCTGGAGGTTCTCAAGCCTCACTTTGAATTTGAGCTTTGACACAATGTGATTCCAGGGTTAGCACGCCAACCTCAAATCCTAGGCTGCTTTCTCCTCATGAAAACATGACTCAGGCACTTACACTGCTCCTTAAATAGGGAAGTTTCCACCATGCGGATCTCGAGCACAGCCTGAGCATCCTTCCTTACAAGTGGTGCTCTAGCCTGAGTAAAACGGAAGCTGGAGAAAAGAGTAACCACCCCTTACTTAATGCCACCAGCTCTCAATCTGAGACACATTACCTGTGCCAAGTACCCCTTGGAGACAAAGGAGAGCCCTTGAAACTCTGAGAGCACCAGACTCCCAAACCCAGATATTGCTCACTCCTTCGGATGCAGCTGAAAAGCACCTCCATCAGGTGTCATCGAACAGCCCAGAAAACAGTAAGGACCATGGCCCACCAGGGTCAGGACACATACCTACATGCCTACCTGTAAATCTCCCTACCTTCTCTACCATCTATATCCCCAGGGACATCAATAGTGTTCAAAGGGTTCTGTTTGAGATGGACTTCTCTCCTTGTGCTTAGTGGAAAGGACCTCTTTGGGAATCATCTGCAGTATCCAACTGGAGCTCTGGCGGGGGAAGACTTGAGTGCTGTCGTTTGTTAAAAACAAAGGAGAAAAAAAGATATTCCTAAACATTAAGGAAGTCCTGCTTGTTACTACTAAGGAAATGGCAGAAAGTTTAATGGCAGTGGGAATACAGCTGTGCTGTCTAAATGTCCGCCACTCTCATCAGCTACTGACAAGTTTCCTTTTGAGCTGTTAGTTCTGTGCTGGGTAAAATGGAGATGGCAGAACCTACCTTCTGAAGCCACTGTGAGGATTAGTAGGAGAATTCCTGTTAAGGCTTAGCTAAATAGCATAAACTAAGTGCTCCTTTAATGCCCACTCTTAGTACTAGGGCTGAGGTTATTTCTCATTCTCACTATGGAAATCAATAAGGCTGTTGCATTACATAAATCGGTGTAGCTAGGACCAAAGCACAGAAAGGGAGAGAGATTTGCTTTGCTCACAGTTCCAGAGATCTCAGGCCTTGTTAGGCAGCATCATGGTGGCTGGTACTTGTAGGGAAGAAGACACTTCACCTCACAGTTGACAGTGTGTTGAGAAAGAAGGGGATTTGGGTACCAGGCTTAGAACTTCAAACTATGCCTCTGGTGAACTACTTACTCTAGCTAGGCCTTAGTTCCTAATGTGTTCAGATTCTCCCAAAATAGTACCACCAGCTGGGGACCAAGCATTCAATACCTGAGCCTATGGGGACATCTCATATTCAAATAACAGATGCAACACACTGAAAATAGCCACATGTTTTCTCTGTGTGTAAAAAAGCTCAGAAGTGAGCCGGGGCCACAGCCACATGGACCTGTGCAATCACCTTAAGCTCTGTGCTCTAAGTTGTGAGGACATTGTATTGCTCTTGTATTGTCCCAAATTATACCTTTCATGGACTTTTTATGATGGGAATTCGTCTATATTTGTTTAGAATGTTTTGTGTGCTGCTGAAGGGAAAAGCTTCCAGTTACTGGCAGAGAGATAGGACTGATCCCGATTTAGCTAAAGTCATAGTTCCTCCAAAAAAATCATATGAGGCTGTGATTATTCCATGAGCAGTGGGCATGGGCTGTATAATTAAGGAAGAGATACATCAACCAAAAATTATGATGATAAACAAGACGATGCTATGCAATTACCCTTCGCAGCAGTAACGCCGGCCGGCAGTTACCCAAGCCTCTTTTCACAGGACTGCTCACTTGAAAATCATCCAGCTTTGCTGTGGAGTTTGCTTAAATATTTAATTTACCTGCCTACAGAGACTCCGACTCCCTCTCTTCATCTGTTTTCCTTTGATCTATAACTTTTGCTTTTGCCATATCGACATTCAAAACTGTATCTTATCAAAAGAATTGGTTTTCTAAAGAAGTTTATTTTTTTCCTGAAGTCTCTAAATATAAACTAAAGTCTAATCAGTATTTACAACATAGAAGAAAGCCTAGTGTTCATGTATATTATTGAAGGGTGAGCTTGTGATGGAGAACTAACTGTGTGTTCTGTGGTCAAGTTTCAGCGAGAGATAGCTCAGGCCAATGGAACCCTGAGACTGGGCACATGGAGCAGTGGATTAGGAGGAGATTTAGAAGGGGGAAGGCTAACCATGTTCAAATGCAAACGTTTGAGAAACCTGACATTCAATAGAATACTGTAAAAACAGAGGTTTGGCTAAGAGCTCATACTCTTTAGGAAGGTCCAAGGTCAGTTTATAAGATATAAATCTACATTACAACATAAATCAGAAGATTCCATGCTGACCCAGAAAGTCCTAGTTTGGAAAACCAGATGGTAGGATTCAGAATTTCAGTCCCCGAGAAATTCAAGGAGTAAGCTAAGTCAACAGATCCTGATGAAGCAGGCAAAACAACCATCAGGAAATCTAAAAACACACCCAAAGACATGGGGTAAAGAGTGAAGGAAGAGTCCAATATTGAGATCCAAGGGCAGAAAGAGCCATACTGCTAAGTCAGTGCTTCCTAGCCAATAAGATACTTACAGGATCTAATCAGGGCCAGAACGGACTCAGACTTAGGTCATATGCAGGTGTGAGCCTTGACGCCACTGGCATTTTGAACAATACATATTTTGTAATAAACGGCTACTCCATGTCCTGTGCAGTGTTTAGAAGCATATCTAGCCTTTAGACACTAACCTCAAGTCATAAAAATTAAAAACATCTCCAGCCGTTGTTAAATAGCCCTGGGAGAGAAGCAACATTTTCTTTGGTTGAAACTAATAAGTGATCACAGCTTCTCGAGTTAAGTAGTTGCCAAGGTGAAGAGCCAGGATGACCATAGTGCTCAGTGCTTACTGATATTTGTAACATTCGTCTTCCCATAGTTCCTAGCTGAGCTTCCTTCTTGCTCTTAAGCATCAAGTCCTTCCTGATCATGTTTGTCATTTTTCTGATTCCTTCTATAAGAAGAATTCTTTTAGAAAATATCCATATTTACCCTAAACAATAGGTAGATGCCTCACAGTTCCTACCAGATGATAGTTACAAAGGCCTTTGCCTGTATCCATTTACTGTAACTACACAGGAGAAACATATCCTATTCCAAAGAAGTCCCAAATTTTAAAGGATCCATAGTAAATTCCACCCTTGGTGAAATGAACATGTGATGCTGGTTTCTAGTCAGGGTCTGTCTCTGGGATGCCAGACCGGGCACTCTGAAAAATCAGCAGGTTTAAAAATATTGCTCTTGCCAGTTGGGCAGCAATGCATGAAATGACAAGGATGAGGTGACATTGGTCACCATCTGGATCCCTCTGTCTATTGGAATCACATGACCCCTTGTCCTTTCTTTCAGTTGGCTATCAGTAGATGGACATGTCATGTCGAGATTAAAGGGAGTTGATGTAGTGGCTCACACTTATTATACTTTGAGCATTGAGAAGTTGATGCAGGAGAATTGACATGAATTCAAGGCTAGCCTGGACCACAGAATAAATTTCAGGACAGCCTGGACTAGAGTAAGATCCTTCCTAAAATAATCACACACAGACACACAGACACACATATACACAGATACACAGACAAATACATACACACACGTGTGCACACACACACATGCTTACACGCATATAGCACTCTAGAGAGGTATCACATAAAATCTTGACAGCACTCACATCCTTTCAGACTGGGGTACTCTGGGTAGCATTCAATAGCATCTGTTATGTGAATTATTGATAGATGGGAGGCAATTGCTCAGGCTTGCTGAAGAGAGCATTAGGAAAGCTTACCCATCCTGCTTTCCATGGGCAGGTCTTCCCTGTGTCAGGAAAACAGGTTATTTTTTAGAACGGCCAAAAGTATAATCTAATCTAATCATCATTTCAACATTGATATATAGATCTCTGTAGGTTTCACAGAGCATCTAAGAAGAACACGACTCATTTTAACCATAAGATTACTTGTTTTCTTTCCAGACTATGTTAAGTCTAGAATTTGCCCATGGGATTGGGTAGGAAAGGTTTTACTTGAGATAGCTTTAGGGTACTAACAGAAATTAGAGATATATCTAGTCTGCTTAAGATATTCTTAGCTGAATGAAGTCTTATTGTTAACGTTTCGTCTGGGATATCAAGTAAAATATTTCAACTTACCAAGAGTTTGTTTTTGTTTGTTTTGTTTTTATTGGATATTTTCTTTATTTAAATTTCAAATGTTATCCCCTCTCCAGGTGTCACCTCTGGAAACCCCCTATCTGATTCCCTCTCCCCATGCCTCTATGAGGGTGCCTTCCCACCCACCCACTCACTCCCACCTCCCCACCTTGTCATTCCCCCACACTGGGGTATTGAGCCCCGACTGGACCAAGGGCCTCTCCCCTCACTGATGTCCATCACTGATGGCCCTCCTCTGCCACATACTCAGCTGGAGCCATGGGTTCTTCCATGTGTACTCTTTGGTTGGTGATCCAGTCCCCAGGAGCTCTGGGTGGGTCTTTACCAGGAGTTTAGAATAGATCAATTTTTGCTTTTATTTTCCCTGGACTTATCTTTATTATAATTTTGTATGTAAGGATTTTAAGATATCATAGAACTTCATTGTCAAAGCATATTAGTATGCAAAGAATTTTTATGGAATTATAAACTACCTATTGCTTCATTCCAAGATCTCGTAAAGCTCTGGAAATTATTAAGAAAGGTGTCAGTTGATCAAGTTTTAGTAGCAGTCACAACAATGATAAAAATCAAAGGCTCTTTCCAAACTAAAATCCTTTTTATTTATATTTCTCGTTAAATCTAATATGATTCTGTGAGGCTATTTATTGTTTCCATTGATTGTAAATAAGAACCTGAGACACAGAAGGTCATCTGCCTGATGTCCTTGTGGGTTAGCCAACACTCAGGCTCAGGCAAAGTCTACTTGCATCATGCATCCCATTTTTCTTATATATGAGCCAAAAAATGCTATTTCTATACTCTTACTTTTACTTTTATTTCACATTTATACCACCTCTGTCACTGTATTTTATATATAAATATACGTTTTATGTATACATAAATTAACTTACAATTTTATGCATACAATTTTGTGTGTATATAAATATATAAATTTGTATTTCCCTGGATTATGCTTGTTAATATGTTTAGAGCAATACAGGGAAATACTGCAAGGATCCAGTATTCATCCAGATGTCTTCAGTTTGAAGAACTCCCTAAATTCACAAAGTGGCTAAAGGCACTAACTCTCTACCAGGATCTAGAGGCAGAGAACAACCTAACCAAGACAGGAGGGGAGTCAAGGAACAGAGAGGCTAGCACATCCACCCCTATAGTTACTTCTGCATGGCAACTCAAAGGCTCTTTGTCTGCTTCCCTTCCTTCTGTCTTTGACACAAACAAGGGCCAAGAGAGCCAGCTGTCTCCTGAAAGTCACCTTTCAAGACCTTCATTCCCTTCCTTAAAACAGAATCTTAAAACCCTGTCTTCAACAGACTGGCCCCCAGTCAACATTTCAAGGTGGGGATGGGTCTCCCTAAGGAAAAGGGCACAGATATTGTCAAAAGATGCTGAACTGCCTCTTAAAAGGATGGAGGGCATAGGGAAGAAAAGGAGGAGGAACAAGAGGAGGAGGAGTAAGAGGAGGATTTGTTTTATTCTTAGGAATATGTGTACCCCTGATGGATCTTGAGTTGAAGTTGGAGTTGAAAGCAGTTGTGAGCTGCCTCACACCAGTACTGAGAATTGAACTCACATCCGTTTGCAAGAGTGGTACATACTCCTAATGATGAACCTATGGCATTGGTATTCTGTCTATGCAGAGTCTCTGGAGTAAGACCATCTGTGGCAGAGTACAGCCCCAGGCTGCTCGTTTTTAGTATCTACATGGAGATAACTCATGGGGTTCCTTAGAGTAGTCAGCAGTTTGGCCTAAGAGGAACCCTGGCCTTCCTTTCAGTAACAAGATGAGTGCACATATTTTTAAAAGCTGCTCTTTGTACTCCCTTTAAGTAAATATATAGATTTAAAAAGACAGAGGCAAGACTTGCATTTATGACTCACAGTAAACAATGCTATGGCAACACCCCCTCATCCCTGAAGCAAAAGCAAAGATTCTACCCTCCCCCATCTCTCAGCATCTTGTTAGTATGTAGGGACAGTTAGAACAAGTGGTTATATGAATGGACTGTTCAAATTGAAGTACAGGTAGGAAAAGCTAAGCTGGATATATTTTGCTTGACAGAAAACCCAGCCAGTGACCTTCTTTCAAAGCCATCTGTTTCCTGTTATTTGAGCAGCTCATTATTCATCCTCTTGCCCTTATTTACGTGTGTTTGCTTAGTGTGTGCTTTGGGGCCTTGGGAGGATGTTAGCAACTTCACTGAGTATTTTTAGCCTTTTTAATGTAGCTCTCCTTGTTCATAGCATCTTATTTGTCTTTCTATGCCCTCCATTAACAAGTCTCCTTTACAGACTTCTGTGGGGTGGACACTTGGGGGCTTGGCCCAGCCAAGGGAACTGGAGTGATGATTGTAATGCACAGTTCCGGGTTCAACAGACCTGAATCCAGTTTTGTCAATTAGTTTTTGATGATGACATCTACTGAACAGAATCTCTTAGGGAGAGAGGAGAACTTGGCAAACCAAGTAATCTGGAACTTAATTCTGTCTGGTTCTTCAATGGGGAAATAAAAAGAGACTGGGGTGACCTCTGAGATACTTTGAAGTTATGACAGCCATGACTACAAGGGTTGAAACTAGAATAGACTCCAGAAAATAGGCAGGAGATGCAGGGATCATCATATCGCCACAAAAGAATCTATTTACTCAAATTTTTATTACACTGAGGCATGTTTGTGTAATGAGTATTTCCAGGTTAGCGTTTGATGGTGTCCTCTGCCTTCCTCCATTCACAGCATGCTCTTTGACCTCAGAACCAAGAGCCTGCAAACAAAATTGTCAGTTCCACAGTAACATAAAGCTCAAAGACTGGTGAACAACATTGTATCTCCCGTTTCTTTGACCCTTCACATTGGCAGAGTACTCCTAAGATGGTTCATCAAAGCGCCTCATGTGCACCTGGCAAATGGAACAATGAGACACACCAGTTGGCAGGCATAGGGGTGAAAAGCTTTCCCAAGTCTTTGGACTTGGGATTGAACTGTGGTGAGCCAAGCTGTCAGCCTCCTGGGGTAAAAAGTCGTTGTACTTTCTTAGAAAAGTCACCCATGTTTTGTGTCTCTAATTCTTGGCTTGTAAAATCACCATCAGAAACAGTAGTCTCTTGGCTACTTGATAATCATCACGGAGTTTGGAGGTGCTTATTGGTATTTTTTGTTTTTGAAGAATTTCCAGAATTCCAGACCTTAGAAATAATAGGAATTTAATGTGCAATATGATCACCTTCTTACAAATCTTCTTTAGAACTGTCTGTGTACACACACATGTGAAATTGTGAAATGCCACTAGGCTTTGTGGTCACTGGAGAATAAGAGGAAGTTATAATCTGTTACTTAAGATATTAGTCTTAATACAAAATTGATATTGGTGTGTGTGTGTGTGTGTGTGTGTGTGTGTGTGTGTGTCACTCCTACATATGGGGAAAGAGAAGAGAAAAGAGAGGGAGAATAGTTCAAAGCAATTGATTGCTGTAATCTTTGAAGAATTCATTGACATGTTTTTGAAGATAGAGTTTGTTGCTTCTGAAGAAACACTAATGAATACTCATTTGCTATATTTCCCTTTCTAGAAGCTCTGTTTCATCAAGCCTGTGAATAAAGCTGGACTCTCTTCCCCACTGTACTTATAAACTAATGTTAGTCTGGAAACAGACCGTCTAAACAGCATTGCAAATCAAGAGCCCTGTGGGTAGGCTGTGGTAATGCTACTGTCACTTGCTGTGCGGTATTTATAATTAGTGTTCTTCCTTTATAACCAATTGTTACATAGCTTGGGTTTCTAATTACGGAAACAGAATGGGTGCTCACATTGAAGTATCATTGTTTTTACCACTGTAGAAAATGAAGATCTGTGAAAAGGAAGGGACCTTCCTTGGCCCCTTGCTTCCAACCAGTCTTTCCAGGTCAACTCTTACCTTGCCTCACTTGAAGACAGTAAATGATAACTGGATGCAAACTCCTTTCTCTAGAAATCTTTCTGGTTTGGTGAAGTGTTGACAAAGAAACATCTCTAATTCCAACTCAATTCTGGCTTAATTTCCTCTCTGAAAGCTGTAAGTGTGTGTTTGGCTGGTGAGTTAGACTTCAGGTATGGCTGCCAAGGCTAACTGCAGAGCAGGTGATGGTAAAATCCAGGGAGCACCTCAGCAGCCAACTATAAGTAGCTGGCTCAGTGGTGATCCTGTCTAGCCCAGTGAGCGACGGAAGAGACTACTTGGCTGGTAGCTGGTTCCCTCCTGACTAGTGGCTCTCTCCTCCTTAGCTTGTTACTCTTTGAGTAAATACCAACTGAGGCTTTGGCATACGAGTGTTGGGCAGGGAAACAGACCTGTACACTCCACCTGCAAAGGCAGAGGTAACGGCATTTTCAACAGCTCTCTATTCTATTAATAACTCTTTTAGGACAACTTTTGCTTTCGTTAAAATCATTTGTCTCTGGACAATTTCTACTACTTTCTGTGACTATAACAAAATACCCCAATGCTAGATGGTTTTTAAAGAGGGGAGGTTTATATAGCCCATTGTTCTGGAGGTTCATCACCATGAACATAGTTCTGGTGGAACATCACCATGGCTCTGGTAAGAACCCTCTTGGCTGCTTAACAATGGCAGTCACATTGTAAGACAGAAAGTCAGACTGGGGTCCCCTTAAGAACTGCAGTAGTCCCTCCTCACAGAAGCATCCAAAATGACATCATTACCTTGTACTAAGTCTCAGATCTTAGCAATTTCTCACAGAAACACCACTTCAGTGGACAAGCTTCCAACACATAAAACCTCAGGAGATATTTGATTTCTGCACCCAAGGCACAGCAGAAAGGATTTCAGAGTGCC
>NW_021604566.1:11023011-11035689 GCF_004785775.1 Grammomys surdaster | reverse complement strand
GAAAAGGAAAGAAAAGACCTACTTAATATCTGAGCTTGCCAATGAAGTCATGGAAATGTTTTAAAAGCTATTTGACAAGGGTCTCCAACTCTGATCTAATTGACTTAAGAGGAAAGACCTACCCTGAATGTGGGCAGCACCATCCCCTGGGCTGGGGTCCTGGACTGAGGAAAGAGGGGAAAGTTTTCCCAGATTCACCTTCCTTTCCTTCTTGTTCCCGAAGCCTGAGGGGGTAACAGTCCCAGCACATGCTCCTCTGCCATACCTTCTGCACCAGAATAAATCTTCTTCCTCCTCTTAGCTGATGTTTGTCCAGTATTTGGTCACAGAAACAAGAAATATATCAAATACAATCCAAAACTGTCAGATTTTATGGGTTTGTGAAAATTTTATCTGGCTACAGAGCTCTCTTTAGAAGAAACTTGACAATTGTGAAATCTAAAGCTAAATGAGATGATGTCAGGTCAGAACATGTGAAACTGAAGTGTCTAGATGACAGCTCTGGAGAGATGGATGAAATGTTCCTCAGATCAGCACAGAACTGAATAAAGAGCTGTATAAAAATGGCTGCCAGGGGCAGTGACATGGCTCAGCAAGTAGAAGAGCTTGCCACCAGGTCTTAGGATCTGAGTTCTATTCCCAGGACCCACATGATAGAAAGAAAAACAAGACTCCCACAAATTGTCCTCTTATCTCCACATGTGCACTGGGCCAAATGGACACACACACACACACACACACACACACACACACACACAAACTAAATTAAACTATTAAATATATTTAAATGACTTATTTTCTTAGTGATTTTATGTCTCAGACACTCCATGCCTTTGGAGGACTGTCTCTTTGGTGTGAGTAGGTCATTGGGATGCATACCACAACTTTTTCCATCACTACATCACAAGCCCCACTATAAAGCTGCTGTTTTTGTAATGCAAAGCCTATATGTCTGAGCATCACTTAATGATGCTGGAAGCTGAGAGCGGAATCACTGTCCCCAACACAGAGCCACTCAGCCTAGATACTGCTGCTTTGCTTTATGACTTCTGATTGTGGCCCTGTTCAGAGGAAATTGAAGATCTGGGGCCAGTTTGACAAGTGAAGACCAATGTATCTGAAGATCCTGAGGCTGAAGTAATTTTATCTCAAATTACACAGCTACTGTGTCCCTTCCCACTTCACTTTGCATTATTCTACTTCTATTTCATCAGGAAAATGACTGCAAATATCATTTGGCTGTTAAAAAATCTTAAAATTCTTGAGTAGAAGAAGATCTGTAAAATTTAAAGTATTTAAGATGAAAGAGCTTCACAAAGTTGGGACAGGTCTGATGCCTAACTGCTTGTCTGAATCAATTGCCAATTTCATAAGTCTCAGATTATTATAATGACTCTCATTTTTTTTTCTTGAGCCTGAACATCTGTAATGACTACTATTGCATTTAAATCACATTGGGAAAATTCCACCCTTTCCAAGTAGCATATTATATGAAATGCCAAGGACTTTTTGGTGGCTCTTCCGAGGTGTCTACTTCTGGTGACATGTCACTATGGATTGCAGTGAAACCATTTTCTTAAAGATGCGATGCCCTGCTTATTCAACACTCTCCCAAGACTCTCAGGGAGCTGAAAATTCTTGTCGCCTGGCAATGTGGCTGCCATGCTGTCATCATGGCACAGTGCCTTTGTACTGACACTCCTCTATGTCTGTAATACCAGAAACAGAAAAACATAGTACATACAGTATACACAGTGATATTTGAGAAGGATACTAGACAATTATAATACTGGTTCTTGTGTTTGCTATTTTAACTTTTACTGGCATGCAGTTTTCTACTTATAAACAAATAGTTTCTATGGGATGCCAACAGGAGCATGGTGGATCTCCTGTCACTGTTCCTCTCTATGTACATCAGTATGCTGTACTTGGTGATGGCTCCATGCTCGCTAGGTTTATATAAGTATACTCTGTGATGGTTCCTCAGGTGGAATCACCTAACAACACACTTCTCAGAACACATCCTAGTTATTAAAATGCACGTGGCTATGTTAGAGTTGCTTAGAGATGGGCATGGGCAGAGAACCTTGCCTTTATTTTAGTTATTTGAATCTCTAAGAAGACCCTAAGCCTAATATCTGTCAGTCTGACTGCTACTTTTATGTGATTCTTCCAGATCTTTCTTCCTAATTGGCTTTCCCTGTTTGTATTTTCCCGGGTAACTTCTAAGATTCATGTCACATAAGTAATTTTCACACCAGTTTCTGCCAGCTGAGAATGAAGTTCAATTTTATTTTGAGAAAGTTCTAATGACCTTGGTTGAGTTTTTGAAGAGGATGTTTCTCCTGCTGGGGTCTTTTTAAAAATTCTTCTAAGCCATTATCGGAAGAGTGATTACTCTTCCTATTCATAAGAATGGCCGTAGATTTAAAACTAATTATAGCAGTAACCTGATGCTTGAATCAGAGAGAGGCTATGTAGTCTCCTACAGTCTCTACCCTATGACAGTTCTTCACATTTCACGAGCACGTGTTTTGCAAAGATTTTTATTTTACTTTTCATTATCATCATCATTATTAATATGTATGATGTAGTAAGGGAAGGTGTATGCATTCCACAGCAGGTATATGGAGGTCAGAGCGCATTTCTCTCCTTCCTTTTTGTGTGGGCTCCTAGGATTGAACTCATGTCACTGTGCTTGCATGAGAAGCACTTTACTCTGCTGAGCCCTCTCACCACCTGGGCAAGTCTGATAAGTATCTTAAAGGAACTCTTTGGACCACTGTACAATGACATACTGAAGACAGCTTTATTCTTAGACCCCTGGAAGAGGTCCTAGCGTCTGGGTTTGTTTTGGTTTTTGTTTGTTTGTTTGTTTTGCCTTTAGTCCATTATTTACCCCATCCAAGAACTGCTGTGAGCTTTTCAGAACATAAACCAAGTTGTATCCTCAGAATAATCACCAGTTCTTTTCCTGGGCTCCAGGACTGACCTCGGGTGGCTCACACAGTGATTTCCCCACCCTTTTGAAATCTCACTTATTTTCACTCCTTTCTAAATGAATTGCTGTCCTCCTGGAACCCTTAGGGATTCAGGGTTATTCCAACCTTCAACCCTCTTCAATCCTCTGACCTACTGCATGGAATTCTCTTCCCCTGAGTCTCTGAGTGGCTCAAGTTCACCTTCTGATGCTGAGATCCCTTCTAAAGCTGTTCTCCCTCCACACACACATCTCCTGACACTATCCCATCAACCTCTCTTGTGTATTTTTACAGAGTCTTCCACCACCCAAAGAAACTTGTTTGCTTTCTCTTCTTCACTAAACATAAACCCAAGGAAGGATCAGAGAACCGTTGCTTTGTTACATTCTCCATGCCGAGAGGAGTTGAGACCAGTGAGAAGTTATGTTCCAAATGTATTACAAGACGTGTTTGCTCCCAGTCATAAAAGTACAGAAATAAGCCTTCCTTTCCCTGGATGTTCCCTACTGTCCCCATGACCCCATACGCTATGTGTTGTGTGCAAGAGTCTCTGACTTCTAGTTGCATACATCATCCATGAGGTATCGCTTATGGCTAAGTTTTTAAAAATGGTCTGAGTGGTTGCCAAGACTAACCTAAATCCATAAGAAACCCACGAGCCTTATTTTAGAAATTAATTACATGGAACATTTGATGATAGCTTCTAACTACTAAGGAACTATGTTGATATGAGCACAGCTTCTGCACATTTCTCTTCCTACAAAACTGTGTGGGAGAAAGGGAGGCAGAAAGGAATTACCAACAGCCCACATGCTGAGAAATGAGCTCCTGAATAATTAGAACTCTCTAGATTTCTGTTAGTCATTTGTTTTTTTTTTTTCTTTTCCTAGAATCCTCAAGTCCATCTTTAGGAATGATGAAAGCCACCAAGAAAATAACTATGCCTTGCTGATTTTTTTCTTCAGTCTCTGGAAAGAGAATAAAGTTAATCTATCTAGGGATTCATATAAAATAAAAAAAATCAGTATGAAAAATGCTCTGGATTGTTAATAGAAACAATTTATTTCTTTTTTGGTCCCACTGGAAGATGGTACCATTTAATCCAGTATTTTTCTGACATTCTGTTTTATGTGATTAGAGATGCTTGCAATGAATAAGAACTGATTTTTTATGTTAATGTATTTCCCAAACTTCTGGCATATTGTCTGCTTGGCCTGATAACTTAGTTTCCAGAAATCTGGTTTTCTTTGGTTTAACAGCCTTTGGCACATGGTAAAGAAGAGGTGATCTGTTCATCCAGTCATTGCTATATGCCCAGTGTGCTCTTGCCAATGCTGAAGATGCAGAGTGAGGCACATCACAGGGTTATGATTTCCTGAGACCTTTCCCCATAACCAGCATACTGAAAAGGGCAATTCCATTTTTAAATTCTGGAGGATTTCCATACTGAAATGTGACTTGGAGACATAGAAAGGTCACTAGTTTGCTGCAAAAATAAAGTTGTTCATAATTAAATGTGAAGTGGGGAGAAAGCTGAAAATGAAAAAAAATAAATAAAGCAAGATTTGGCAT
Organism: Grammomys surdaster; assembly: GCF_004785775.1. Lineage (NCBI taxonomy): Eukaryota > Metazoa > Chordata > Mammalia > Rodentia > Muridae > Grammomys > Grammomys surdaster. The sequence goes on along the minus strand of NW_021604566.1, from coordinate 11,031,136 downwards.
TGATCTCCACACTGGTATATTCACTTTTTACTTGCAAAATTATAAATTGTGCTAGATTTTTATGTTAACTCCTAAGCACGAAAATAATACACTAGAATTAAGCATAGCTGCGTTGTTTTAAATGCACATACTCCTCGCTTACAAGACATGTAATAGGACATTCTGTTCAGGAAACCTTGTAACCTTTAGGCTAAATCTCTTATAGCTACAACTTTAACATGAGAAATAAGTAATAAGCCATCTCTCAAAGGTGAGTCAATGATATGTAATAGGTGAAGCTTTTCCCCATTCTATAGACTGTTGCTTTGCTTAGATGCTGGCATCCTTTACTATACCGATGGATTTAGCTTCATTTATTTAATGCCTGAGCTATCAGTATCCTGTCCAGAAAATCTTTTCCTGTGCCAGTGAAATCAAGCCTATTTCTTACATTCTATTCTCCCAGATTCTGGGTACCTGGTCTTGTGCTGAGGCCCTTGATGCATTTGAAGTGAGATTTTATGCTGGGTGATGGGTATAAGTCATCTAGATAAAGCCAGTCAGTTTTTCCAGCTCCATTTGTTGAAGATACTATCTTTTCTCCTATTTATACTTCTGGCTTCTTTTGTTTTTGTGTGTGCTTTTTGTTTTGTTTTGATTTTTTTTTGCTTATTTGGGTTTGTTTTTATTTTGTTGGGTGTTTTGTTTTCTTTTTTGAGAGAGATAAAGAACAAACACGAACTTGGATTGTTGGAAGGTAGAGAAGATCTGGAAGAATTGAGAGAGAGAAAAGAATATCATCAAAATATATTATATGAAACAATTAAAAATAAATAAGATATTATGCTATTATAAAAGAAGTTATCCAATGAGATTGAGTTGCTGTAGAGAGGAGGTCTCGAGTTTCAGAATGCTCACTGCACTCACACCTTGCACTGCATTTCACTACATCTATGTGTCAGTGGTCCAACTGTTGCTCCTTGTAAAGCAAGACTGACATTAATATGGGGCTCTTCTGAAACTGCAAAATTTCCAGAATATTCTTCTCTATGCATCCAACTTAATATGCTCTGTGACAGGCAAGCTTCCAGGCTGTGAATTACCACTGAAGTGTTGCTATCTCAGCCCTCCTTCTGTTTGATTCATTGCACAGATTGTTTTACATGATCAGACAATCGGCTCAGCCTCCTCAAGGCCACGAGGTCTTGAGGGTATCTCCTAAGAGCTTAGATTTGCTTAATTCTGAATCTCCTAAACTGATTATGTCTGTGCTAAAATAAAAGGCTTTGAAGACACTGTAATAAAATGAGACGGAATAATAATAGTTGAAAATTAGAGTCTTAAAGGATAGGCATCTCACTTCCTGTTCACCTCTCATTGTATCTACAGGGTAATTCATCTATGGCAGAGGTATCATGTATTATAGGAATTCATAGGTCAAATCAATGGCAAATCTATGCCTAGAGCCCAAATGCCATTGCTGCATGCTGGTGCTTTCCATACCAATCATCTTCTAACAGAAAGTTATCCCATCCCTTTGATGATTTTTGCCTCTGATCCTGCTTAGAATGAGTGTAGCTTCCCATTGACAACTGGAATAGAGCAGGGAATAGTAACTATGCTGCCCAAGAACCAGAAATCATTCCATGAAAAGACTAAGGAAATCTAGACTGTCGCATTTAAGCAATTTTGATTGTACTTTGTAGGAGGTACTGGAAGGCTTAACCACACAGTACAGTTGCTCCAAATCTATACTCTATTCACCCAGCTGTTCCTTAGCCATAGTTCTTCTCTCCCTGTTCATTTCCAGATCACAATGACCACTCAGGGCTTCTCTTCCTCTCAAATGCAGTGTTGTACTCTGACTTTCAGTTGCATTTACGTTCCAACCTATCTGTGCCAGCTGGGTTACAACTGGCTACAGTTACTAGGATGGTGTCTTCATGCATTCAGTAGTATATAAGCCCACAAAATATAGTACAATAATAATGGGCTATTATTTTTATGAATGCTAAAATGAACACCTTAGAGATATTCAGTAAGAGTATGTGTAGCCATTTTTTTTCTTGTGAATTATATCCGTGCATGACAACTTTAAAAGACTGAGGAGATAGAGATAAACAAAATTTAATAGCTTAGCTAAGGCCTTAATGGATCCATTTCAGACTATTGGACTTATAACTGAGGATTCTTCTATACAGTATGTTTCCGAAGTGGATTATGGAAGAAAGACAATGTAGGACTCCAAGCATTTGGCCAAAGAAATAATCTTTGCTTTTCCTTGTCCATGACACCAGCAAAGTAAGGTCAGATGGACTTGCATGCATGCATTTTCCATCAAAATGGCACTGTTAACATGTATTAGATTTTACTGATTTTTCTTATTTAATTAAGGTTTATTACCTACTAGTTTATATTTTCAAACATATCTAATAATTCCGTTTTCCTGAGGCTTCCTGAAGTCCAGATATGAGGATTCTTGTGACTTTGGGTGCCTGCTCTGCTGTTTCTCTATGAAACAGTGATGACGATGCCCACTCCATCATCTTGGAGGGAGGATGAAGTGAAACACATTAACGACAGAGTCCGGCCATGCGTTCTGGTATTTGTAGAAGTGACCTCCCGCATGGGAAATGCCTCGTCCTCAGCTTCTGATGCTGTTGGGAGATTTCATGAGAGGATTTTAATTCCCTAGAGCAATTCCCTTGAATGGGATGATGGGACCTCACTCCTTTTCTCTTCTTTATTATTGGATGCTATGAGGTAAACAATTTGCCAGTCATTCACCAGCATGACGAAGTATTGCTGTTTTACCATAGCCCCATTAACAATGGGCTCACTGACCAAGTGCTGAAACCTGACAAACTGAGAACCAAAATAAATCTCTCTATAAAATTGTCAGAAATTGTCTGACTAATATCCCTTAACAAATAATATCAGCTTATGTATTTTGTATTATCATAGCAGAAATTGTGACCCATGTATAATGATACCCTCAAGCTCATCATAACAAGATGCCCTAATACAGGACAACTTAACCAACAAAAGTAACTTCATTCAAGTAACTCTTGAGGCTTCTAATCTAGAAATAACTCATAGGGCTTTGGGAAAAGAAGACATGTAAACAAACAAGATGAGAAAAATGAAAGGGAAAAGAGTTTACAGACTTTGACATAAGATTTAATTTCATGGTGTATAATATATATCATTTATTGGGTGTTCACAAAGATGTCCTAGTATTGAAATGGCTTCATTCAATATTTCCAAAAATACAAAATTAAGTACTATCATAATTAACATTTTTAGAATTATAATGGTTAAGTGTTAAAATGGTTAGCTTTAACCTGGGAAAGATCGTCAGTTAAAGATCAGCTACATTGAGTTGACCTAGAGGCATGTCTGTAGAGAATTTTCTTAAGTTAATTGATGTTGAAAGATGCAGCCCATTATAAGAGGTACCATTCTGCAGGTGTGATGGTAGTAGTTGTAAAATGTGTCAGAGTGGAGTAATCAAGCTCAGTACAAGCAAGCGAGCAGTGTGCATTCATTTCTGTCTACCCAGACAGTGGTGATCATGTGACTAGATGTTTGAAATTCCTGTGTTGACCTCCCCACAGCGATGCACTATAATCTGGAATCACAAGCTGAAATAAACCTTTTTCTACCCTACATTGCTTTTGATCAGGGTAATTTTTCACAGCAATAGATTTGAAAGTGCAACATGTCTGCTGCTTATAGCTCTGAAGTGGGTAGCCTAAAATGACCTCAGCTCAGGATGATTCTGAAAGTGGATTTTCATCATCATGGTCCATTCTGCAATTTTCCTTCATGAGCACAAAGGAATAACTAAATCTCTGTGAGCCACAGCACACTTAATAAGAAAAATTACTGTTGAGCTCTCAAAGGGTAAATAGAGGTTATCCTTGTGAAGATGGAGAAAGAGAAAACAGGCACATGGGAAGACCTAGAGGCAAGGAGTGCTCAGGAGTGGACAGAACTGACACTCAAGAACCCAATGTTCTAGTTTATATGTAATTTTCTGTAATAAAACACTCTGGCAAAATGTAGTTTAAGGGAAGAAAGGGTTTATTTGGCTTACACTTCCAGGATGCAATCCACTATTGAGGCAAGTCAGGGCTGGAATTGAAACAGAAACCATAGAGGAACACTGCTTACTGACTTACTCTCTGGCTTGCTCAGATATCTGGCCCAGACTCATCTAACTAGAGACAGTGTCACCCATAATGGACTGGGCCTCTGGTGGCAATCATCAATAAAGATTCTCACAGACAAGGCCATGGGCAATGCTGACAGAGGCAACCCTTCAGTTGAGGTTCTTTCTTCCCAAGTGATTCTAGGTTGTATCCAATTGACAATAAAGCTAACCAGGATATCTAACCAGAATATCTTGAAAGGTTATTCTTTATTCTGAAGATTGTAGGGAACCTTAGAACATTTTTGAGCAGGAAAGTAACAAGAAATGAAATAAACTTTGTGTTTTGCTTGGTATTCGTGGGTGCTTTGTCTCTTCTGATCTCTGCTGTGTCTGTCCAGGGCTGTTCTGGGTACTCACTAAGCAGTTACCTCTTCCTAGCTTCTGATGAGTTAATTGAAGCAGGATTTCAGGAAGTTAGAACATTAGAAAGAAGATAACTGATTTACCAGTATAAAAAGCCAATCAAGAGATGATGTGAGAGATGGCTCAGCAATTAAGAATAGTTGTTATTCTTACAGAGAACCGGAGTTTGGTTCTAAGCAACCAAATGGTAGCTTAAAACCATCAATAGCTCCAGTTCCAGGGGATATGCCACCCTCTTCTATCATCTGTGGGCAGGAGGCACACATGTGATGCAAATACATGCATAAGGGCAAAACACTCATACAAATAAAATAAATCTAAAAGAAAATAAATTTAAAGGCAATGCAAGAGACATGTTATAGCTCATGCCTTTAATCCCAGCGTTCTGGAGGCACAAGCTGGCAGATCTCTGTGAGTTTGAAGTCATCTTGATCTACATAGATCTAAGCCATACAGGGGTACATGATGAGATCCTGTTTCAAAACTAAATAAAGCAAGAGATGATATGTATCTTAACGCGGAAAATTATAGTAAGATTATAGAAGAGAATGTTGAGAAGCTATAATTAAAGGTTGATATATCAGTAAAGTTAATTAGATGAGCAAAGCTAAGTAGAAAGGCAAGACTGAGTCTTGGAACCCTAATTCAGAAGAATTGGATGAAATACTGTCTCATGATGCAAGAAAAAATGAGGAGGAGGGGATTTTGGATGAATGATTAAGTTCATCCCTTTGGGATCCATTGCTTTGAGTTGCTTGTAGGGTATGCAAGCAGGCAATGCTTATAAACAGAGAGTTTGCAATACTCCATTACCAGTAAATGAAACCAGTCTGGAAATGGTAACTTAGTGCTTACCCATAAGCAAAAACTCAAGGCAAGGTGACAAATGAAAGCCTCCAGGACAGCAGCTTGAGAAAGATAACTGTCAAAGTCAGTAATCAAAAAGACCTCAGAATAGATACTACAGAGATGAGACAAGCCAAAGAACAGCAAAGAGAGAAGCTTCCTGGATGTCAGGAAGATTGAGTAGGGTAACAGGAGTCTCCCCACTGAGGTTAAGTGAGAATTGCTTGGTATCTATTGAGTGTGATCATTAGGATATCACTGGCCACAGTGCTGTAGAGGCTTTGGTGGAATGTAAGGAGAGATGCCAAAATGAAGTGGGAGACAGAAGGAATAAACACAAGTAAAAGATACATTTTCAAGAACTTTGGCACTCTGGGAAGAATTTCTTTGTGGCTGTAGCCAACAGGCAATCAAGATCAAAGCAAAAGCAATGGAATTTTCCCTATTGCATCTACTGTTTCTAATAATACCCAAACTTTTAAGGATTAAACAATGTCCTATCTTTTCAGAGATTTGGGGCAGGGAGAGCATTGCCATTCCTTTAGACTTCCACTTCATTTACAAGTGATAAGGTTTATTTGCACTTGAAATTTGTATATGAGATTTTCCTATGCTTATTCTGTATATAGCTGATACAAAAAACAGCAACAACAACAAAAAAACTTTACTAAAATTCAAGAGTCCCAGGCTTAGAATGTTCATAAACATTCTTTTTCCATGAGTATCCATCAACAAGAAATATAATCTGTTAGTGTTTATTTTTAACATGTGTTCAGAATGTGAGCATTTCTATGAATAAATGGGCTGGAGAAGAAAGAGAAGCCAAAGAACTCCTCCCAAGATTTGCATGGAAGCCAGAGACCTCCGCCCTCAAATTTGACTGAGTGTCCTAAAAGACTGCTAGGAGGCAAGGTGAGATTCAGGCTAGTTTCTGACAGGAGAGATCTAGTCTTCTAAAAGAACCAGGAGAGCCCTGTGCACAGAGCATCATGGGATGACCCCTGCTACCACACTGTATCCTCACTTCTCTCACTTCTTCAGGGAAATAGATTATGCTGGAAAACATCCATGGTCCATCAGTAGTGAGACAGAGAGTCCAGCAACCAGTCTGTTCACACATCTTGCTCTATTTCATCTGAATTTACCTGTTTGAACAGCCACAAAAGTGAGCCATGCTTCGATAGAGAGTAAAAAAAGAAAAAGAAGTCTCACATAATGATGTTGGAATTCTGCCTTTTAGGGCTTCAAGTGAGGTGTGCCTGTGTCCAGAGCCCGTTAGCCACAATAGATTCTGCAAACACTCCTTTAGCACTTAGCACTTAGCATATATCTTGTACAGGTCCCAGAGGGTGTGTACTACTGTAGAGGAAGGAGAGAGAATGCTCAGTGTATTCCTCAGGAATGCTCAGTGTATCCACCCATAATTTACTGTAACAATCAAGCCAAGCAAAGAAGAGGCCACCATCTCCTCTTGGATTTTTTGCTCTAGTAGTAAGCAGGCTAGAAAAGCTTAACCTGGTTCTGTGCCAGGGTACTGACAAACAGTAAGGTGAACGAGCAAGGTCCCAGGTCAGCTGTTGAGTTCCCAGAATGCCTTCCTGTGACCACATCCTTCAGTTAACAAAACCGTTCAGCTCCCAACAAACACACATCACTCAGTTTACTTCACATTTTAAAACTATTTCTTTGCACACTCTTCCCCAAAATTTATACGTCTATCTTGTTTGAACCACCCCAAACATTTGTGACCTAGTTAGCTCAGAAGATAAAGCAAAGAGATGAACGTCTCTCAAAGTAAAAACCAAATGTTTCCTACAAAGATTGCTCTTGTTGGGGATGCTTTCTATCCAGCTTGTAAATGTAATTTTTCTCTCTTCTCTTCAGGCCAAATTATGTTGTCAGTGATGCTTACAATAAATGCACAGAGCTTAGGAATAACTTTAAAAATCTTCTGATAGCAGGACCCCACACTCAGATATTCTATAGTAGAAGAATCCTGGCATATGTACACATAGAAATTTCTAGTTTATAACAAAGACTAGAAAACACTGACATGGCAGCTGATAACTCCATTCACAGCTTCCAGCTAAAGCTTACATTGGTAAGACATCTCACACATACCCAATGAAATACCCTGACTTGACTTTATTTTATTTTTTAGCATAACATCATCCAGATTGTAGGATCTAGCAAGTGAAAACTTATCTATAGCACAGTCAGCTGAATATTCTTCTATCTTTCTGTAACTCTCTTATGTTTAGCTAAAAAACTGAATAACATTTCCTCTTTCCCCTCCTCAAACCAAGAGAACAATACTCTAGAACCTGAGAGTGACCACACAACTTTAGACATTCTTGTTTGTTGAGTAAATGAAATGTACTGGGTTTTCCAGGACCATGCCAGTTTTAAATATTCTTTCACATTTTTCCATGATTACAGAGATTCCACGTTCCTGAATGTATTCATCAGTTGTCTAGTGTGATCACTGAGTTAAGGGAAACAAAACCACTTGCAGAGAGTTGGATTTGTGAAGCAATGTACAAAAGGGACTTGGAGCAGACATCTAATGCTCCCGTAACAGGCTTTGCGTGTCTGGTGATGCTATTGTAGCCAGAGCATCTATAAAGAATAAAGAACCCAAACAATACACATATATAGGCAGGAAAATATGTAGTTATTCTTCTAGCTCCAGACCCACACTTAGGAATGGTTCTTTCTCTC
>NW_021604566.1:10969248-11023001 GCF_004785775.1 Grammomys surdaster | reverse complement strand
TCTCTCTCTCTCTCTCTCTCTCTCTCTCTTTCTGTGTGTGTGTGTATTTGTGTGTGTGTGTGTGTGTGTGTGTGTGTGTGTGTATACATCTGCATAGCTCATGTAAGTGTAAGTATCTGTGGAGGCCAGAAGTTGCAATTGAATCCTCTACAGCTGGAGTTACAGGTTGTCCTGATCCTCCTAACATAGTTTCTTTCTGGAAACTAAACTTGGGTCTCTGTAGGAACAGCAAATGCTCTTACTATAGAGCCGTCTCTCCAGATCCAAATTTGGGAACATTTTAAACAAAAGACAAACAATGAATCATAAACTCAGAAGCTGTTCAGTTTGGAAGGGCACACTGCAGGAAGGGCTGAAGTGGCTAAGTAAGACTTGGAATATCAGGGTAATTCCTGTGCTTGGAGCATGGGCTGTCTCCTAGGTTCATGTTAAGAGACCCTGGTGTGATTGAATCAGATCAGCTCCTCATTGGTCTTTCAGAGTTCACGGACACTTCCCTGGTACTACAATATGTCCCCATTAGAACACATATTGCAATGCAATTGGTGACACTCTTTGGGGGGTCTCACTGGAAGAAGAGGGTCAATGCTGATGAGCACTGAGATTCTATTTACACTGCTTCTTGATCTACCTCCATGCCTCACCGTCCTGCTGCCACAGCTGGGAGCCATTCCCACTTCCGAACTCTCCTTGCCATGATGTACTATACCCTTAAACCATGAGCCAAAAGAACCTTTCTTTAGTTGCTTCTTGCCTTGTAATTTTTTTAATTTTTCATATTTTTGTTGTATCTTCCCCACCTTTACGCTAGACATGTCTACCACCCAACTCAGTATTCTTCTCTCTCTTCACGAGGAAAATAAAACCAGTGCAAAACCAGCAAACAAAACACACAAACACACACACACACACACACACACAGAGTTCATTTTGTGTTGTCCAACTATCCCCAAGCATGGGGCTTACCCTAGCATGTGATTGACATGCCCAATATCACTCCATTGAACGAAACCTTAGTCTTCCTCTCTCAGCAGCTATTAAATGCAAATAGCTACTTGGCTAAGTGTGGAACTTTGTGCCTATTTCTCCTCCTCCATGTTGGGGTTTTTATCTGGTTTGAACTTATACAGGTCTTTTGAATGCTATCATAGTCTCTGTGAGTTCATATGTGCATTGGCTCTGTTATATCTGAAAAATACTATGTCCTTGGAGTCACCATGACTGGCTCATAAAGTCCTTTGGCCTCCTCCTCCACATAGATCCCTGAGCCTCAAGGGAGAGGTGTGACACAGACACCCCATTTAAGACTGACTGCTCCAAAGTTCCTGTCTATATGTTGTCCAGTTGTGTGTCTCTGTGTTACTTATCATCTACTGCAAGAAGAAGCTTCTCTGATGAGTTTTCAGCCGTACTGATCTATGACTATAACAATGCCATAAAGATTGTCTTAGCCACTGTTCTATTTCTGTAAGAAGACACCAGGGTCATAGTGGCTCTTATGAAAGAAAGCATAAGAGTTTGTTTGGAGCTTGCTTATAGTTTCAAAGGTTAGTTCATTATCATGGCAGGGATCGCAGTAGCACACATGGAGACAGAGTACTTAAAGAGTAGCTGGGAGTTCTACGTCTGGGTCCACAGGTAGCAAGAAGAGAATACCCACACTGGACCTAGCCTGAGCATATGAGACCTCAAAGCTCAGCCCTGTGACATACCTCCCCAACAAGGTCACATCCATCAATCCTTCAGTAGAGTCACTTCCTGATAACTAAGCATCAAATACATGAGCCTATGTAGGCTATTCATATTCAAACCTCATGAATAAGGGATCATATCACAGCATGGACATATGGAACTCATACAGGATATAAGGGTGAATGGGGTTGTCATTTACATACAGCATAATAAGTCGCTAATTGAAGGAGCTTAAGCAGGGCAATAACACCACATTGCTTAGTGAATAGATTAGAACAGACTCGGGACAATCATCAAAAAGCCAATTAAAGACAATGACAACATTATAGAAGAGAGGTGCTGATGGTTTGTTGTAGTCTAGAACAAATAGACGTAAGTGGTCAGGCTTAGGCTGTTGGAAGTATACGAATGTAGGAAGCTGCACTTCCCAGGTTTTCCTGACTCAAAGGTGGGGTGGCTTTCTAACCTTAGCATTAAAAAACAGTGAGGATGCTGTTTGCTTTACCTGTGAGGGAGAACAGAGTAAAGGTGTGATAATGTACATATGAATATATTAGTCCTAAAAAAAAAAAATCTGTTCCTTGGTTTCTCTGTTAGCAAAGCAGATAGGTAAATAGGTAAATAGATAAGACCTCAGTGAAAGACAGAAGAAACAAGCAAATGGAGAGTCCTAATTATGTAGAAACCAGAGTCGTGAAGATGTCTTAAAAGTATCAGGAGCCAAAACTCTAGAGCAGGAATTGTTTGAGAAGGGCTAGCTGGTCCAGGGTTTACTGGACATCTAATAGAGATTCAATCATTGGGAAAAAGTCTTAGATTTGGAATTTGAGAAATCAGGTCCCCAGGTAGAATGTAATCAACAACAAGATGCTTGCTGCAAGTTAATGAGTACATTCAGCAAAAGTGACCCAGACTGAAACATGCAGATACAGATGTCAGAGATGTGGGTCAATGCACGGTCAAGGTTGTGAGGAGAGAAGGAAGATTTAGGCTTTATTACCAAGGCAGGAGAGAGCATGTGCAGATCACAGTTCTTCTGAGGAAGTTTAAGTGGGAGCATAAAACGTAGACAGTGACTCCATACATATACATATTTTCTGCTTCCCTTTCCCTGTAAATTTTCAGGAGGGACCCAGGACAGCAGATGTGTAAGGAAAAGGTAGTCAGAAGCTAGGAATTTCAATCATTAAATTAGTCAGGGATGACAGCAGCAACTTCACTAAATGACCCATTAAAGAAATAATGTTTTCTACAACTACTTTGAGATTTCTGTTGAAAGTTATGTAGTTTAATGGAATACTAAGAATTCTTTTTAAACTAACCTCGATTTGTCTAAAGGAAAATACAATGCATGACCTAATCTAGGTGCAGCACAAAGGGCCCCATGAGTCAGGCTACATTTACCTTTAAGCTACTAATGTATTCACCACACAGCTTCATTTCCAAAATGAAGCTAAGAATTTACATTCAAGTTTCCATTTAGGGGAATTATCAAAAACTTAAGCTAGGAATTTTCAGAAGATAATTCTGAATGTAAACCAAAGCCCAAAATGTTTGTGCAAACACTCTACCTATTCCTCCCGAGCAGAAATACAGCTCTAGTGTGTTCCCTGCAGCAGAGCGTCTTTCACAGGGCTCTGTAATGATTGCATCAAAACTAAATTAGCTTCAGTAAATCCAAAGAGCATGAAAAAAATCCTTTGTTTCCAAATGGCTGATGTATGCATATGAAGCTAAAAATCTGTTGTTTACCCTGTAGTATAATGTATAACATAGGAGACACCATACGATAAACATGAAACTCACTCCTTACTGAATAAAAGGGCCATAATTCACCCTTTTGTGACTCCATCTGGCGTGTCTTATAGTAAGCTGCCGCATTTATGACCCATGATCTTTTATGTCACTGGGAAATATTTACAGAAGGCAATATTTGTTCAGGTTTGCTTGTCATGAACAGCCACCTGTTTGGAGCTCTTATGAGAATCAGAGTTTGAATTTACCCCGATTCAGGGTAGCACCATACATCGGAAATCTAATGTGTGTTTTATGTGTTTCTCAGTTTTCATTACAAACACAGGAGGACAAATGAAAGAGATGACCTAATGTATAAAAGGACACAGATATAAATGTGTGTGCTCTGTTTGTAATTGCACCAAACATCTGGCTAATGTTAATCATACAGGCAGCACTTGGTATTTTTCCAAAGACATAAGAAATAGAGTATTTAACATAGCTCTTGTGATTTTTAAGGTAGCTCAAGAAAACTTAGTCATTTCAAATTTAAAAGTAATTACAGTTTTAAGCTTTTTTGGTATTGTTTTCAGAGAACTTACAAATGTACATACAGGTCATGCTTTGACATAATAAGATGGGGATTATTTTGCCTATGAAATCTATTCAGATTTATTATTTACCAAATTTAATACTAAGTCTGAATACTTTAAAGATTTCCCTGGTAATGAATACCAGGAAAATGTTTTTGTTCTGTGCCATAAAACAAGGAGGCCAGGCAGAAATATTTCTAATATGAGATGGGCATAAATAATTACATGAGAACTTTGGGTTGTCACCACTGTGGACTGAAAGTATATTCCTGAGTCCATGTGTCCTACATGGATAATTCTGGTTGTACTTTTTGGTGAGTAGAGAGTCATTTTCTAAAAAAAGTTTCAAAGCAAAGACCTTGCTAGATACTTTTGTTTTTTTACTTGTTTGTTTGGTTTCGGTCAATCCAGTAGTCCATTAGGGTAAAAGAAAGTAAACTGTAAATAATACTATGTGTGTGTCATGGCTCGTCTGTGTTACTACTAACGGCATAATTTGGCACATGATATGATATATACAGCATATTAAGATTTATTTCACACCATGCTCAATTTCCTGCTTTGGGTGATGCTAGATTTGAAATCTCTGAAAAGGATTGCTTATTTTCCTGTATTTACAGGAATAGATGTTTTAATAAGAATCATTAAAAGTTTTAAAAGACTATCAATATAGTCTTAGAAGAACAGCTGTAAGAGAAACTAAGTAAAAAATGAGTTTTCTCATTTGTCATCTCAGAAACCAGAAGTTCTGGCTCCCATGGCTTGCTAATGAATGTATGGCTGCCAATCAATTACCCTAGAGCCAAGAATATAATTAAAAGGGAGCTCAATTACCACACAGGTGGCAGCCAACCCTCTAGGCCCTGAGCTCAGAGGAGGCCCCTCGGCAGCACTCGGAATGATGCTGCTTTTCCAGCCCCAGAAACCAGTGAGCTTGTCTGCTACCTTCTATCAGCCTGATAAATTTATTCTTTCACTTGCGTTTTTTAACTTGATCATCCAGAAATGTGCTAGAAATAGAAGTAGCTTAGTAAACCACGGTGAGTTTGTGAGATTCGACATTTCGCACCTGCCAGGCTGAGAGCATTTTTTCATCTATCTAGGATAGCCCATGCTGACACAACTTAGCACAGTGAAACCAATTTTCCACCTCACCTACAGTAACATGGTGCCAACTGGATTATAAAGATGTTAACTGCTAGGAATACACATTAGCTCCCAAGGGATGTTTGTAATGCTACTGTGACTTGTCCTGTAGATAGTAAATGGGTTTTTGAAAGATGGGAAAGAGAATGTGCAAAATAGCTAAAAGAGGGCTGCCATTATCCTTCATATTTAAATACGCTATGGTGATCAAAACTTTAATTTGTGTCTAACCATGTTTTAGATTATTTCTCCCAAATCACCTGTCCTCCACAATGTTGCCTCTTTTTTTCTTTATATCTGTTCCCAACTTAATACACACAACCTAAATAAGCTTTTAGTTTTAAAGTAATTTTATCAGGATATTTTATGGGTCAGGGCTGGAAAAGACACAACAGTGATGTACTTGCACTTGATCCTGAGACACAACTTTGAGCCTTAGCATTTTATAAGCTTTAAAAAAAAAATAGCCCCAGGATTGAAATCTTGCAGGCTCTGCTTAGATTAGTGCTCGTCTTGGGAATTCTCTTAGCTGCATCTAAGACTAGTCTACAAAGAAAGACTTACCACAAATGTCTGTGTTTCAAAGATTTCAAAATGAAAAGCCAACTTGTAATACTTGAGCTACCCAGGCCTGAAAATCCTGATGCCCATTGGATCTTCAGCTCATTTTGAAGGCAAGTTTTCAGTGTATTTTTATTATTCTTTCCTATTGAAGCTACCATGGCTCTGTTAGCCTTCTTCACAGAATTGTCTATTTCAGTGTATGTAAAAGCAAACTTTTCCTGTACCCACTCTTCCTCATCCAAAAACCCTCAAATAACTAACATTAAGACCTCCAACCTCAGCTCAGGAATTGTGATAGCCAAAAAATGGCAGGTGTCTTATTAGTGGGAGAAGGTAGGCAAATTCTCCCTCTTCCTGACTCGTCCTCCTTACCTCAACCCTCCTAACACATACACACTAGCATAGCTCTCTATTTCCTCTGTCCATCAGGCACTGATTATCGTACTATGGCTTCCTGTGGTAGTTAGAGGGCACCTTCAATATGTCACTAATTGCAAGTTCCTCTGGTTGTGTGCAGAAGGCCAGAATCTGATGAGGATCTTCTAGGAAAAGTCAGCACATGGTGGTCAAGTCCCTAGATGACAAGGTGGTAACTCTGGGAAGAGACAAATAAGTAAAAACAATTATTTTGGTCGGTTTTTCATCTCTATGAAATATACCTGGGAGAACCAACTTATAAGGAAGAAAGATGTATGTTGGTTCACAGTTTTAGTCTGAGGCCAGGTAGATCCATTGCTTTGGGTCAGAACTAAGGGGGAAAATTGTGGTGGTGGAGTATATACTAGAAGAAGCTGCTCACCTCGTCATAGAGGGTAAGGGGGGGCACCAAGACAATCTATGCTCTTCTAAAACATGCTCCTTACAACTCATGTCCTCTAATTCCCATGCCCCATAATTTCTACTACCTTCCAAAAGTCTATTCAAGTATCAGTCAATCAATGAATTAATCCATTGATTAGGTTAGAGCCATCATGAGACAATAATTTCTCATGGATTAGATATACCATCAGGAAACCAAGCCATTAGAACAGGTGCATGCCTCGGACAGAAGAATCCTTTGCTATCCTTTTCTTTTTTAAAAAGTTTTTAAAACAGGGCCCCTCTATGTTGCTCTGGCTCTTCTGGAGCTCACTAGATAGGCTAAGCTGGCCTGGAACTGACAAAGGTCGATCTTCTTCTCTGTCCTCTGCTAGCTCTGGATGGGGGCATCTGTAGGAGCATCTTTGCCCACAGAGCTTCATCTTTAGATGTGCAAAGTGACTTATTGAAGTGTTGCTTACGGGACTCAAATGCAAGTACAGATAATAAAACTCTCCTCTGTGTGAAGACCACAAGGCTGAGGTCCATGTCCTCCATCTTCTCAACTCTGCAGCTGACCTCAGATTCCCAACATCATACTTGTTTTGAACAATTTAGAGTAAAGGACTGAAAGATAATATTTTCCTAAATTCCAATTTAACATTATTTCTTTGAAAAAACAATTGAAAATTGAAACACTCATTTTCTCCTCAGCCTTGGTCTAAAATACTGATAAGCATGAATAGAGGATTTGACCTTTCTTAATGGAAATAGAAAGAAAACACTATTATCACATATGAATAACAAAAATCTTTAAAACAGAATTTACTTTCAAATTTACAATGAAGTTAATTCCCTGAGTGCCTTTTCTGTAAACTAGAAAAAAATACATTGTAGCCTATAAAGAAAGAATAGGAAACCAGACAAAAAATGTGCCTGACTTTGAGAAATAATCAAGGCAACTTATAAAAGTAAGCATTTAGTTTTGGGCTTATGATTTCAGAGAGTTAGAGTCCACGATTGGGAACAACGTCATGGTGGCAAGAACAGCTGAGAGCTCACGTCTTAATCTGTAAGCAGGAGGCAATGAGAGAGCTAGCTGGAAATAGCTGGGCCTTTGAAACCTCAAAACTCAGCCCCATTGACACACCTCCTCCAACAAGGACACACCTCCTAATCCTTCCCAAACCGTCCTGTCCACTGGGAACCAAATATACATGCTCATTCAGACCACCACAGCACTTAATTTATATTTTAAATGCCTTCATAGACAGAAGGTTCCCAGATTGAAGAAACACTCTGTCACTAGAATATAATTATTCTTTTTCAAAAAGCAATCTAATTTATTCTACGGAAAATATAACATGGTATTTCTACATTTTACTTAATGACTAGTCATGACAGAGTTCAGCCCCTAACTGTAGAACATTATGATTCTTGGCCAAAACTTTAGTTACTGAATAAGGTTGAATTTAATATAATAAAACATTCTCAGGGCAGCTTGCTTATTCTTAACCCAAAATCCCAGTATATTTAGTTTTAAAAGTGCCAGTGAAGCTGGGCATGGTGGGTCACAGCAGGCTATGGCAGAAGGATTTGCATGAGTCCAGGATCAACTTAAGCAACATAGTGAGTTCCAGAAGAAGAAACAAAGAATGGAGAGAAAAAGAAAGAAAGCCCTTGCTCACAACACCTCTATAGTTGAGAAAATGTGGATTTTGCCTAAAGCACTGTACAAGATTCAGTTACTAATTCGTCTGTTGATATTTAATAAATATATTTGCCAATAACACAGTTTCTATGACCTCTTTTGTTTTTGTGAGACAAGATCTCATTCTGTAGCCCAGGCTGGCCTGACACTTGTGGCAATCTTCACCCTTCAGCCTCCCAAGTATTAGCCCAGTTCCTACTACCTTTCTATAGATGTTCTTTTACCCTCAAATTCACCAAAGCCGAGAAAGTGATTAGCTGCAGTTGTGTTTCTTGTTATAGTTAGTAGAATTTCACATCTGCTTCCAAAAGTGACCATTTGTACAGTGATTTTTTTTCACACTTTCTGATAATAGCAATGACTACTAAGAGGTTATTGTCAGAGAGAATACTGTTTGAGGTAAAACTTACAGGATCCAAGCCTTCCTAGAAGAGGGCAACTTTGATTCCCACTTCAGTTCCTGCCAGCAGCTCTTTGTGAGGACTTTCTTGTGTTACATTTACTCTGTTTCCTGTAGAAAATGGTTTATCAGCAGCTTAGACCATGGTAGGAGAATATCATGATGTGAAATCTGAGATCCATACTCATTTGCCTCCCCTTGGGGAAACAAAGCAAACTGAGTCTCTGTTGAAACTGTGAGGAGATATAACAAACACCAAGTTCTCCTAGAGTCTTTTGATTCAAAAAGATCCCATCATATAAAGTAGTATTGTTACACAGTACATCTGGTAACCGTACACCCCCTTGTAGATTCTTGTCACTAAAGCCAAAGATATCTATTGATCACAGTGTCCCAGTTTTCTGTTTTGTGAATAAAAGACAAACTTGCTGATGTCTCTTGAATTGTTGAGGCCACCCTTTTGGAGAGAGTGAACATGACTCTTACTGTAGTTTGGGTTTTCAAATTGAGTATTTTAAAGGTCAGTTATTAGAATGTCTTTTTTTTTTTTTGTAGATATTGTGGGTATCTCCACTTCTTGCAATTGCTGCATTTTTGGAGCATTTGTTGCTCCAAACTATATCAATTGAATTGGCAGCTTTATAAACTAGATGACACAGTTTCTGCAGTCAAGCCTCATAAGGGAAACTGAACATTCCCTTCGCTATAATACAGCATATTGAGAGCTGGGATAAAGAGAAGTGGCATCAGGGTCACTGAGACCACCCGTCAGGATGCTTCTCATCTGGACTCATCAGCTAAGGCAATCAAAGGAGCATATAGGAGCCCAAAGCATAGTTCTTAAGCAGAGCCAATGGCAGCTTTGGGATAGACTAAAGGCCAGCATCATTTTCCATATCATGTATTTGCTGAAACAAAGGCAGAATCATTTCAGTCACTCTTCAGCCTTTATTGAGGCTGGGGGAAACAACATTTAAAAGAAAAATTAAGTAACTGATTTCCTTATTAAGTCTCTGTAAAAGATGAGTTTATTATTAGTCCTGCTAGTCTGCTCAGATCTCTGTTTGGATAATTACATTCCTCCTACCTAATTTATCTCTGTAGTTTTAATTGGTTTCAGAATTTTACTTCTCCTCAATTGTTTTGTAGTGTTGTTATTTGGTATTAAACAGCTGTTAGGTTCTTCCACAGAGCTGAGTACTTTTCAGTAAGCAACATAGTTATTTCCATCCTATAGAGCAAATAACGCCATTTGCACGAGCCTTGAGATGACAAATAATCCTGAAATGCATAGACATGCTGTGTTAATTATTGATAGCAGTGGTTCCTAACTGTACAGTCATCACACAATAGCACAGAATGCTGTCTCTAGTCTACAAAGTCATATACACTGAAAATGATCTTTGTTTCCTTAGACAGTGTCTCTGTGTTAACATACACTCCAAAGTGTTCATTCTTCGAATTTTGTTTGTATCATGTTGGTTTTAATTAAATATATGCTGCAGAGTACAGTGTACAAGAACAGATGCTTATTTTACTTTTTAATCAACTTGGAAGGAGTTCGTTTGGCGATTTGTGTTTGGGAATATGATTGTAGACATTCTCCCTTCCATCAATCCTATGTGGACATCTTACTGGGATGACAACGATGGAAAGATCTGAAAGGGTTTACAGCTGATAGATACTCTGAAGCCTGACTTCAGTGCTTTTATGAATTCAGTCATACTCTTAGCCATATCCCTGCTGCTGCTGCCACAGCTTCTGCTACCTCTGCTGCCAATGCCATTGCCACCACCACCATTGCTACTGCTGCCCCTGCTGTTAAAGGCTGGGCTTGATACCCATAATAAGACCATCATTCTCTGGTACCCATTATGGGCTTCACTTTAAGGTAGAAGTTCTGGCCCAGGGTAAGTAGTAATAACCTAGTTGGTAGAAATGTCAGTCGCTTTCCTTTTTCTTCATTTTTTGCTCAGCAAGTTTTTCTTTGATTTTTTTTTTGATGAATGCTATAGAGAAACCAAGAGAATTTTCTCTGAAAACCAATCTCAGTAAGGTATGTGCCTAACTCTCCTTACAATCGTCAACCAAATTTGAAAAGCCATGCAACTTTGAGGAACTTGCCTGCTTGTAGAACCATAATTCTGTATTCATGATCTCAATACATGAAAGAAAAGAAAGCAGAAGCCTGTCCATTTTCATGGTAGGAGTGATATATACCAAACAAGGATATCACAGATACATCAACATTGGTATGAGGGAAGAAAGCATAGATACAACTGGCCTGGACTACAGTTTTCTCAAGCTAGCCAATTCCATGGTCACAGCAAATCATGTTCTAAATTGTTCTTTATGTCACTGCAATTATATATCTCCAGACTTGCTTCAGATCCACATGTCTTGTTTCATGCTTATAACATCTTACCAGCAATTCCCCAAACTTTCCTAACGCCTTAACAATCCCAGTTCCATGACAACCATTCTAGGTACTAAGGAGCTATTCTGATATCATCTGATATCATCAACATTACATTTATGAAATTGCCATAAGACTTGTAGCACATGTCTGTGAGAACTGAGAGGCATAGGGAGCTCCCAGAAACATCTGAACTTATAGCACTGTCCAGTGCAGACATCTTACTTCTCGTTCTTCTATAACACTGTGAGTTCACGGATCCAAAAGAGTAGGGAGCAAATTCTGAAAACCTGAAAAAAAGTGATGCAAAAATTGAGTATCTCCTGGATCATTTTGGTGGCCCCAGTGGCCCCAATGCTGAATGGAATGCAAATGAGAAGCAGGGTTCCAAGAGGATGTTTGTTTGTTTGCTTGTTTGCTTGTTTTGAGACAGGGTCTCATAGTGTAAGCTTGACTGGCCTGGAATTCACTATGTAGACCTGGATCACCTTGAAATGACAGAGATTCACTTACCTCTGTGTCCCAAATGCTAGGGTCAAAGATGTGGGTCACCACACCCAACTCATTTTGATTCCTACACTTGAGACCCAGTCTTAAACATGTAAGACACATGTGGGCACATGGCAAAACCAAGGACACATGAGAATGGCATGTTCCATAAAAACAGCAGTTTAACATAGCCAGACTGAAACTGGGTGAGTGGATTTGGTGGTATGGGGGTCAGGAGTTGGAAGTCATGTAAGAGCATCCCTGTCCGCACAGCAGTGGTAACATGAAAAAAAAATGAAACAGAAGGGTAAAGTGATCCAATTCTATTAGAAGAAGTATAGCAAAATGAGCAAAGGACAAAAAGAGTAAAAATAAGTTTCTCCAGAGTCCAGCAGCTAACAAAAGCAAGTAGAGATGGCTTACCCCACCCTTTAACTACCAAGTTACTGCAAGCATCCTATTCCCTCACTTGTGACCAGACATGCAGTCTACAAAATCTAGTCTGTTGCAAACTATTAAAGTGTCATCAAAATGTGAAAACTGTTCATGACCATTAAAAGGCATGATTCTAGTTGGGAAGAAAAAGTACCTAGGAACACACAGAAAGAGATGATTTAATTAAATAAAACTTCTGTTGATGAAGATTGAGATTGGTATATAATTGTACTTCCATCAAAGGTTTTCCAATTCAAAAATTTTAATCAATATTTTCCTTCCTTTGTATATTTCCTCCATCTACAGATTACCTCCTTCCCTGAGGATTAAGCCAAATTAACTACTAATTAAAGCATAACATTTGTAAATGACTTGAGGAGCTTTGCTATATAATTAATAAAGTGAACAAAATGGCAATTAGTTCTGAAAACTCATTGACTCATTGAACAAGTGTTTTCCAAACACATGCTACCTGCATTTGTTAGCTACGACACCGTTGAGAATATCAAGATGGAAAAGACCATCCTGCTTCTTGGAGCTGGGGCAGAAGCATAGGAGGAGAATAAGGATCTGGTCTAGAGAAAGCATTGAAAGGAAGTTCTGAGCCCAGGCTAAGCAGAACAGTAGACCATTTGCTCTCCAGGGAAAAGGTTTCAATCAAAATTCAGACTTCAAAGAATTCGGTGACAGGCAGCATGTTTCAGTGACTCTGCTCCTAACCACTAATACCAGATTTCCTCAGTTTAGGTACCAGCTGCATACATGTATCTCAGTCTGCTTCATAGTAGGATGAACATCCCTACAGCATGTGGTGGCTGTGAAGATGACTAGACTCAGTTAGCATAATGGTCCTCATGTGTAGGCGCAAATCAGAGTCATGCATGCCGGTCATCAGCATCAATATTAGGACCAGGAACTAAACAATTCATAATAGCAAAGTGGGAAAATATTTCTCAACAACAAGCAAGCAACACAGCAGAGGAGAAAAAGTGTTTGCTAGGTAGTCGCTGTGATGCCTAATCATGGTGATGAACTTGACCAGATCAAGACATGTCTATATTAATGACATGCACCTCTTGAGGTGTTTGTGAAGATATCTCCCGAGGCAAGTCAGTCCTGAGGCCAATGACTCGATGGATGGATTCTTGATAGGATGGAATTATTAGGAGTTGGTGAAAGGTAAGGAGTGGGCCATGGCAGGAGGAAATGGGTCATCAGGAGCCTGTCCCTCTTTCTGTATAACCATTCCATAATTCCTGTCTGCCAAGAAGTGCAAAATAGTCTATATTATATTCTTCTACCACTATGATACACTAATGCTCAAATACTCGTGAAGCGTGTCTGGATGTGCTACCATGGACCTTCTTCATTGAAAACATGGTCAATTAATCATCATCATCATCATCATCACTATTATTAATCCTTCATTAAAGTATTTATAGTTGATATTTTATTCTATAATAAAAAACAAACTAAAACATCTGTCATCCATTAACAAGGGCAAAAAGCCTTCCACTAGGGCCACAATTTTTTCTAGATATTCTCTTTGAACCCAGAGAAGCTTAAGAAAGAAGCTGCTATTTGCATTTGTCTCCTCTCTGGGATAGTGTGACAGTGTAGAATGGGACTACACACAGAGATTAAGGATGAATTTTGAGAACACTGTCTTAGACTATAAATTTGTGTCCTCACAGAAAGCTATGGTCTCAAGGATTATTCTTTCTGAAAATAAAAATTTTGGAAACAATGATAAATATACTTAGCTCAGTCCATTAATGCACTGATGTCTTAACTTAGCCCATTTCCCTCACTATCCAGAGCAATCTATGCTCCTACCACACTAAAACTCATTTGTATTCTGGTTCTTTAAATAATACAACCAAAAAAAAAAAATACTTGCAGATGCCTTCAACATTCGTGACCTCACCAACGTTGTGCCTAATTGTGTTGGCTTACTATACACCTCACAAATGCTTTTCAATCTGCAAGTGTTAAGTGTGAATGTTGCAAATTTAACCCTTGTGTTTACTCAGTGGGTAGCAGAACTAGATGTGAATGAGGCAGAGAGACCTGGCTGTAGTCCTGGCTGCATGTTGTCCTGGCTGCAGCCTTGAGTGAAGCACAACACCTGCAGCTTCCGAATGTTCATTGGCACGGTGGCAGTGATAGAACATGGTATGTCATGTTGGCAACCAATTAAAACCAATAACCATTTTAATCAAAGGCATGACTGAGTAAAGTCCTTTTAGGTATGTGTTCAATGCCTCGTATGTACCTGTATCACATGCTGGCACACTGAGGCAGTGAATAAGCATGAGTCTCTTAACTCATTCAAGTCAGTGTGGTGGTAAATAAGGAATGCAGAAAAATGAGTTTAGGTGGTTGTGGGTGCCCTGAAGGAACAACTAAGTAACAAAAAAAAAAAGTAGAAGAGCACGTCATGCTTAAAGAATGTAGCCATGGACAGTTTCTCTGTGGGTCTCTGTGTCTCTATCTCTTTATTTCCCTGTCTCTTTGTATCTAAAGAACAAAACCTACATCTCTTTCTCTGTCTGTGTCTCTACCTCTCTACCTCTGTCTCTCTCTATCTCCTTGTCTCTGTCTCTCTCTACTCTCTCTCTCTCTTTCTCTCTCTCTCTCTCTCTCTCTCACACACACACACACACACACACACACACACACACACACACACACACACACACACACACACACACACACACACTTTAATTCTGGCTTTAACGGTTAAAAGAAGCCTGTTACTAAGGAAATAAAGAAATAGGGAGAGTACAGCTTACTGCACTAGCTCTAAGAGAGAAAAATATTTGAAATGTTTAGCACATCTGGCCTAAATATGCACACGCTACAGCTGGTAGGAGCTTTATGTTTGTTTAGGGAATCTGGAGAGTTATGGCTTCACAGCATGGAGACCATGTTTGTGATGCTCTATATCTCAAACTCTGGCTGCTCCCCAGTGAGCTGTAGAGATCGAGTATATGAACCATACACTACAGACCAATGCAAGCAAACTGCTTTCGGGGGATTCAAGATTGTTGTGAGAACCATATGTGATATCTCAAGTGAGTAAGGGCTTGTAAACTTGCCCACCCTGCAGATGTGAGGTATTACTGTGTTTCCTGCTAATATAGACCTTAGTGATGGCCCCTATGGGCACCATTCACTCCTAGACACTCAGTTTGGCTCTGTGTGCACCTTTGTTCTTTCCTGATTCTATCTTCCTTGTGCTCAACAAACTAACTTTGCGTAGGACCCAACTCCAAGTTTATGGAGGTGAAGTCTGACCTTAGGTTGTCTGTAGAGGTAGATTTGTGTTTGACTTACCGCCACATCTGAAGAAACTGGCCAGCAGCAGATACTGGAAAACACTATGTAAAAAGAATCTGGATGGAGAGACATTACAACTTCTGTGTCACACAAATCTGAGACAATAAATCCACATCTCAGTTTGGGTCATATATTTCTCCCAAACGCTGTAAATGAAAGAAAGAAGTGGTTGAAAGCATATACTTACCACACACACACAATGTGTGCATTTTATCCTAATCCAGTGCTGAGTAAGTAAGGGAGCTCTGAGAAATAAATTGGAGAGAAAACAAACATGACAAACTCAGCTGGTAAAGCTGTTACTAAAAGACTGAATGTTTGCCTGGGTACCTTACACTTACTATAATTTTCCTCATGCTCATGATAATTTCAGTGCAAGTTACTGGAGAACCAAGACTCAGCTATCACCATTTTCCTGTAGTTTGTTGTTATGTGTCATAATATGTTTTTATCAAAAATAGATAAAATGGCTTGGCAGGTAAAGATGCTTGCCACCAAGCTTGAGAACTTAAGTTTGATCATCAGAACCCACGTGAAAGAAAGAGAGAACTAACTCCCAAAATTGTCCTTTGCACCTCCACATGTACATCATGGTTTACAGATTATATACATACATAGACAAATAAATAAATACATACATACATACATATATAATACAAACATTCTTTTAAAATGTCTAAATCTATGTAACAGTAATCTGTAGTATTTTTTTAGGCTTCATAACATCCCTATATAAAATCTTTGGATGTTATTGCATAGCTGTGTCATAACATAAAGAGGAAAATATAGTATATATCATGTGATGTCATGGTACATAGCATGTGACGTCATGTACACGAGCACCATGAAGAGCATCTCTTGAGCGAACAAGTCACTATAATCTATTACCCATACTAACATCAGTGTCATCAAGAATAAGTCTGGAATTTTCAGAAACAGAAGAAGTATCAAGAGATGTTTGCAGTTAGAAGATATTAGACATATCGAAAAGAGAAAATCTTTTATTATCATTGCAGATTACATCATTTAGTGAGAATATAACAGGCATGTCAGGTATTAATTGGATCCTAGTCTCAGCTCTATCTCTTTACATCCTGTCCATCAAGCTCCCTGACCCAGAAGGTTCTTCATAAAACCTCCATGACCCTAAGTGAATATTAATATCTTTTCTATGCTCTTAGCAACAATTTTTCCTCATTGAACTAACTTTGTTGAGGATTCTACTCAAAGCATGACAAAACTAATGCAATTATAATTTTAAACCTATTTTGATCTTTCTTGGTCCTATAAGATAAGGTCTGGAGACCATGAAAGACGCTCCTCATTATTACACTGTGATACCTGCCTAGAACCAGGTGCTCAATAAGTATTTGTTGACTAAATGGGGTAGAGCATTTTTATGTCCTAGATCTGTATGGCCCATTAAGTTATCTTAGCCAGCAACAACCAAATAATCTTTAAATAGGGTAAGTTACACTTAAGTCCCTAGTTCTATGTGATGATGTAAAGGTGGTATTCCATTCCCATGTGGAGGTTAGTCCAGATACTGTGTGTGAGTTTTCTTTGCTAAGACAAATATTTCATGACCAATTTCTAGCCAATTTCTTTTATAATGTATAGAAATAAGTTCTCATTTCCCAGTACATTTTATTTCCCTAGTGGTAGGATGTCATTTGCAAATTAAAATTGAAGTGAATGAAAAAAGATATGTGGAATTTGGAGCAATGTAGTTGGCTTCCCTAAGAACACTGTTCAGAAAGTTATTGTCTCCCTTGATCATCCAAGATTCCTGGTCCATCATGAGAGTATGAAAAGGATCCAGTCCAATTCTACAGGCTCTCCTGAGTGGAGACTGCTCTTTCTGCTTTCCTTTGTCCAAGTGTCCATTGCATACTGTCCCCTTTGACTAACATTCAAATTCCTTCTCTTCTTTAGATTAGACAATATTTTTATTCAAAGTCAACTCTCGTCCTTACACTGCCAGTGTCCTTAAGATGATAAGGGCAGGTCCCTTATCATAATTGTGTGTTATTGTCATAATAAAGCAATAGAATACAGACTCAGATCCTTTATTACCCAGGAGCTTTGGTTTTGTGGTACTAGGGAACCAAACTCCCATGCCCTACATATTCTAATCAAACATTGTACCCTAGTCCCAGGCTTTTGATGGAGATAATCCATAAGTTATCCATAGTGCTTTTCTGCATTGATTAGAAAGACTTCCATGACAAGCAGTTGTATTTTTCAGAAGTTTGGTTGCTGAATATCAAGCTAAGTTGGCACTTAGCAGAAAGACAGCATGTATGTGCCCTTATCACTCCAACCTAAGGTCCACAGACACTTTTATCTCTGATGATGGGGACAGGCAAAGGGCATAGCATCAGCATGTCAGCTGTGAAGGAATAAGTCACAGTCTAATTGGCCTCATAGCTCTCATGGCTGTCAAACTGGAACATAAAAGTAAAAAGAACAATGTCATTTTCTCATGAAGAGACATGTTCAAACTATATTTACATAAGTTCTCCCACCCACCCTCTCTCCCTCCCCCCACCATGTGTTCTCTCTCTCTCTCTCTCTCTCTCCATCTCTCCCCCCCCCCCCCGTCTCTCAATCTGTGTGTGTGTGTGTGTATACTTTTACTTACCCCACCCCCTTTTTTTTTGGTTGTTTTATTCCCTGAAACAGTCTCACTGTGTAGTTCTGGCTGTCCTGGGACTTATTATGTAGGCCAAGCTAGCCTAGAACTCACAGATATCTGCCTGCTTCTTCCTGTTGAGTGCTGAGATTATGCATGCAAATCTGTGTATACATGTTTAAAAGGTGACACCGGGTGTCTTCCCAATGTCTTTTCACCTTCCTTATTTAACCTAGAGGTAACTGCTTTAGGTAAAATGGCTGACCAGCAAGTTCCAGAGATCCACCTTCCCAGCTCTTAGGTTATAGACTTGAGTTCCTAATATATCCGTCTTATTGGAAGGATGATGAGGCCCCAAACTCAAGTCCTCATGCTATATACCACACACTTCACCAATGGAGTCATCTTTCCTGCCCCATCATCTACTGTCTATTTCTTACTCAGTAGACATGTTAAAAAAAATAGGTTTCAGTTTTCAGGAACAAATTTCTGCAATGTGGATGTCAGCTCACTTACCGAATCTTTTTAATCTTCTAGATTTAGAGTCTCCATTTAAGATGTCTTTCTGAATTCTGAAGCGATAAATACAATTTTCTTACTTCTCGAATTTCCATGGTGTTATTTTAAAATATTTCATCTATTTGGAATTTATTCTGAAACAAAATGTGGATCCAAGTGTTTTCCTCCACATGCCTCACCCCACTGTGCAAAAAAGTAGCATAGACCTCTAAGTGACTGTGCTCCGATCAGTGCTAGTGTTTAACCTTTACTATTCATTTATCTGTTTGTTCTTGTGCAGAAATCAAATTGATTTTACTGTTAAGACTTTAATTTTTTATTAGATGTTTTCTTTATTTAAATTTAAAATGTTATCCCCTTTTCTGGTTTCCCCTCTGAAAATCTCCTGTCCCATCTCCCCTCCCCCTGCTCACCAACCCACCTATTCCCAATTCCCTGTCCTGTCATTCCCCTACACTATGACATTGAGCCTTCACAGGACCAAGGGCCTTTCCTCCCATTGATGTCAGACAAGGCCATCCTCTGCTAAATATGCGGCTAGAGCCATGGATCCCTCCATGTGTACTCTTTGGTTGGTGGATTAGTCTCTGGGATCTCTGAGGGGTCTGGTTGGTTCATATTGCTGTTCCTCCTACGAGGCTGCAAACCCCTTCAGCTCCTTCAGTCCTTTCTCTAACTCCTCCATTGGGGATCCTGTGCTCAGTCCACCTCTGTGTTTGTCAGGCTCTGGCAGAGCCTCTCAGGAGACAGCTATATCAGGCTCCTGTCAGCAAGCACTTGTTGGCATCCATAATAGTGTCTAGGTTTGGTAACTATATATGGGATAGATCTCCAGGTGGGGCAGTCTCTAGGTGGACTTGCCTTCATTCTCTGCTTCACACTTTGTCTCTGCATTTCCTCCTGTGAGTATTTTGTTCCCCCTTTTAAGAACTGAAGAATCTACACTTTGGTCTTCCTTCTTCTTGAGCTTCATGTGGTCTGTGAATTGTATCGTGGGTATTCTGAGCTTTTAGGTTAATATCCATTTATTAGGGAGTGCATACCATGTGTGTTCTTTTGTGATTGGGTTACTTCACTCAGAATATTTTTTAGTCACATCCATTTGCTTAAGAGTTTCATGAAGTCATTTAAAAAAAAATAGCTAAGTAGTACTCCATTTTATAAATGTACCACATTTTCTGTAATCATTCTTCTGTTGAAAAATATCTGGGTTGTTTCCAGCTTCTGGCTATAATAAATAAGGCTGCTATGAACATAGTAGAGCATGTATCCTTGTTGTGTGTTGGAGAATCTTTTGGGTATATGCCTAGGAGTGGTATAGCTGGGTCCTCAGGTAATGCCATGTCCAATTTTCTGAGAAGCCACCAGACTGATTTCCAGAGTGGTTATACCAGCTTGCAATCCCACAAACAATGGAGGAGTGTTTCTGTTTCTCCACGTCCTTACTAGCATCTGCTGTCACCTGAGTTTTTGATCTTAGTCATTCTGACTGATGTGAGGTGGAATCTCAGGCTTGTATTGATTTGCATTTCCCTGATTACTAAGGATGTTGAACATTTCTTTAGGTGCTTCTCAGCCATTCAGTACACCTCAGTTGAGAAATCTTTGTTTAGCTCTGTACCCCATTTTTAGTAGGGCTATTTTGTTCTCTGAAGTCTAACTTCTTGAGTTCTTTGTATATATTGGATATTAGCCCTCTATCAGATGTAGAGTTGGTAAAGATCATTTGCCAATCTGTAGGTTGTCGTTTTGTCCTATTGACAGTGTCCTTTGCCTTATAAAAGCTTTACAATTTTATGAGGTCTCATTTGTCAGTTCTTGGTCTTAGAGCTTAAGCCATTGCTGTTTTGTTCAGGAAATTTTCCCCTGTGCCCAGGTATTCAAGGATCTTCCCCACCTTCTCTTCTATTATTTTCAGTGTACCTGTTTTTATGTGAAGGTCGTATATCCACTTGGACTTGAGCTTTGTACAAGGAGATATGAATGGATCAATTTGCATTCTGCCATATGTTGACTGCCAATTGAACCAGCACCATTTGTTGAAAATGCTGTCTTTTTTCCCACTGGATTGTTTTAGCTCCTTTGTCAAAGACCAAGTGACCATAGGTGTCTGGGTTCATTTCTGGGTCTTGAGTTCTGGTCCATTGATCTTTCTTCCTGCCTCTGTACCAATACCATGCAGTTTTTTCACTGCTTCTCTGTAATACAACTTGAGGACAGTGATGGTGATTCCCCTAGAAGTTCTTTTATTGTTGAAAATAGTTTTTGCTATCCTGGCTTTTTTTGTTATTCCAGATGAATTTGCAAATTGTTCTTTCTAACTCTATGAAAAATTGAGATGGAATTTTAATGGGGATTGCATTGAATCTGTAGATTGCTTTTGGTAAAATTGTCATTTTTACTATATTAATCCTGCCAATCCACAAGCATGGGAGATCTTTCCATCTTCTAAGATCTTCTTCGATTTCTTTCTTCAGATACTTGAAATTCTTGCCATACAGATCTTTCACTTGCTTGGTTATAGTCACACCAAGGTATTTTACATTATTTGTGACTATTGTGAAGGGTGTCATTTCCCTAGTTTCTTTCTCTGTTCGTTTATCCTTTGAGTAGAGGAAGGCTACTGATTTGAGTTAATTTTATATCCAGCCACTTTGCTGAAGTTGTTCATCAGGTTTAGGAGTTCTCTGGTGGACTTTTTGGGGTCAATTAAGTATACTATCCTATCATCTGCAACTAGTGAAACTTTGACTTCTTCCTTTCCTATTTGTATCCCTTTGACTTCCTTTTGTCTAATTGCTCTGGCTAAGACTTCTAGTTCTATATTGAATATGTAAGGAGAGAGTGGGTAGCCTTGTCTCATCCCAGATTTTAGTGGGATTGCTTCAAGTTTCTCTCCATTTAGATTGATCTTGGCTACTGGTTTTCTGTTTATTGCTTTAGCTGTGTTTAAATATAGGCCTTGAATTCCTGATCTTTCCAAGACTTTTAACGTGAAGGGGTTTTGGATTTTCTCAAATGCTTTCTCAGCATCTAATGATTTTTTTCTTTGAGTTTGTTTATATGTAGTGGATTACTTTGATGGATTTTTATATATTCATCCCTGGGATAAAGCCTCATGGATAAATTCATCATGGCAGATGATTATTTTGATGTGTTCTTGGATTCTGTCTGTAAGAATTTTATTGAATATTTTTCCATCGATATTCATAAGGAAAATTGGTCTGAAATTCTCTTTCTTTGTTGTGTCTTTGTGTGGTTTATGTATGAGCGTAATTGTGGCTTTATAGAACGGATTGGGTTGTGTTCCTTCTGTTTTTATTTTGTGGAATAGTTTGAAGAGAATTGGTATTATGTCTTCCATGAAGGACTGATAGAATTCTGCACTAAAACCATCTGGTCCTGGGTTTTGGTTTTTTGGTTTTTGGTTTTTGAGGTTTTTTTTCTTTTGTTTTTTGTTCTGTTTTGTTTTTTGGTTGGGAGACTTTTAATGACTGTATCTATTACTTTAGGGGTTATGAGACTGTTTAGATTGTTTATCTGATCCTGATTTAACTTTGATACCTGGTATCTGTCTAGGAAATTGTCCATTTCATCCATATTTTCCAGTTTTGTTGAGTATAGGCTTTTGTAGTAGGATCTGATGATTTTTTTTTTTTTGGTTTCCTCAGTTTCTGCTGCTGTTTCCTTTTTCAGTTCTGATTTTATTAATTTGGATACTGTCTCTATGCCTGTTGGTTTGTCTGGCTAAGGGTTTATATCTTGCTGATTTTCACAAAGAACCAGCTCCTGGTTTTGTTGATTGTTTGTATAGTTCCTTTTGTCTCTCCTTGGTTGATTTCAGCCCTTAGTTTGATTATTTCCTGCTGTTTACTCCTCTTGGGTGTATTTGCTTCGTTTTGTTCTAGAGCTTTCAGATGTGCTGTCAAGATGCTAGTGTATGCTCTCTCTCTACTTTCTTTTTGGAGGCACTCAGACTATGAGTTTTCCTCTTAGCACTGCTTTCATTGTGTCCCATAAGTTTGGGTATGTTGTGCCTTCGTTTTCATTGAATTCTAAAAAGTCTTTAATTTCTTTCTTTGTTTCAGTCTGTCTACTTCTTTTTATTGGGGAGTTGAGTCCATAGATGTTAAGAGATATTAAGGAAAAGTGATTGTTGCTTCCTATTATTTTTTTGTTAGAAGTGGAATTATGTTTATGTGGCTATCTTCTTTTTGGTTTGTCAAAGGAAGATGATTTTCTTGCTTTTTCTAGGCTGTAGTTTCCCTCCTTGTGTTGGAGCTTTCTATTTATTATCTTTTGTGTGGCTGGGTTTGTGGAAAGATACTGTGTAAATTTGGTTTGGTCATGGAATATCTTGGTTTCTCCACCTATGATAATTGAGAGTTTTGCTGGGTATAGTAGCCTGGGCTGGCATTTGTGTTCTCTTAGGGTCTGTATGACATGTGCCCAGGGTATTATGGCTTTTATAGCCTCTAATGAGAAGTCTAGTGTAATTCTGATAGGTCTGCCTTTATATGTTACTTGACTTTTTCCCTTAATGCTTTTAGTATTTTTTCTTTGTTTTGTGCATTTGGTGTCTTGATTATTATGTGACTGGAGGAATTTCTTTTCTGGTCTAGTCTATTTGGAGTTCTGTAGGCTTCTTGTATATTCATGGGTATCTCTTCCTTTAGGTTAGGGAAGTTTTCTTCTGTATTTTTGTTGAAGATATTTACTGGCCCTTCAAGTTGGGAATCTTCACTCTCATCTATACCTATTATCCTTAGGTTTGATCTTCTCATTGTGTCCTGAATTTCTTGGACGTTTTGGATTAAGAGCTTTTTACATTCTGCATTTTCTTTGACAGTTGTGTCAATGTTTTCCATGGTACCTTCTACACCTGAGATTCTCTTTTTTATCTCTTGTATTCTGTTGGTGATGCTTACATTTATGACTCCTGATTTCTTTCCTAGGTTTCCTATCTCCAGAGTTATCTCCCTTTGTGATTTCTTTAATGCTTATATTTCCATTTTTAAATCCTGGATGGTTTTGTTCAATTCCTTCACCTGTTTGGCTGTGTTTTCCTGTAATTCTTTAAGGGATTTTTCTATTTCCTGTTTAAGGGCTTCTACCTGTTTACCTGTGTTCTCCTGTATTTTTTTAAGGGAGTTATTTATGTCCTTCTTAAAGTCCTCTATCAGCATCATGAGATGTGATTTTAAATCAGAATCTTACCTTTCCAGTTGATAAGGTATCCAGGACTTGCTGTGTTGGGAGAACTGGGTTCTGATGATGCCAAGTAGCCTTAGTTCCTGTTGGTAAGGTTCTTGTGCTTGCCTCTCGACATCTGGTTATCTCTGGTGTTAGTTGGTCTTCCTGTCTCTAACTGAAATTTGTCCCTCCTGTGTGCCTGTAAGCCTATGATCTTAAGTGTGTCAGCACTCCTGGAAGACCAGCTCTCTCCTGGGCAAGGTTTGGGTGCAGAGGGCTGTGGGACAGCCTTAGGTCCGGGGTGCAGATGGAGACCTGAAAAATCCTGTCCCTAGCAGCTCCACTGTTCCTGTGCGTTCCTGGCCAGTACTACTTTGGACAGATATTGGAGCAAAAGTGGTGATCTCACCTCTGAGCTTAGGAGAGAGAACATTCCTGGGAGACCAGCTCTCTCCTGGCAGGATTTGTGTGTGGAGGGCTGTTGAACAGCCTTAGCTCTCGGGTGCAGATGGAGACTGGAAGGATCCTGTTAAGGCCTTAGAATCCTTCTGTTTTAAATACTCCCTTCACTAGCTATCCTTCATATGCATATATGTGTGTATGTATATTTGTATGTGTATATGTTATAATCGTGTGTGTGTGTGTGTGTGTGTGTGTGTGTATAGATCATGTTGTCTTTATAAATTCCCTTAAGGAGATATGGCAACTTTTTTAGTCGCCTCCTATTCTGATGCAAAAAGTGAAATGTTTCTTCTTTTGTGTTTTACTTTGTAGTCTTCAAAATGCTAAGGAGTTGTAAAGGTTTCAACATTGCTTGCTAAATTTTGTCTTGAGATTGTATTCTCAATGGAGTCTCTTTCTCATTACGCCTTCTAACTTCCATTCCTATAAAAGATTGTTGACCTTCCTTAATTGAGGTTTTGTCTTACTGATTTTTCTCATTCTTTGCATGTACATTTGCTAGCTCTCCTGAGTTTCTCAGGTAAACACTCTTGTCTAATTACTAAAGACTGATACTAATAGATTCACCTCCTTTATAATTTTTGGGCTTCTGATTTCGTTCATTTTCTTCAGTTTTGTTAAAAGGTAGTTCTCACAGGAGGCATCCTAATTCCACTCTAACACCAAGAGAGATCTACTTTTGTTTCTCCATAATTTTGATGTCATTTAGGAATGATATAGATGGCAGATAAAAGAATAAGTAAAGGGACAGATGGATAGATGGATGGATAGATGGACAGATGGATGAATAGATGGACATAAGTAGACATTTTACTATTTTAAAGAACACCTATGAGTGACTACTTGAATTAGCATTTTTAGTTACAAATAGTTGATGGATTTAGACTAACAGTTCTATGAAGAGCATAATATGTGTGTGTGTGTGTGTGTTAATGTAATTTCTGCAAGTATAGAACTTAGTATCATTACAATCTTGTATTTCAGGAACAGGTACTTACTTGGTCCTGGTTTTTTTGTTGTGTTTGTTTGTTTGTTTGTTTTGCTTTGTTTTGTTTTTAAGGTGTTTCCAGACTCTTCTTGTTATGGTTTTACATGGATTTTCATCTTGAACACATGAGTTCTTTGGGCCTCTAGCTTTCTTTGTGTTGTACATTTCAGATTCTGTCATCTATATCGTACAGACACTATGAATAATTGGGAAAGCTTCTTTATTTTGTGTCTTGGCAAAGAATAAATGACAAGGAAATGTCCTTTAATATGACAGTTGGGATCCCAAAAGGTCACTTGCAAATACAGAAATGAATGACATCATCTCTGGCTTGGAGAAACCTAATTTCTAATGTGATGGTTAAACATGTCAGTAACATATTACATAAAGGAAAAAGAGGTTTTTATAGTGGAAAAATGCAGGAAATACTGTGACAATACAAAAAGAAACAAAGTTTAGTAAGGAACAGTGCACTGAGCTCAACCAGAGTTAGCATTATTTTGAGACTGCAAAGCAAACACCCAAACTGGAACTTGAGAATCACTATCCCTCAGATCCACTATAGCTGCTGAGCTTTATTAGTAGGAGCCTAAAGCTTTGTGTACATTAGAAACAGCTAAGTGTTAGGTTGCAGCTTCCCACTGGAGATGTCAAATCCCCACTTACAGTCATACCATAAAGCAATGATTTATGATCATTGGCTCTCAACGATGATTTTCACCAGAAAGGAAAAGAATAGGGACTGTAATGTTCCCTGATTTATGGAAATGACAATAATGAGGAGGCTGGAAAGAATAATGATTATGATGTCTCCAGATTCACAAAATTGAAAATGAGGAGCTCCCAGAAGAGAAATAACAGATTGTCCATGGTAAAAATTGCCAATATTTTTCTGGCTCTACCTAGAATGCAGTAAACAAACAAACAAAAAGTTAGATTACCTTTTCTCTTACAAAGTACCTCTGTGTGTGTGTGTGTGTGTGTGTGTGTCTGCCTGTCTCTTTCTGTCTCTCTGTCTCTCTGCCTCTCTCTCTCTGCCTCTCTCTCTTTCTCTCCCTCCCTCTCCCTCTCCCTCTCCTTCTCCCTCTTCCTTTGTCCCCTTCTCTCTCTTCCCTGTTCTTTGCTGTCTTCCTATCTCCTTTGTTTTTCTTTCTCTGTAAATTTTTTATTTAAAAAAATTACACAAAGCACATAAAAGTATACAAACCCTAAAGTGGATAACTTAATTAACTTAATTTTTCACAACTCAAACATATGCATGTAAACATGAACCCCTCAAATATTCCCAAAAAAAATGTGTTGGTTGGCCTAGTATTGAACTTTATATAAAATTAATCATCTAGTTCATGTTTTTTAATCTACTTTCTGCTGCTCAATGTTATATTTGTAGTGATACAACCATGTTGGTACATGTTGATTCTTTTCTCATTACTGTATAGTATCATATCGTAGGCAATAACACAGTTTTTATTTTTGGTTGATTGGTTGGTTTGGAATTTTTTGGTTTGGTTTTGTTTTTTGTTTGTTTTTAATCAAATCTCATTTTGATTTTGGAGTTTAGTTTTTTGCTTTTGTCTTTGAGATAGCCCTCAGTAGATGGTCTAGGCCTTCCTCAGACTTGGTACCCTCCATTTTTAGCCTAGAATTAAGCTAGAATTAAGCTAATTAAGTGATCACCACCACTTCTAGCTTTTTTATATACTCTGATACTAACGAGTGTAAAAGTGTCTTTTGTTCTCCTGATGTAATTGCCATCTCAGAGGCTTACTGTTGAGTAAGCTTACTCTTTCTAGTTCTTTCTGAGCTCTGGCTGGCTGGCTGATTTAACCCAGATGTTCTGGTTCAAACTCATCTCCAAGCTGACTGAGTCATTCTGGTTTCTCTAACTCTGGCAATTTGTTCTAATCTTCTGGCTTCTTCTTTTTCTCTGGCTTCAACTGCCTCTGCTGACTTGCACTGAACTGCATGAACTCACAAACTCAACTCCACTGCATTGAACTCACTGCACTGACTCCCAGCTGACTGACTGACTCTCTCTCTCTCTCTCTCTCTCTCTCTCTCTCTCTCTCTCTTTCTCTCTCTCTCTCTCTCTTTCTCTCTCCTCTTAAGTAGCTTCTCTTTCCTGTTTTCTTCTCATGGAAGTTGGATGTATTCTATCTCTGACTCATTCTGTCAAATCTTTCTCTGACTCATCCCTTTGACTGCCCCTCAATTAGACATCACTTTCAAACATGGCTGTTTCCCTCTACAAATTAACTTTGCCTTAAAACTGTGTACTAAGGGTGTGTCTGTATTTCAGACAGAGAGATTAAAGGTGTATGGTGTGTTTGTATACCTGCTGAATCACACAGAACTAGGTCTTTGAACGAGAGCAGCCATGTCCTGGATTAAAATTCTTTTACAAATGACCATTTAGATAATTTCTGTGTTTGACTTATTATGAATCCTTGTGCTACTTACTATAATCATGTTTGGTTTTGAGTTCTCATTATCCTAGTTGTCAGGTATATACCTAGAGATGAAATTACAGGTCATCAGAGAGCCATGTACTTAGCTCTGAAACAGTTTTTTGAAGTGATTGTACTCATTGACTTTGCACCTTTTTCATTGGACTTTAACAGCCTTTATGCCTTCATTGATGCTCCTAATTTTCATCATTGTCATTTTAACCATTCTGTGAGTGAAGTACTTAACTAATTTAGATTAAGAGCTTATTTTAATTAACAAATAAATAAATAACGAAAGGAATAAAGAGTCCTTAAGTCGCCAAAAAAAATTAACTCACTCAGAGGCTAAAAATCACCCTACTGAGGCCATTTGCATTTAGATTCATAGTGAACACTGAGGGGGCTCATTCTTTTAGATTTTAATTATTTTCTTGTTCTCATGTTGGCATTTTATTCAGCACACCATAGTTCTAATAAATAACATCTCTAAGTGTGTGGAATAATAATTGTTCCACATTAATTATTCAAGACAATGAACCAAAGAATAGGGCCTGAGTTACAGAGAAAACAGTGGGCTGAGCTACAGTAATTACTGGGAAATCAAAGGGGTCAGTGCTTGGTAACAAGAGACAAAGTACATCAGAGCAAAGGAAATGATTGAAGCTGAACAATGCCCTGTGGACTAGCAAGTGACAAGCTGTGGAGAAGGAGCTGCAGAAACCTTCCTTTCACCTTGAAGGGCTTCTCCACCAGCACTCAGGAACTAGTTAACAAAACCTACCCTGGTGACAGTGAAGGCCAGTTCTACCATTAGCTTCGTCAAACTAAGAAATGGGAACATTCTCCTTACAATAACAGGAAAGCTGAAATGTCCATGTACTCTTTGACAACTTACATTCGTGAAACACTGACCATTTCTTAGTTTATTTTTAACTCAATATTCTACACAGAATATCTTGAAGCATGTCCTTAAATTGGTACATATTTTGTTTATTCCCCCTCTATTAATTCATACAGACAATTTTTGTCTGTTTGTTTTGTTGTCTCATTGTGTAGCCCAGGCTGGCCTAGAGCTTTTAAACTTCCTGTCTCAACCTCCTGAGTGCTGAGCTCATAAGCATGTATCACACTTTTTAAAATGTATTGTGTCACATGCTTTTGTCCCTTAAGTATCTCATGTCCTTGTTTTTGAGCTTTATTTTTCTTTCTCTTCTATGGAAATACAGGTGAAGAAAATGGGAATCACTAGCCACTGTTCTATTGTATCTCCACTGCTTGTCATACCAGTAAAACCATATGATAAATATTTGTCACATAGCAGAAAAAAATGAACAAACCAAGAGGCAGTAACTCTGGGTTAACACTTTCTTTAGCCCTTCATTGACTAATAGACCTTCAAAACTTACCTTTCATATCACAGGCTTTAAAGGGCAAAGAGTGAAAAATAGGCCTATTATATCAAATTTCTAAATAGAAAATTTAGCAGGAAATAATCCACAGCATGAGAGAAAGTGTGGGAAGAATGTTTTTGAGAAAGGTAGGAGAGCACAAAGAATTCCCTGAAACCCAGACAGCAAACCCAGAAGTTGAAACCCTAATAAGAAAAGCCTATGAGAAGGACTGGAGAGATGGCTCAGAGGTTAAAAACACTATTTCCTCCTCCAGAGGACTCAGGTTCAATTCCCAGCACCCACATGGCAGTTCACAGCTATCTATAACTGCAGTTCCAGGGGATCTGACACCCTCACACAGACATACATGCAAGAAAAACACCAATGCACATTAAAAAAGGAATTATCAAAAAATATTTTAAAGATAAGTAGAAAAACAGAAAGACCCGTAGAGAAATAATAAAAAAGGAGAAAAGATAATTAATTAATGTCAAAAAAGCAGAAGATAGAAGTAAAGCAAGAAACAATGAAAAGATAAATTCATAATGAAGAAATTTAGAATTAAACCACTGTGAAAAGAAGAGAATTGAACAGATTTCTGCAAAATACAATGAATAAAGAAGTTAATGACAGCTGCTTCTTGGATTTTAACTCCCTGAACCCTTGTCCTTCACAACCTGCAGCTGCCAGAGCACTAGGCGGATTATTGTAACAACATTTACAATTTCCCTTTGGGTTGCAGAAAGGCTGAGGGACTGTCTGAGCAGATAATGAAATAACTGTGAACAAAACCAAATATGTTTTGTCTGATTGATGCAGACTAAACATATTGTCAAGATTTTGAAGCAGTTTCTTCCAAAATATGCACAAAATCCAGCAGTTCCTCAAGTAGTCTGATGGCCAATGGAGATGCACTTCAGAAAGTTTAATCAGATTGGATAGAGTTTCAATACGAAGTCACAAATAATGGCTTTTCCATAAGGAATACACTGCTTAGCACATCTGAATCCAAAAGTCTTGTTCCTGTTCATGGATTTTTCTCACTACAGAATTTAAAGGCATCTTTGCTTTTTAAACCTCTGTTAAGGAAGATGTAAAATTAGATACTTTTTGTTGCTCTTTTCCTCATTCTAAAGAAACCAGGTCAATGACTGGCCTCAGCTGCTGTTTCGTCCAAAGAGCATCTCATCCTAAGGCCTCCAGCTATGAATTTTGGAAGCCAAGTGGTTCAAACAGTTTTTTGATGGTGCTTTGAGCAAGTGCCCCTCTCTGGAAGGCTGGTCTCCCTCTGTCTCTATGGACAGTATAAAAGATCAATGAGTTCTCCAGAGTTAGGGAATTTTCAAAATCTAACTTTCATGAACCCTGGTGTAGTAGGTCCTGGAAAAGGGCACAGCCCTGTAAAAATAATAATAATAATAATAATAATAATAATAATCTTCCAAAGAGGAAAGAAAGACAGTGACCTTGGAGGAGATTCTAAAGGGTTTTGAATGAATCAAAAGTTTGTACTTGTGGCATCTTGTCAGTGGTTTTGCTATTTCTGAAGGAGGAGTTGGTGATTCATAGGGCACAGCCTTGCTAAAGCTGTGAATGGCAGCTGCACATTGAAAAGTCTCGCCCTTGCCTCACCCTGTGCTCTCCCTGCTGGAACAGGTGTGTTCAAAGCCTTGCCTGTAGGAACTGAAGAGGTCTCATTCTCTCTGTCTACCATTCATAGGGGATCCCTCAAGGGCCAATGTAAGGGAAGGCAACCAAAGACCTTGTAATTCTTTCCTCATAGAGACTTGACTGCATAGTGATTAAGTGTTTTGCAAATATCTTTATGAACACCTGCTATCAGACAAAGAATATGATGTTAACTAACAAGATTATTATTTTACCAATGAATAAAAGGCTGAAAGGATTGGAGCCATTATAAGTGTTATAGTTTCAGTCTCAAGTTTTCTTTTATGAATAGGCTTATGTTTTTAATGTTTTGGTCCACAGCCTCTGGCATAATTTTGGAAGTCATGGAGCCTTTAGGAGGTGGGACTTAGTTGGTAGAAATAGCTAAGTAAGGGTGGGCATGTGGAGGTTACAGGAGTCCTTGGTCCCTAGCTGGCTTTCTGTTTGCTGGTCTGTCCTCATTAGGAGGTCCTACCACATGCCCTGGCTACCATGAATGCTACCACACCTTTCTCATGGTGGCCTGAAACTGTGAAATCAATCGAAAGGAACTCCTTTCTCCTACAGATGTTTACACCAGATGTTTTGGTCACAGCAAACCAAAATTAACTAGTCACCAGGTTTACTCTTAGAGCTAATGGGCTAAATTTTTATGCTTTTGAATTTTATTGTTAAAATACTCCACCCATTCTAAGCAGGAGAGGGGGTCTTGCAACCATTCTATTAATAGACAGGAAATTTACTATACTCCAACAACAAAAATCTTTTTTTAAAACTGGTATTTGAGAATGTGGCATATTCTTTAATTCCAGCTACCAGCATATCAGTACCAAGAGTTTTAAGTCAACGTAAGCTATATAGAAAGTTCAAAAACAGCTTAGGCAACTTAATGAGACCTTGTCTCAAAAATAATGTTTTGGACTTTTGTAATTTTTAATGAGGGATGTCCTTAGTGGTATAGCATTTGGCTAGTATGCACAAACTCTTGGTTCAGTAGTATTAAAATAAAATGTAGTCTTACCATGCTGATGAAAAGTATTATAGTAGAAAACCAATGAAAGTATTATAATAGAAAACCAATTTACTTATATCAAGATTTTTTGATTACTCAATTTTTAAATAAATCTATTATTTTCCTAAGACATATCCTAAAAGGATAATTTGGCTTCAAATGACTACATAGCACTAGCCAGTAAAACTAGAACTGTCCAAGTTTCCCAGCAAAATGGCTCTGCAACCCTGAGAATGTCACTTCTGCTTCGACGTCCTTTGGAAACTGTAACAGTATCCACAGACTACTGTCTTAAGGACTAAGTAATATGAACTAGCACTATGTCACACCAAGTTATCTTTTCAATAATAATT
This sequence comes from Grammomys surdaster, assembly GCF_004785775.1. Taxonomy (NCBI): domain Eukaryota; kingdom Metazoa; phylum Chordata; class Mammalia; order Rodentia; family Muridae; genus Grammomys; species Grammomys surdaster. The sequence goes on along the minus strand of NW_021604566.1, from coordinate 10,991,013 downwards.
ATATAACTCTTAAAATTAATCAACAAGAATGAATATCATTTGTGATACTTTCAGAATGATCTGGCCTTCCTTTCTCAATCATATGCTAACATGCTGGGTATGTGTCTCCTCTCAGTACACTGTCAGTCGCTCCGGGAGAACTCTCTGGTCCACTACATTCAGCAGCTCCTCTTTCCTTCCTCCCATTTGATTTGCCGCCAACTCTCTTCACTCAGCGCTTCTTTCTTTCCACCATGGCTCCAATTTAGTCCCTCCAAACCTCACAGTGTGAGATGAATTCTGGTACTACTTATCAGTTATGCAAAACCATTGCTCCACTTAGGAAAGAAACAGCCTCATTTCTAGAATAGTGGAGAGTACATCACATTCAGACGAGCAAAATGACAAAGACAATGTAGAGCAATGATTCTACTAAGGTATTGGCACAGCCACGCCATATTTTAACCCTCTCAAGTCTTGTTCCTTTGTTTGTTCCATGTCTTGTTTCTTGTTCCTCCTGAAAAAGAGATTTATGTGCATACCCAGCTACTAAACTACCCTCACTTGAAAGCAGCAACTAGCACAGAGGTAGTCCCAATTTCTGTTTGTCCTGCCCCAGCTACAGCACCCAGTCCAGACGTTGTCCCAATTCTCCTTAACTCCTCAGAATTCTGTAGCAAAACACAAACTCTGCAAGAAGGCCTCTTACCAAACTACTGCAGGGTTCCCCACATCTGGTCTTTCCTCTGTGGATCTATGGGTATAGTCCTAATTGTCTGTGTTGACTAGGATAGCGCCAATGGGACAACTGTACAATTGTTCTATGAATAATAATTAACTTAATAATGTAATGTCCTTAGGGATGCTCCCAAAAGTCAATGAAGTGATGTAAAACCAATTGTCCTTCAATGCATGAAGGACTGGTTCTAGGCTTTCCATAAGATGCTACAGTCCACTACAGGTCAACTCTTTAACGTAAAATGGCCCTGTTTGCATATAACCTACCATATTCTCTCATATACTTAAAATCATCTCTATTGCCTGCAATACTTAATATAATGTAAATGTAGTATAAATCATTGCTACAATGAATTGTAAAGGAACAGTGACAAGAAAGTAGTCTGTACATGTTCGCCAGACATACAACTTTTATAATTCTAATGACATAATACATGACAGAGCCTGGAGGCAAACAATGCTAAAGAAGGGTTGCTGGGCAGATTGAGGCTCTAGAGAAAGGCAAGGCACATAAGACACATATAAATGTCACTTTATTCATGGGAATTCAATTGACTGTTGAGCATGGCACATTTACATTTTCACTTCTGAAACTATCTGAAATACATATATATATTTCCCAAGCCGCTCTCTTTATTATTGCCGTTAGTATCTTCATCCTCATCATCAATGTGTATACAAGTCTCATTCCTCTCAACACACCCTACATAGACCTTCAAGTTATTCCCATAAATATCCTATTTGTCTCTCTATTCCAAACTTCCATTGTTCCTCCACTGTTCTCAAAATCCAAATACAGTCAAAGACCCAACACCTGCCACATCCAAACACTTCTGCCTTTTTGTTCTCCTGCAGAATGCTTGAGCTCCAGCTGGTTGGTTTTTTCCAGTGTTCCCCAATGTGCAGAGCTTACACATGGACTGTACACTTTCATTCAAATGGGTCCCATTTACAACTCTCCAAATTCATTGTCTAACTGCATCATTCTATATTCTAGAAAGTGTCTTATCTGCCTCATGTCCCCTCTGCACCACATCAAATCAAGCTTTGCTGTTTATTCCACAAATTAGCATAAACTCCAGCACTTCTTACACCATTGCGGTTCCTACAAACACATTTATTTTCATCTAGGGTGTAACTCTCCACAAAATACTGAATTTCAGACCCCTGTCTGAAGTAATTGTTTTATATATTGATTATCATTTTTGAATGGGTTACTTTATATATTAATCATTTCTTTCAATAGTATGCTCTGTCTGGGAATTTTTTTCTAATTAATTTGCACAGTAAATTTAAGTATATAGATAAAGATACATTTCCTTGGATACCATACCCTCATCCCTTGTCTTTCTAGACTATCCAGCATCCAATTCCCAGCTCCTTATCTTCATCTGTCTCCATGACACAAAGCTGTGTCATGCCTGTGTCTACCCTATGAGACTTCCATGTGAAACCTCACATTTGAAGCCTGAAACAGCTTTCCAGTGTCTTGAGGTTGCTTTTACACTCATTCTGCTCCTCCCAGTGAGCACTACTGTCTTTCCCTCCTGAGCTTTTCAAATCCGCTCAACTCCAAGTAGCTAGCCTTATTTGACCCCTCTGACGCACCATTTCATTAAAAATTTCATTTCTTCCATTCTAATTTATTCAAACAAAATTGTCCTTTTTTAAAAGTTCATTGGTTTAAGAAGTTTCTTTTCAATATTATCTCCTTCCTGCAAGACTCTTGCTCTTTCTTCTTCTACAAAGTCCATTTCTGTTCTTATTCAGCCTTTTTATACAAGTCAAAAAGATTTTTTTCTTATCTCTTTACTAAAATCTACTAAGGTTTTATTATGGTGCTTCTCATAAATTGAGAAATATTTTCTTTTTTAACATTTATTTCCCTCTCTCTCCCTGCAAACAGTTATCTAACTGACAAAATAAAGGACCCCAGCCTGTTGTGGTTTACCTGGAATGCTTCCTGGGCTTACCTCACACAGCCACATGTTAATCCATGGCCTGTGTGCCAGAAACAGATGCTGGGAGAATCTCTGAGTTTAGCTGCTAAGTCTTTTCATCTGTGCTTTAAAATTATTAAAAGCATAGTATTTATTAATATTTCTAGTTATTCACCTGGAATTATTCTGTCAGTGTTCTGATGCTTAAATAAATAAGCTTTATACAGTAGTGGAAAGGGGAGAGAAACGCCAAAAGTATGATACCTTAAGCCATGAACCTGCTACAGTCCTTTGATCCAGAGGCCTTGGCATGGCCTCGGATGCCCTGACCCTATTTGTGCTGTGCAGTGTGGTAACCACAGCTGGGAATACGACAGGATGTGAAAGGATCATTAGCATTTTTTAAAGAATTTAAACTAAAAAGTTATTTTCTAGCATATTTATTCTAAGTACAATCTCATATGTCATATATGCTTATGTATACACCTATACATTCATTGAACCCCATGCATACACACATACAAGTGTGATCACATACTTATTCAGCCCATTCATACACATGCACATGTAGACATACATACACACTCATTGAGTACATATATGCACATATACATACAAGAATACACTCGTTGAGCCCCACACTTACACATATACATATACACACAAAAATACACTCATTGAGCCTACTTATATGTACACATGTGAACATATATATACATTCATTTGGCCCTATACACATATGTGTACACATACATGCATACTTATTGAGGCACACACACATGCACACATATGCACACACATATATACTCACTGAACAACACACATATATGTACTCATAGAGCTACAAATATTAAATCTTAACTGTGCAAACTTTTTTAAAAAGTGGATAATAAGTAAAGAAATGTACTGCTGGTTAATTTACCTACTGTAGACAGTTACAGAGAGGATGGTGTTGTTGCTGTTTAGTCTGTTTAGTTGCAACAAAGATGAAAGAGAAGGGAGTCGGATTAAAGAAAAGATATAAGTAGGTAGATGATTGATAGAAAGATAGATAGATAGATAGATAGATAGATAGATAGATAGATAGACAGACACACAGTTCACTTGCAGTTGAGTACCAAGTTGAATGGCTTCCAGTCCTTGGTGTATCTTACCCTCATCCCTCTCTTCATCCATCCACACTCTTGTTTCCTTCATTCCATCCTTCCCTGTCACACTCATGTACTAACCATTCTCCCTGAACAGTTTCATCTCTGTTTCACCTGCTCTGATCATACAGCTCCATACCTCAAAGGGTCTATTCAAAAGTACAACACTCTCCTCAAATGGGAAAAGAGATTATTTATTCTGGAGGCAAACCTGAGTGACTGTGACCTAGGAACACAGATTCAGTTTACCCCAAATTCTGCATTCCAACATGGTGACAGTTTCTTGAAGAAAATAGTGACAAACCAAGAGAGCTGAGGTGCTTTTCAAACACAGTGGTGGGAATGTTAAGTAGGCAGGTTACAGCAAAACAGGAAAAGTTCTGCTGTAGGACTCAAGTATGGCAGCATTTGTAGTGGTTGGCTGGAAAGTAGAGGGTCAGTCATAGTTAGCCTCAGCTGTCACCTTGGTACAGCCCATAATTGTTTGAAGGAAACTTAATGGTGGGGTTGCCCAAATACGATTGGGCTGTGGCCATGTCTATGGATGACACATTGACTTGATTGATAACTGATATGAAAGGCCTATCGCACTGTGGACAGTTAGTCCTGCCCTGTATAAGAAAGCTAGCTGAGCAACCCAGTAAGCAGCAGGCCTCCGTGGTTTATGCTTCTCATTCCTGTCTTAGGCTCTTGACATGATGTCTGCCAGTGATGAACTATGTGACCTGAAACTGCAGCGTTGGTTTTGGTTGAAGTGTTTATTACAATGGACAGAAAGGTAAAATAGGACTTCTTCATGTATTTCAAATGACTTTACCCAATGGTCATGAAAATGTTAGGTCAGGCACAGGGGAAGGAAATGAATGACTATTAAGAGAGTTCATGATACCCCAAGAGAAACTGGCTCTGGATGTGAACTTTTCAACATCTCCACATTATTGAAATTCTAATCAAATGAGTCCACTTTGAGGGAAGTTAGGTGGAGAGTGTAGTTCTTCTCAGGGACTTTCAATCACAAAACCCTCTGGTGATGCCAAGTCATTTCAGAGAGACTCTCCTCAGGAATTAGCTATTTGAAGTAGGGGATTAAAATATCACTTTGAATGTGTGAAAAGGCTAGCTTGTCCTTCCGCAAGACACACACCTTTGCAGGTCTGGCACTTGTGGTGGCCCTGCAGTTAATTGTGTGTCTGAAGTGTGTTTCCTCCCTTCTATGACAGAATGGCCAAGGCCTCAAATATGATATACACTTGGCATCCGTGTGCTGAGCTGTGTAGCAATCTAACTGCAAAGATGAGGCACAGAAACAAAAGTGGGGAAGAAGTCTGAGGCAGTGGTGCCCATTGCTCATGTGCTGTGGACTGTTGACCTAAGTGTGGAGTGAGTTCTCGTGACCTCACGGAAGTAGTCAGCCCCCTCGCCCTCCTGTCTGCTCTGCTCCCCTGGTCCACACATCATGACTCACCACTCCACTCCCCTATCCTGAGCTCCTTCTGCTTGCTCTTAACCTCCTGCCTGGGCTAGTCCCCAACAGCAGGCTCCATGATCTTTATAAGTAATTACAAATCACATTGTCACCCAACCTTTAAAACACATAAATGGGGCCAGCAAGAGGGCTCAGCAGGTTAAATAAAGCACTCGCCTCCAAGCCTGACAACCTGAGTTCAAACTCTGAGACTCACATGCTGGAATAGAGAAGTGAGTCCTGAAAGCTGTCCTCTGACCTTGACACACGTGCCATGGAACACGCACACAGACACACACACACACAGAGACACACACATGACAGGGTCGCCTTTCTACTTCTCTAACATCTGGCTTGTCTGTCTGAGACCCAGCTCTTTCCTGACATTTAAATCTCAGCTTAAGTGCCACCACTTTATTTTCTCAACCACACAAAAACTCATGAGAGTTGTCATTGTACCCTTCACCCTAACCCTGACCTCATTATCTTGCTGAGAATAAGACACATTTTTATCCTTTTTCTTTCACATCCCCTCCTTCTTAAGGTCATTCGTAGCTTAGGAGCAAGTACACACACACACACACACATTTGAAAATAATTCTTTCTCATTCTGGTCATGGTTCCCCACCCCTCCCAGATCCTACCCACCTTTAATGCCCTGTATTTGCTCAGCACTTATGACCCAGCCAATAGCCAGATGGAGGAAGCCACTCTGAGTCATGCTGTGCAATTTTCAGCACCTTGAAAACAGGTGATATTTTTCTCAGTGTCAGCTGCAGGGCTCTGCAAGTGTTTCCCTGTTGCCATGGTAAAGGCTTTATGCAGCAAATCCTGCCTGGAAAGGAGCTTCTCTGTGCTTTTGGAGTCTGCACAGACACTGGCTCCCAAATGGACTCTGCCAAGGGCACTGCTCAGGGCGGACTTTTAATTAATCTTTTTCTGAGCTAAATTGAGTTGAGACTTTGATACCTATGACACTCTGCTGCCACAGACCTCTTGTCAAATGCCAGTTTCCAAGATCTCGTGGAGAAGACACAGCATTCTTCGTGGGAAACACAATCCTCAAAAGGCAAACACCTGTAATTTTTCTACCCATAATAACAATATATAGAAGCCCACATATACACAGACACATATACATAATAAATAATAATAAATCTTTCAATTTTTTCACAATCACTTGTTTCTATCTTCTCAATTCCTTGGCACTGTAAAAATTTCAGCTATAGTCTTCCATTCCACAGACACAAGCATTTCTCTCTCCACTCAGAGACAATTGCTCTATGGCAAAGACAGTCGTCATTTGTTGGTTCATGGTTGTTTTTTGTTTTTTTTTTAATTTTTTCTTGTTTTGTTTAAAGTAGAGTCTCATTCTGTACCTCAGGCTTACTTGAAACACACTAAGTAGCCTAGGCTGCCTTTGGATTCACAGATATCCTCCTACCTCAGTTTCCCATGTGCTAGAATTATAGACATGTGCAACCATGCCCAGCATAAATAAACAGGAACATTAAAACGAGCAATCGACATCATTGTACAAAAGCTGGAGCCCATTAGAAGGCCAGTTCTCTGGCTCTCACAGGTTGCCCTGCTTTGGGCTTCTTCTGCTTGCCCCCTTTGCCAGAATCTGGCTCCTGTGCCCTAGTCTGGCACATGTGTAAAAGATGAGTCTCCTTGTATCTGTCACTGCTGGGTTCTTCCCCTGCATTGCCCTGGCTCTCCTGCAGTAATCAGGTGGTCACTGCTGGCTCCCTCCTCCCAACTCCTCTGTCTCTAAGGTATGCTCCATATTATTCTAGCTGGATCCTCCTGCCCTTGAAATATGCCTCTCTTGTGATATCTTTAAATATCTAACAATGACTCTCTTCTGCCTGGTCTACAGGTACACTCACACATTCTTTCTTCCCTCAAAACTCCATATTCAAACTCATTCCAAAACAGCAGTTATAGCCATGAATCTGAAATATCCAGTCTTAGTCTAGGTATACCAGCCCATGGATCCCATACACAGAGTTATGTCTTACTGGGAGTCTCACATCTGGAACTAGCTTCAGACTGGCAATGGGTGATGTGACAGCCCCAACTGGAAGGAGAGTGGGTAAGCCCCATACCTGCCAAGCTTCCTCTAAAGAGCTCCCTTACAGCCTTTTCTCTCTTCTACACTCTGAGGTTTTTTTATATTTCGCTGTCGTAAAATACATATAGCATAGCATTTGCCATTTCATGGGCATACTGTTAGAGCTAAGTCATGTGGTGTGAAGTGTATTCACATCATTGCATGATCATCACCCACTTTCAGCCCCAGGAGGTTTTCCTCTTCCAAGACTAAAGCTCTGAGTGCTGAGCACACTAACTCCCCATACCCACACACTTGTACTGCTTTTAGCCTCTGTGATTTTTAGTATTCACAGGACCTCACATCAATCAATAGCTGCCCGACAACTATCTTAGTTAGTGTCTTATCTTAGAAACATGACCCAGATTTCCTTTCCTTTTAATAATATTCCAGTATCCATACTGCCACAGTGTGTGCAGCCATTGATACAATACTTCTAGAGACATCACGTTTTTTTAACTTCTCGACTGTTGTGAAGGATGTTTTTACAACTCGCCATGCTGCTTTTGGTTCTTTGAGGAAGAGAACTAGAAACAGAATGGCCTGGCTGCACACTGATTTTTATTTAGTGACTTGGGGTATTCTCTTACTATTTTCCATACTAGCTGTATCATTTTATGTTCCTTCTAACAAGGCACAAGACTCCAAAGTCTTTACATCCATCACACTATGTATTTTGTCTCTTCTAGATATTACCCATTTTAATGGGAAAAAAGTAAAATTGTATAGTAATTTTATTTTCATTTCCCATTGAGTGAGGCCAAGCATCTCTCCCTGTACTTATTGGCCATTTGTACTGTGTCTTGAAATAGTGTCCCATAATGTGATTTCAGTTTTGTTGCAAGTTCAACATCTGTTTTCTTTTCAATTTTCTGCCTTTGATTTTGGTGTCATTTCTGAATCCAATTTCACATAAAGGTTTTTCTGACTTTTTAAAAGATATTTACAATTTAATTCTTATGCCCAGAGCTCTTAGTTTCTTCTAGAAGGATCTATATGCTACTAGCATTGCTTTTCTGTAGAAATTTCGTATGCAGGTTTTTCTTATGGTTGCTTTGACATCATCAGTTACCATCATATTGGCATCCGAGTTGGTGTTGAGGCATCATAGTGATACCCACATCAAGGTTGAAGCATGAACAATCCAATTCTAACATCTCTATAATGGGAATACAAGATGTAGAAACTGCAAGTTATCTAATGTAATTCCCCTGGATCCCACAGAGTCTACGTCCTACTGAGGTAGCATGTTGGTGTCATGGAAATCTCAACTTAATAAGAATGAATCAGTGGTAAATCCTGTGATCTCTCTGAACAGTAAGGAAGGGGAACAGGTCTAGCCAACCTGAAGATCGGGAGCCAAGGTGTGATAAGAACAGTTGGCAAGCACACAATGTGGGCTGTGGACAGCTGTTCTCTTACTTCACAGGTTTCAAATGCAGGATGAGAGATTAATTTAGGTATTTCCTGAGAATGTGTATCTAGGTTACCAAGGATGCTAAGTCTCTCTGTTTAGAGATTTTTTTTCTTCTTAAATAAAATAAAGGAGGAAGGGTGATGAATAGACTCCTTAGTCTTCTCAATAAGAAAATGATACTACAGGAGAAAAGTCTATATTTTGAGAGTAATCAATTTCTTTGCCTGACTAGTCAGCAACTTTGAGCATCGTGAATTAAAACTGAAAGCACTCCCAGCTGCAATGCTCACATCTGTTGCTTCTTACTTCCTTTGCACAACTTCTGTGCCATTCATGATCATGTGGATGTACACAACAAGAAAAACTACATAACACAACAGCTCTGTGATAGCTTTAATCCTCTGTTATCTGCCTTTTAAAAAAAATATTTGAGTGCTGGGTGGAAAGCATTAAACCACATTCAGCTCTGATTTTTGCTCTCTGGGTCACTTTTTGGTTGCACACTGTTGGGTTGGAAGGGATGTTAATTGAAAATATCTGTAATGTCAAATAATCCAAGACTTCTGCTTGGTTTTAGACTGGACCACCTGATTAACGACCAGAGATTGACCTTCCTGGGCTGGGTAAATGTGAGAAGAGCCAGCTATAAGTAAGATAGCTTTCATCCTCTGAACACATAGCAAATGTTCAGGAGTTGAAGAGACATGGCAGGGGAGATTTTGATGTAGCCAAGGAAGTCAGTTTGACATTGATTTTTTTTCCACAAGCAACCTGTTAAATCCATTGTGTGAGCTGGCCTAGTAACATTTTCGATTTTGAGCCTCCATTGTTTTCCAAGAGGATTCAAGTCTACTTTGTCTATGGGGTGTATGTCACAGACAGCTCTGCCGCTGTGTTATCTTGAGTTCTATGTATCTTGATCTCTGTGTACTACAGTTAGAGGAGCCCTCACACTTGGCATGGTTTCAATGGATTTTATCTCCTGGCTGTAATATTATTCCTCCATAGCTACAACTTGCTATCATTTTCTCCCCTCTGCCACGGTCCTAGCCTTTCTTAGACAACCCACAAAGAAGCCCCTTTCTGCATAACCCACACTCTCTCCTTCAAGGCAGTGATATGTCCTTCAGGCCCTGGAGAGTCTTCCTGACTTTTTCACTTTAACCCCAGGTAAAGTAGCATTTTTTTCACAATGCCTATGCCATGCCATCATTGAATCCAATATCTTACTGTTATATACATATTCACCTGTCTTAACTTCATTCCCTATGAGCTTCCTGGTAGAATAGATGGAACATGTTCAGACTTGCGGTCCCTGTATCAAGCACACAAGTATTTGTCGTGGCTAGATGAATACATGATCATCCCTAAATCAACTAGCATTTCTAAAGTACTAGAAGTTTCATCTTAGACAAGGAAGCTAAAGCCACCCTTTAAGATATTTTATAGAGGTGTTTTAAATTCAGATATTCTGCTATGGAGAAAGATGCTAACCAAAAAATTAACTTAAGTCATTTCTTTATAAGAACTGAGTTTGTAAAAGACAAGCAAGAAAAAAGTGTGTAATTTCTAAAGCAGCAGCTGGGAGTTGTAAATAGAGTCTAATCTCCAACTTACCTTCACTTGTTCACTAATTTATTCAGCAAATATTAACAGATGCCTACTTACTAAACAAACAAAAAAAAAAATCAAAGTCCATTGCTGGAGTGACACATCTCCAGGTGGCTTCATTTCTTCTCTAGGTGGGTTCATTGTTGTTCTGGGCCTTCAGCTCCAAGTAATTCTATTCTTTCTTCAGCAAAATGTCTTTCTGATTGTAGTTACAACCACCTAAAAAAGGGGAAGCATTCTTGTGAAGAATAACATAAAATATACAAGGGGAGACAAGGTTAGAGAGAAAAGTTAATTTCTAACCGATTCTCTCATGAGGAGGACTCAGCTTAAGCATTATTTATTGGAAAAAAAAAAAAACACAGTCCGATTGGATCAGAGCCTGAAATTACCATCAAGTCTTGGTAGATGATATCCTAAGTGCCTATAGGGAGATAACTTAATTTGTACAGTATCTCGGCATGGCTTTTCCATCTGGCCTAATAGCCTCAGGATTCGGGATCATGAAGTAATCAGCATCACATCTTAGACACATTTATGCACATTTTATCAAGAAATGGGTTAATGTCCATGTACCAAGGCCATTTATTATATGGCACTAGAAAAGAGTTTTGGCAGGGCTTCCTGGATTTCTTTTCTTTTTTTTTTTTTTAGTGTGAATATTTGATCAGAGCAGTTCTGATAATCTCCTAGGATTTTGTTAGGGAAAGGACAGATTTGTGGCTGCAGGGTTTCAGTGTTTATCTAGTTTAAAACCTTGGACTTGTGACAAAACAGCACATGGCCTTCCATCTGTTTGCTCTTTCTGTGGATCCATTTTTTGAGCAGATTGAAGAGATCTATTATGCTAAATATATATTCTATTTTATAGTTTTCAAGCCAAGCTAAGATCGTTAGTTCATTTTCAAGCCCTCTAAGAATAGGGATTCTGGGGTACTGCTTTCCCCAAAGTCTCAGACTAAAGTGTGCACTGAAAATAAGGTTGGTGAATTTTCCATGACAGTACTCAGGAGGCATGGCGTTCTTAACAGCTGAAACAGCATCTTGTATTTCTTACTCTGCCCATTTGTGCCTTTTGTGCTCTAACTTGGAGGCCCCCTCAGGCAAGCCTCCTCCTGTGCCTTAGTGTAATCTCCTCTGCTTTGTCACGGTTCTGCCCAGACAAGAGTCTGAATATCTGCCTATAAAGACAAAATTCAATCTGTTGAAATGAATAGTTGAATAAGTAATTCGCTTTAGATTATACTGCCCAAAACTCATTCTCCAAGCTTAAGGATATTAGAGGTCCTGATTACATTCTTGGAGACATTGCCACCTAGTTCTTATATACATGGATAAACTTATAAACTGGGACAAGCAGAAATGAATTCAGTAATTAGTCCAGTCTACCCATAATGTTAAAAATCAGCTTTGACTACAAAAAGTTCTTCCAGTCTGGAGATCTGGCTGAGTAGAAAGCACTTCCTTGGCTTGCAGGAGGCCCTAGGTTCAATCTCTGGCACCATAAAACACACGAGAAGGATTTTATCACACTGGGTCCACCTGAAATCCTCAAATGTATAGAAAGCTCCTATTCTTTCCTAAAGCATGCTCTCTGAGCAGTGGTAAGACAGCTTCAGAGCCAAGAGTACATGGAATAACAAGAGGAAGGATACATACCAGACAGTTAGGCTCTCAAGGCTGCTGGAGAATACACTCCCATTGCTCTTCAGCACCACTCTGAGGAAGGTCTTAAGTTGTCACATCATAGATGTGGAGAGTGAGACCTAAATATGAGGTCACTCACCTCAGGCCACAGTAATACTAAAGGTGGCTTGCAACTGGTACCCAGATTTCTCCTCTGCTTCTTTCTGGTATGGTATGTTCCACATAGTATTTTTAAAAATAATCTATGAATACTACTCTGTAAACCCTTTTCAAGGCCTTAATAATGTAAACAAGACAAAAATAATGTATCAGAGATTAAAGCAGTCAAATGGCTATTTTCATGGGACTGGCCTTTGTAACCATAGAAACAGATGAGTCCTTCCATGAAAACTGAGGCAGAAAGTGATATTGTAACAGAAATTATCATTAATTGTGGTGGGGGTAAAGAGGGCATAAGAAGAAACTCATGTCATTATCACAAAAGGAAAAGGCCAGATATTTCATAATTAGTCACTAAATATCACTGCTTATCAATGGAGAGGATCCAGAGCCTGTCAGGACTGTTTCCTCAACTTTTCATCATTTCTTCTGCTTTTAGTGACACGGTCTATGTCATCATAGTCACCTTGCCTTCCAGTGGCACACTTATACATGCTGCCATAACAGCAGGGACTCTTAGAGTGTTTAAGTAAGTAAATAAAGTAAGTAAGTAAGTAAGTAAGTAAGTAAGTAAGTAAGTAAGTCTTCTTAGATACTTGCCAGGAAAGAAGCGGGAGAAGGAAGAAAGACCAGCACATGCTTGCCATGGAGCCCAAGCTAAGATATTCTGTGACGTCACATAAAATATCAGGCTTAGCAAAGCTCTTATTCAAGGTTACATTACTTGCTTTTGAAATTTAAGAAGCTTCTCGTTTGTTTTCTCCTCTACAAACCAAGCGTTATAAACTAAGAATCAATTTTAAATACTGTGGATGCCAACTCAAACTTTCTACTGCGACAGCTCGTCTCCAATCTTCTTTTTTTGCTCAGTGATCACGTTGATTCAAGCTTATCACATGTTAATGGTCCATGGTGTATTCCATCACTGTCCCAGGAGACCACCTTTAGAGCCAGCTCCCATTGCTCCCACACCAGTTTGCCTCACACTTGAATTATAATTATGTTAAGTTCAAATTGGTGAATGTCACCAATTAAATGGGCACCCCAAGAAAAAAGTTGTTTCAATTGAAAACAAAAGAAATGTCCTGCCGGGCGGTGATGGCACACGCCTTTAATCCCAGCACTTGCGAGGCAGAGGCAGGCAGATTTCTGAGTTCAAGGCCAGCCTGGTCTACAGAGTGAGTTCCAGGACAGCCAGGACTACACAGAGAAACCCTGACTCAAAAAACCAAAAAAAAAAAAAAAAAAAAAAAAAAGAAAAAAAGAAATGCCCTAAAAACATACAATGCAATAAACAAAAAATGAAAACCTAGTCTTGTGTGTGTGTGTGTGTGTGTGCGTATTAAATCTTTTTACCATTAACTTATTTATTTATTCACTTTACATCCCAATCCCAGCCCCACAAACCTATTCTTAAAGCAATGTATATTTTTACACTTTGTGAGAAGGGTGACCATAAATCCATATTGGATAAGCCAGGCAGATGTGTGAAAGAAATATAGAAGTTATTAAAAACAGCTTGGAATGCCACAGTAAATGGTTTTGATATTATGCAGAAAATGTTCAGTGATTGAAGCATCTGGCAGTATGTAATGTGTTTAAGGTGTGGCGTCATACAATCAGGCAAAGTCGGTCTCCTAAGTTTGGCAAATAGAAAGTCCCTCTCACATTACCAGCAGCAGGTTTAGTAGTTAGGAACAGTAGTAGTCGTTCCCAGAGCACTGAGTACAAGAGACAATATAACTAGAATTATTGAAGAAATAGAAACAAAGAAAGATTACCTTTAAGAATTTATGAACCTACATTATTGTTGTGGAAAAGTGTGAACGAGCTGAAATTTAACTCACTCTCAAAGTATTTGTACAGGGCCACTGGTGGTGGCAGAAGACACAAGACCACTAAGTCAGAGGAAAAGTACCATGACAGTAGCCAGAACATTAGAGGTTTCTTATGCCAATCCCTATGTCCAAGTTCCCACGGGGAAATACTAAAAAGGTCTGATGACTCTTCATTTATAGGAGATGTGAAAACCCTTGGCTTAAGGACCAGAACTCATTTATGATAAACAGTGGTGAGCCTACCCTGCTTTGGTAGTAGAGATCATTATCTCTATCTTGTAAGGCTATGTACTGGAGTCCAACATCCTTGAGATAACAGACCAGGACAAAGACAGAGCAAAGTTCTGCCCAAGGACATGCATGAATACAAGAGATCTGTGAAGAATTATCTCCCAACAATGAGTGAGTATAAAAAGTCTAATGAAAGATATGTAATGGTAAAGGTTCTTAGGAAGAGCAAGAGCCAGAATCAAGACTTAAACTAAAAGCATTGAACATGGTGTTGATTTTTAAAAGGAGAGGGGGTTGTTTCTGTGTAGAGCATGAGAGGACAAGAAAAGGCTAAGCAAGAATAGCCAAAAATGTAAACAGATTACTATCTTTGAATACAAGCATCTCAGAGAATCACTTGAGAAACACATACTCCTCTGCTGCTAGATTCTATCACTTTGCAACACCCCAGCCAATACGGCAGCTGGTTACATCAAGTGGTACCAATGAACAGCAGGCAGGAAAAGGTCAATTGGAGATGTCTTCAAGTGGATATTCCTCTAGTAAGGTTCATCCCATGGGTTTCAATAGCCATTTGCCTTTAACAAAGAACACGGAACTAGCACAGGACTGAAGAAAAGAAATTATACAAGTGAAGCAAGCCTGTGAGCCAGGGCAAATGCTGACCTAAACCACTCTGCTCTTAATAGTTCATAGGTAATTTGTCAAAGCCTCGCCTTTATTGAGTGCAGTGGTGTCTTTGAATGACTAGATTTGTATGGTTTTATTGTGGAAGAAATAGTATTTCTTATCCTCCCCACCCTCAAATTTAAACCAAACAGAAATATACTTGCCTGGTGCAGGGTTCTGAGCCCTGTGTTCTCTTTATTAGGAGTCCAACAGAATACCTCTAAAACTAATCACCTGTCTTTTTTTTAATGCCGGCACTGAAAGTCGTGAGAACTGGACTTGACGGTACTTACAGTTCTTCAAAATAAAGACCTAATCTTGCTCTGTAGTTTTCTTTGTGCAAAGAGCTCCCCAATGTACAATTTCCAAAGCCCTGAAGGTGTAAGTAGAGTCGAAAGCACAAATCTCACAAGACACGAGCTGAAAATTCACAATGATCTGATGAATGGAATAGTATGGAGAACCAACATGGAGAAATCCTCTCAAACACGGAGCTCCTTTGCTAACCAGTAAGAATCTACTAGAAAATAATCATTCCTTAACACATATGACCTCTTTCAGTAGTCATGTTCCCTGCATTCAAAAGATACTGTGCCACCAATGAGGCTGACTGCGTCACAAAGCACACAGATGTCAGCATCTGACCTTCTCCAGGTATGTCAGTCAGGGCCTAGCCAACTTTGTCAGCATCTGACCTTCTCCAGGTATGTCAGTCAGGGCACTTTGTCTCTTAATATCAATTCATATTGAATATCTCATCCTTCACAAGTTTTGGTGGGGAGCAGCAAACTTTAAAGTGAGATGTTTTGCTCAAATGATTCTCCACAATTTAGGCTAAATTTTTGGGTCGGGAAATTTGTCACTGGTAGAGCCTTTCTGTAGGGTGTGAGAAGCTCTGAGTTCAATCACTAGCAATAACAAAAAGCAAGATAGGAAGAGTGAGAGGGAGAAAGACAGACAGATGTGGATCTACCAGACATCTCAGCTGCCTGGGACAGCCTGGAAGAGACAGGAATCTAACATAGCAGCCCTCTGAGAAGCTCTACCTAGCAGCTGACTGAGATATCCACAGACAAACATTGCACAGAGGTCAGGGACTCCTGTGGAAGAGTTAGAGGAAAGACTGAAACCCCTCACAGAGATAGCAACCCTACAGAAAGACCAATGGTATCAACTAACCTGGACCCCTGGGAGCTCCCAGAGACCAAGCCACCAACCAAAGAGCATAAACAGCTGGTCTGAAGACCCTGACACATAAGTAGCAGAGGACTTCCTTGCCTGGCCTCATTGGGAGAGGATGTACTTGACCCTGCAGAGTTGATACACCAAGGAGCTGCCCTCTCAGAGGTGAAGGTGAAGGAGATGGGGGAAGAACTTTTCAAGGGGGGACCAGGAAGGAGAACAAAATTTGGGATGTAAATAAATAAATAAATAAATAAATAGAAAGACAGAAAGAATAAAAAAGAAAAAATAATTATACCAATTTAATTTCTATTTGACTAAATTGTTTACTCTTGAATTTGTCAAAAACTTAATCATAGAAGTAAGAGACACCAGGGTTCAAAGAAGATTTAGTAACTTGACATTACTCAAATTTTACACATTGAGGGTCCACATTTCTTTTAAAAAATAAAAATGAAAAGGGCTAATAAGATAGTTCACAATGTGACTCTATTTTAAAATAATCTGCTTGGAAGCAGCAGCACCAGGTCTAGTCCAGCTGGACCTCCAGCTCGGGCTCCAGCCACAGCCCAGGCTCAAGCAGTGGCTCCAGCTCGTCCTCTGCATCCAGCCACTCGGGAAGCTCCAGCACATCCCAGAGTTCCAGTTCTAGCAGCTCTTCCGGCTCCCCTAGCCCTTCTCGGCGCAGGCATGACAACAGGCAGTGCAGGCATGACAACAGGCGGCAGTCCCGCTCCAAACCCAAACCACCTAAAAGAGAAGAAAAAGAGAGGAAAAGGCAGAGTCCTTCACCTAAACCCACCAAAGTGAACATTGGGAGGCTCACCAGGAATGTGACCAAGGATCATATTATGTAAATATTTTCTACTTACGGGAAAATTAAAATGACAGACATGCCTGTAGAAAGGATGCACCCTCATCTCTCCAAAGGCTATGCATACGTGGAGTTTGAGAATCCAGATGAAGCAGAGGAGGCCCTGAAACACATGGATGGAGGACAAATTGATGGCCAAGAGATCACTGCAACTGCTGTGTTGGCACCATGGCCTCGGCCACCACCTCAGCGATTCAGCCCACCCAGGAGAATGCTTCCGCCACCTCCTATGTGGCGTAGGTCACCCCCATGGATGAGGAGAAGGTCTCGATCCCCAAGACGCAGGTCCCTGTGCGAAGGAGGTCTTGATCTCCTGGCCTCCGCTGCCACAGGAGCCGATCCAGCTCCAACTCCTCCCGATAAGCAGGGACATTGATTCGTACCTCCGTAACTTATGTTCCCCAGACTCAGTTTTGTCCTTTTCTCTAGCCAATGAGGATCTGTAGGGAACAATCCCTTACCAGGGTAGGCTTTGAAGACAGCAGTTGAGATATTTCCTCTGCAAGAAGGTTCTTTCTTGTAGAGGCACTGTTGATTTGGGACTGTCCCCATAGAGGTACCCTGTAGTTTTCTGGTTAGAAAGTTCAACCCCTTCAGTTCTTGACAGTCTGTTTGGTATCAGAGCCAGTGGGACCTGTGGCAGCACACCATTTTCCACAGATGAACTAGGACCAGTCAGACAACCTGGTCAAGCCCTTGCTGTTGCTGTGCCACACCTGTGGAGAAGACCAAGCTGCTCTTCTGTAGGCCTGACCATGCTCCCTGCTTAGTACTCTTCACCGTCTAGGGTTAAAACCTTTGAAGGATTCCTCCATAAATGGTTAACTTTTCTGCCCCCAGGTCTGTTACTTTCTAAACTTGGTGAGCCAGTTCTACAGGGTCCTCATGAAACCTACCCCACCCCCATTGTCACCTGCCATTCATGGTGATGTTGCAGGTTAACCTTGGCAATGTGTACATTGCCTCTTTTTGCTTTTATTGTACAGTCAGTACTATAAAATTTGTTTTGAGTTTTATAACTTTGTAGCATTTTAGATAAGGTTGTGTTTGTACTTGTGTAGAGTGAAAGGGCTGTGTTGAATAAACCTAAGATTAGAATGCAAAAAAAAAATCCTATGGTGCATGAAGTCTCCACTCAAGAGAATATAGAGCCGCCAAATGCATGAGCTAGCCAGGGTTTGTTGCAATCTAAAGTGATGCCTAAAGGTTCTTGGAATTTTAGTTATTTCCAAGCTAGAGTATCCCTTATCCAAACAGAGACGCCCATGCCACAGAATGTGGGGTTACTTCTTTGCATTCTCATTCCTTAATCTATTTTCACTACACAAAACACTATTAACAGCATTCTCCTGCTCTTCGGACATTGCTGATTCAAGGTGGAGTTCAACATGATCCTCCACAGTGCTCCCTGGCTTGAGAAATGAGCATTTTTCCATGTGATAGGTTTTAATTCTACCAAAATGAGTATGAGCTCTGTTTTATCAATCAAATATGTCTCACGTGAAGGGCAGCCCCTGTAAGAGGAACCAGAGAAATTGTTGCTGGTTGTTCCTTGTATACAGCTCTTAATAACACTGTCTTCCTGCTCCTGATTTAGGCACAAGGACCGGAGGTCCATCTCAGGACAGCCATGTCCCTTCCATCAGCTGGAGCTCCTCCAGAGACCAGCATGCTGTTGGACACTCTTGTTCCCCTTCTCCTCCAGACCGGAAAACCTGCCTGCCCTGACTGCTGGGCAAATTCAGGCCCTCTTGGTTTCCAAAGCTACTTCTTAGAGATCTAGGTTGGTGTTTTTTTTTTGGGGGGGGGTTGTTGTTTTGTTTTGTTTTTTGGCGGTGAGGGTGTGTTTGTTTGTTTGTTTACTTTTTCTATTCACTGTTCTTTTTTTTTTCTTTTTTTTCTTGGATATTTCATTTATTTACATTTCAGATGTTATCCACTTTCCCCCATTTCCTCCCCCCCACCAGAAACCCCCTTTCCCATCCCCTCTTCTCCTGCTTCTATAGGGTGTGCCCCCACCCACCCACTCGTGCCTTCCCGCCCTCTCACTCCCCCACACTGGGGCATCCAGCCGTCACAGGACCAAGGGCCTCTTCTCCCACAGATGCCCAACAAGGCCATCTTCTGCTTCATATACAGCTGGAGCCAGGGATGATCTGGTTTTTAACAATGTCTGTCTTCCACATTAGAAACCTCTGCCCTTTATAGATCCTTAAACCATCCTTAGAAGTACCTACTAGTAGGACTCTCTCTTCTCGTCCCTCCCTCCCTCCCTCCCTCCCTCCCCTCCCCTCCCCTCCCCTCCCCTCCCCCCCCCCCCCCCCTCCCCCTCCTCCTCCTCCTCCTCCTCCTTCTCTCCTCTCCTCTCTCTCTCTCTCTCTCTCTCTCTCTCTCTCTCTCTGTCTTTCCTGACAACAAGTTTGAAGAAAGCAGTTACATACAGTTACATATAGTTACATATAGTTACATATAGTTACATATCGTAAAGTCTGAGCCCTTTAGAATCCAGAACTCTTCCATTTTCTCTAAGGGTGTGGCCCCTGTGAGATTGTCCATGCTATGATGGACAGCCCCTCACACCCATGAATATATGGGAGATGAGGTTGGATCTGAGAAGAGTGGGGAAGTGAGAATGGAGTTAGGAATAGGGAACAAATGTCATCAGAGTACATTGTATGACATTCTAAAAGAACAAATTAAAATATTTAAAGGAATCCATGACTTTTAGGACATGAATATAATGTTTAGATTTTTATCATCATACAATCTACTCAATAACTTTCTGTTGAGCCAATTAATAACAGAGCACAGTTTACTAATCCCATAGCAATTAATCTATAGCCAATGGAAATGTCAGAGACCCTGGAAAACAAAATTTTTCAGGTACTCTAAATCACTTTCAACTCCAATTTCAAACCTTAATAATTTCCAGTTTATTTGCTAACAACGTAATTCCCTAAAGACCCATCAAACACTCTAAAACATGAGGAATGTGGGAATGTGGCTCAATGGTACAATGCTACCGGACATAAGGCCCTGGGGTTTGCTTCTCAGCACCACAGAATCAAATCCTTAAAATAAAATAAAGTGTTTCATTGACAAAGTATAAGTTCAGATTGCTGCCTCCACAGCAAAGCTTGTGTCCTTAGAAATACGTGTAGGCTTTGGGCAAGGCAAGCACAGTGGTCTAACCTCTTCATACTAATTTATAGAAGTATCATTGCCCTGTGAAAGACGATCTCTTAAGTATTATCTGAGGATTTCACATTGAGGTCTATAGGTTTCATTACAGCTGTTTACAGGGTAACATTTTCACTTTGGAATCCAGGATCTGGAGTGATGGCTCAACAGTTAAGAACACTTGTTGTTCTTACAGAGGACCCAACACACACATCAGGTGGCTTACAACAGCCTTTAACTCCAGCTCCCGGGGATCCAACCCTTTTTCTAGCTTCCAAGGACAGCCACATACATGTGGCATACACACCTACATACATATGGCTCATTTTTCAGGGGCTGGATGGGATGAAGGGGAGCTTATGATTTTTCTATGACAATATTGGCTGGCAATTACAAAATAATTAAGCTTATATTTACAATTAACCTGGAAATATTTCTTTACTTTTGTTTAAAGGGTAGTTAATTGAATATAATAATCTATTCAAGCAATTGTATTGTAGTAAAAGTTGTGCAGCTGGGTTCATGTGGGACTCCTAAAGCAGGAGCAGGAGCTGACTCTGACTATACTGCCTACCCTTAGATCCCTTTCCCCTAACTGGGCTGCCTTGTCTAGCCTGAATACAAAAAGCCTAGTCTTACTGCAATGTGATATGCTAAGTCTGGTTGATACTCATGGGAAGCCTCTCCTTTTCTGAGGAAAAGGGGAGGAGGGGTGGATGGGGAGAGGTGAGAAGGAGGGACTGAAAGGAAAGGAGGGAGGGGCAGCTGCGAGTGGGACGTAAAGGAAATAAATAATTAATTAATAAAGAAAAAGATAGCCCAATGCAATAAGACACATGTCACTCAAGCACAATTATTTCTCATTTGCACTAGCTTCTCTTTTTCTCATTACCAAATGTGTGTATTTTCTAGTTAACTCATAATTTACACAGTATTTTATATTCCTTTTTTATCCTACAAGAATATTCCAACATTTTTACTGGCATTTTATTTTTAACACTAAACAACAAAATGTTATTTGAATGTCCCAGTCAAAAGCAACTTTATAAGCCCTATCTTCTGTTTTATACAGCTCAGAGTCTCTTCCATTCTCCATGCAGCTTTAGAACACCAACTGAATGCCCTGTAAGATACTATGTTATTATTCCGTAGGAAGAAGTCAGCAACTCTGACTATCCTGAGCAACAGCAAAAACACAGCAGCAAATAAACGGTCACTGATCCCAAAGTACATTTCCCACTCCAGTAGAGGAGTTGAGCTAAAGAGAAGAGATTCTTGGGCTTCATTTGAATCTTCTCTTTCAAATTTGGGATGATTTCATACATTTGGATGAAGAGTTCAGTCTTGAAACAACTAAAAGCCCAATTTCTGGGGAAGGTGTGGGGTTACAAGCAAAAGTCTGTACTCTCTAGTGGTGGCAAAACACTGTTCCGCTCCACTGTACAACATCGCCCCCAAGTGGCCTTCCAGCTTCTGCCTAAACACCAGACCTCCCAAGCTAGCATCTGGTTTGTTTGGTTATGTTTGCTTGCTTGCTTGCTTGCTTGCTTGCTTGCTTGCTTGCTTGCTTG
>NW_021604566.1:10935981-10969238 GCF_004785775.1 Grammomys surdaster | reverse complement strand
TTGCTTGCTTGCTTGCTTGCTTGCTTGCTTGCTTGCTTGCTTGCTTGCTTGCTTGATTTTAAGACCAGGTAGGATATGTAGTGTGTACTGGCTTTGAACTCATGATCTTCTTGCCTCCGTCTCCTGAATGCTGGGATCACAACCATGTACTAACCACCACATCTGGCCTCCTCTTGGCATCTTTAAGTCTTAATCACTTGGAATGGAAGACAGAGCTACAAACAGCTTCCTTAATGTCTCTCATTCTCCCACTGCTATTTAATAATTCTTTGATTTCCTAAATATTTGTGAAGGCATTCATAAATTCTGCTGTATCCAGGCCGAATATTTCCTTTAGCAATTATACAATCAATCAAGAATAAGAGATAATTTTGACTATATAAAACATTTCACCATCATTTGATCCATCTGCTACCAACCTGAGGGGCAGTCCATGCTTTTCTAAACAGTCTCTAAGTTATCCCTCCACTCAAACAAAAAAACAAAAAACAAAAACAAAAAAACAGAAAACCTCTGTAAAACCAGTGGTTATCCAACTAAGTAAAAGCATAAAACACCAAACAAATGGCTAAAATATTCTGAATCTTCTGGGCAAATCAGCAGATGTTCTCTACCCCAAATCCCCATCCCCAGAACCCAGATGGTCCTCTCAGTTCTCCAACTCCCTGCAAACAGAAGCTGGCTCCTGGAGTGCTATGTGCTTCTGTGGAAGGAAAGGAAAGAGGGGAGGGGTGTCTGTGGGAAGTACATCACAGTAACACCGACCTTTCCCTAACACTGGTCCTTATCCTCACTGATCACAACCACATTTGCCCTGGTGCCTAAAGCCCTATCCCATGATTCCTTGTGTTCCTCCTCCTGCACCAACCATTTCTGACAGACTCCCCCCTAACTGCTGAGGACACCATTGTTTACACCATTAAGGCCCAATTTGCATTTGAAATATAAAAAAAATGGCCAGATGCTTTGTTTTCTCATTTACCAAAAAGAATAGGTCATAAAATCAAGAGATTACCCAAATTGATACATCTGTTTTCCAGTTAAGAAAGGGCCAGCTCCAGCTATCCCTGCCCACTCTGCTGTTCTAACTACTGACCTGATTCCATCCGTAAGGTGGAGTTGCTGAACAGGCTTCAGAACAGCGTTTCTAGAACTCTTGTGAAGGAGTTTGACTCACTTGTTTGTCTTCTTTCAATTTGTTCTGCACAGATGCTTTTGTAAACAATAATGATGAATAACTTAGGATAAATGTAACCAAGCCCTTAACTATCAGGACATTGTCAACTGTTATGAAAACCAATTCTACCTGGATAAAGTGGTATGGTACAGACTTGTAATGCTAACACTTGAGAGGCATAGGACCTCAAGCTCATATGGTCACATGGAGCTGCCTGTAGCAAGCAAAACTGAAATGTTAATTATTACTCTAAATGGGTTCTTTAATTTCTGATCTTCTCTTGCATGGCTAAGGTCAGCGGCAGGTTGTTCTGGTCAGAGACAGCACTTTGGAATAGTACATAGAGAACAAATCAGTGACTACATCTAAAGAGTGCTGGTTTCCCATCCTTTCTCCCAAAGCTACTATTCAAATGTTCATTAATTCATCTGTCTGTCCTTTCAGCAATATGTGTGTATATATCACATAATATCATAATATATCACATTAAGTTGGTCATTATTGTGTCCTGGTCTACCCACTGCTGGAAGTGTTTTCAATGGGATTTGTCTCCAAACAGAAACAAAAAATCTAGCACAACAAAGTAACTGGTTTTCATCACACATATATCTTTTTTTCCTAAGGAAAAGCAAAGAATTAATTGCTTTCGGAAGCCTTTTCCCCATCAGCTTGTAATTCTCTCTAACGATAAGCATTCTCTGAATGCCTATAAAACCCATGCTCCTGAATACAGGTCTTTCAACCTGTTATTCATTATTTACAACACAGAATATAAACCAGGGCTCTGCTTACTTTTAAGGACTCTTCCCTTCCTCTGACTTTGAGAGTGTGAGCATCGAGTGTCTCAGTTGCTCTGGAGAAGAGCTAGCCAACTGTGTGTGAGGAGCAGGGCTTGCCTGGCGTCTTGTCCTCCTTCCTTCCTCAACAGTTCCGGGTAGCTTTGTCCTCCTCCCATCAGTGCCGGGAATCCTTAAGTTTTTGAAGACAATCTTTGAAAAGCTCAGAGGTCACATGTGGAGGACAGTAATCCATGTTCCATCATTCAGAGACTTCAGGGCCTCCTACCACACCCATTGTATGTCAGGAAGGTTAATATGCACCCACAGGATCAGGACCACACTGCATCTGACTTTGTTTGCCACACAAGCTATGCCCTGACACCCACATGTACTCAAATGTTTGTTAAGTGTAACAACTTAGCCCCAAGGGTGGGGACATGGAGGGCTGTGATGTTGTCTCATTAGAGACAAGATGCACCATGGCCCATTAGGATGGAAAAGAAAACAAAGGATCTGTTATGTAGTCTCATATTTTGGTGCATTTGTACATCTTGTTTGGTCATTCTTCTCATTCAATGCATGAAGTTGATCAAGAGTTGTGATATGGAGAATTAGAAATGATCCTAAATCTTCCCAGATAGCTGGACATGGATACAAGGCTTCCCACAAAAAGCCAAACTGAACATACCTCTCCACTGATGGCATAATTGCTTTAAGAGCAGACAAGCTGGCTTCAACCCTGCGATGCTACTGAGACCAACATGCCATTCTAGACTGCCAAGTGGCTCCATGGAAGAGACTAACATTGCCATAGGCCCCTTCAGGGGACAATGCTGGCTGATGCATCCCTAAATTAAGCAAGCAGGCCTGTGTGTTTCCCCTCCTCCCTTTCTTCCTCTTCCTCCTCCTCATCTTCATCCTCCTCATCCTCCTAGTCATCCTCCTCCTCATCATCATCATCCCATCATCCTCTTCACCCTCCTCCTCCTTACCCTACTCACTTTTTAAATGAGATAGAAGGAAAGGACTGCTACTAAGTTCTGAGATGTTCCTAACACCTTTGAGAACTTCTGATCAGACATTAGAGACCCAAGATTGTCTATATAAAGAATGAAAACAGATGCAAGGAATAAAGAAGTCATTTCCTTTCCTTCTTATTGCAAGAGGGTATAACCTTCGTCTTTATCTACACAAAATAAAGTCGAGAAGAGCCTGTAGTTTGATCCTAGTGTGTCAGCTATGGTTCCTTCAGCTCTGTGCACTAACTAGCTTTGAGGCCATGAAGTGTTCAGGCTTGGGTGCAGCACACTGAGATGTGCGCAAGGGTTAAATTCAGCAGAATATGAAATGTAGTGGGAGAGGGGAGTAAGCAAATGGAGTGGAGCAAGAGAGATGGCTGTGCTCTGCTATTTAGATCACCTCGTGCTCCTGCAAAGGACCAGAATTCAGTTTCCAGCAGCCATGAGGCGTGGGTATCATGGAGGGGGCTGATCCGGCAACACCAGACCCAGGGGATCTTATAGTCTCTTCTGGTCACCTGACCACATGCACATACATGCACATGCGTATCAATAATAATAATGAAGGTACTAATGATCTAAACAAATACAAAAAATACAAAATATTCCTTTAATAAATTTGCTATAATTAGATTTTAAAGTGCTAATACTTTCCATGTATTGGGTTGCATAAGATATATTATTGTTATTAACTTTGCCTTTTTTGTTTGTGTTCTTTTTAATGAGACTACCAGAAATTCGAATCACACCTGTGGCTCACAGTGCTGTTCCTTAGACAGTGTCTCCTTCAATGGTATTAATTAATTAATCCAGAATTTGCTCTGGGAAGGTTTTACATTTTCAAAGTCTCTTCATGGTTGAAACAAAGTCAGAGAAACTGTCAGACACTAATTTTGTTAATAATGCATTATACTTGTACACATCTTCAAACTTTTCTCCATTTAAAACTAAACAAAAATTGGGGCTAAACCGATGGCTCCGAGGCTTACAGTAAGTGTCAGGAGACTCAGGTTTGGTTCCCAGCATCTGCATAGAGGCTTACAACTGGAACTTCAGTTCCAGGAGATCCAGTGCCCTCTTCTGTCCTCCACAGGCAAAAGACACAGCACATAAAATAAATAAATCTTTCTTTAAAAGCTACATATAAGAACTGTATTTAAGAAAAAACACCTTACCATGCTTCTCTCAAAGTTTGGAAGCATTAAGAGAATTACATCAACTTAAGAAAACTTAATTTGTCAGTGATATTACAATTTTAACTTCATCAAGGCTATTTTGAGGGGATGGATACAGGACTCCAACACTTAAGGGCAATTGTTGTTCTTGCAGAAGATCCTACTTTGGTTCCCTGCACCCAAACACCAGCTTGTATTAATCCCTTGACTCCATCTCCATGGGATCCAACACCCTCCTATAGCCTCTGTAGGCAACACATGCACACACACACACACACACACACACAGACTGCACACACATGGATTTGAAAGTATTTTGGATTTTTCTTCCCAGATACAACTTTAAAGGGCTCATTTTAGCGCCCTTCTCTCTCTGACCATTGGTTAATGTTCATTCACTAATCTAAACAGATGAACTGTATATCATCAGAGTTGCATATTTCCTATTATTTACTGCTTTGCTTGTATTTGTACAGTTATGATACTATGTAGAACTAAAATACTGCAGGCCCCATAGTTCTATCACATCCATCTTCAGTTTATAGCAAAACATAATATTAAATATTTATGTGGACTGTGAAAGCCGTCAATAGCCATATTCTACAGTGGATAATATCGAACCAAATAGGTTTGGATATAATCATTCTTGGCTGGCCTGGTGGAAACACTCTGACAGAAAGTGATGGCTAATCTCTTGGTCCTATTTCTCCATGTAAAAGTGTTCTATAAATGAGAGGAACAGCAGTTGTCAAAAACTGACAAAGAACCCTTTAGAGTCTTTAGAGAACCAAAGAACCTTTAGAGTGTAGTCCCTTATCGGTTATAATGCTGAGCCCTTTGTACCTATGAGGAGTGATTTAGGGAATATGAATCCTTCACTTTTGGATATCATATACTAAGGACTCAAAATAATAAATCTTTGATGATAGCTTTGTCATGGGTATAAAGTAAAAGCCACTGAAATGCTGGTGGGAGAATGTGAAGCAGAGGGCGGCTAGCAAGTCCCACCTCCTTAGAGGGTGATAGCCCATCTCATTAGAGGGTGGTAGCCTGTTTTCTTTTCCTTTTTGTTTCTGTCTCCATTAGTTTCTATTCAGCTGTGTTTAAAAAGAAAAAAGAAAAAAAAACAAGTTTTAGAGGGGCTAAGGAGGCAGCTCAGCTGAGAAAATGTTCCTTCTCAAGCATGATAGCCTGAATTCAGACCCTCAATATACTTGTAAAAAGCTAGGCACATCAACTACGTGCCTCTGTAACCCCATCACCAGGGACAAGGAGCTTAATCAGGAAACTCCAGGTTCAGTAAGACATCATGTCTCAATGTGGTAGAGAGAAATGGAGTAAGATACCCAATGTTGACTTCTGACCTCCACATGCGCACATATGGGAACACACATACACACAGAGAAAGAGAGAGAGAGAGAGAGAGAGAGAGAGAGAGAATGGCATCTCTGTCCTTTTGAATAAACAGAATGTGACTAGCCTTTCTTTGGACATTCACATCAGCATAAGTAGCATGGAGAGTTTCCTAGCTGTTTTCTTCTGCTCTGCTTATTCTGAAAGTCTGAGTGATGCTTCCCATGCAGACACAGAAATGTTGTGTAATTTACACCTTTCTTATCTCAACCACCTGACTGTAATATTATTGATCTCTTGCGAGGATAAATTACAACAGTATTGATGACTCATATGCAAGTCTAAGGGATCTCCAAATTAAATTAGGACCCATTAGGGTTGTGTTCTGCTCCTATGAGGTGCATGTCAATGGACTATTCATATACTTATTTACTTAGGAGACCTAATTGTTTCCTGGGCTAATCTGTCCTAATTAAGAAAGCTATTGTAGGACATTTCCAAAACTGAATCTTGGACTGTGCAAACACTATGTATTTGGGGGGAAGGGGTGTTTGTTAGGCTTTTTTTTTGAGGGGAGGGGTGTTTTGGTTTATAAACAGGCAAAATAAAATCACAATGAGTAAATCACATGGTCTTACAAATACATGGAAATTACATCTGAGACAAGACTCAAATGTCAATTATATTTGTGACATGGCTGACAGCTACTTACATTTTAGATTTTGATGTCCATTTTCAAACCAGGGACTGTCATGGTCCATCATGATGTCCCTGTCCTTTCAAAACTGCACAGTGTTGGAATGGTATGAAGTCATCCACTTGATTGATAGGTGTTTGTTGAAAATCATTGAGTACTAAGGACTGGGCTGAGAAGCTGGAGAGCAGAAACATATAAGATCCCTTCTCCCTTCAAGTACAGTATAGCTGGCAACTTTGACTGTAACTAGAGAATGTGTAGATATAACTGTGAAGGGTGTTTTCATGCCCTTGGAGCATGGTCAGCACCAAGTTATCTGAACAGGTTTCCAAAGAGCCTAGTCCTGATGTTGACATTGTAGGGACACTGGAAGGAAAGAAAATAAGGATGAGCATTTCATAATGAGATTAGTGTGTGCAAAGATCCTGTGGCAGGAAGATGGCATGGTCAATGTGGACAGGCAATGTTAACTGTCTAAAGTAATAAGACAAACATTAAAGCTAAGAGCAACAAACCAGGGAAGATGAGCAAAGTTGACAAAGGGGACAATTGCCCAAACAGAAGTAATCTCTCAATCCAGTCAAAGTATTTTTTAGTTATTCCTATTATTTTATTTGTGTGCATGAGCGTTTTGCCTGCATGTATGTCTGTGTACCATATGCATACAGTGCCCTCAAAGGCCAGAATAGGGTACTGGATCCCAGGAAACTATAGCTATGGATGGTTTAAGCCACAATGTAGGTGCTGAGAATCAAACCTGAATCCTCTGGAAGAGCAGTCAGTGCTCTTATCCACTGAGCTAGCTCTCTAGCCCCAAGTAAAGTATATTTTGTGTCCACTGCAAGCAAGGGAGTAAGTTTGATTCATATCTAGGAAGCCTTCCTCAAGAGCATCCTACCAACACGTCTCAACTCCACTGGACTCTATCCCTCTACATATGTGTCTATCAAAGCTGCCCTTGCATACATGACCTTGAGCCATCCTTGTACCAAGGATTCTAAAGCAACCAGAACTTTATCTTAGTGGTCTAAGATATACTATAGCCACTAAAATAGAGTCAAATTATTTTGATACTAAACCCATGCAGTGCACTAGAGATATGCCTGACAGAATCCTACTTATATTCCGCAGAAGTTTTTCTTCATTTGCAAGACAAAAATGTGATTTTGTATGCAGAGTCCTCCAACACTGGACTATATACCCCATCTCTCTCCTTGAATCATTCCATTCCAACAGTTCCAGGCTGCTTCTGTGACATAAACCAGAATTGGCATAAACCATCATAAACCATAATGTTTCAGACTTCTGTTCTCTCCTTCATTTCAGGCTTCCAGACTATTAAAATTAAATCTGAAATGTGACCTGACACTGTCAAATAGAAACACAATAATGTAAGCCATTTCTTTAATTTCCAAGTTGCCATATCAAAAAAGGTAAATATAACTGGGCAGTGGTAGCACATGCCTTTCTTCCCAGGACTCAAGAGGCAAAGACAGGTGGAGCTCTTGAGTTCAAAGCCAGCCTGGGGTACACAGAGGAATCCTATCTGAGATTACTTAATTAATTAATAATAAAAAAGTAAATGTAAACAGGTGTAATTAACATTAATGTCATTTATTTAACCCATATATCTAATAAACTATCATTTCAACATGTGATTAAAATAAAAATTATTAAACTCTTCCGCATAAATTTGGTGTATGTCTATTTTAGCAGCAGATTACAGCTGGTACTCATCATATCGCAAGGTCATCTGTGGCTGGAGACCACCATATTAGATTTACATAGTTGGCATCCAGGGGCGGCAAGCATCCACGATGACACAAAAAGCTGAGTATGAGCTGTAGAAAATCAATACAGGCCTCACTGGAAAGACTTTGGAAAAATCAATTGTCTGTGTGTAAAATATTTAATTGTCTCACTTAGATGTTGATGGACTAAATGTCCTTACCCATTTTCACATATCTGCAGACAGTTTCAGTATTTTATACCTTTTGAAAAAGTCCAGTAAGTAGCATTTCTTCTCTTCTTCTTAGCTCACTTTTTCTTGATTCTAAAGTTAGACATTTGTGAGTTAGTCAAATGAATTAAAGAGCATCATAAAATAACTTTTTTAATTTTTTAAAAACTAGCATTTATATTTCAGGAGAAAAGCAGATAACTAGTATATTGTTGCCTGGCAACATTTTCTTCTCTTGCCTCCATAGTCAGTTTCTCTCACTTGTTCAATTTATATAGAAGTTAGTTCACTGAGAGAGTGAGATTCAACAAGAGTTCCATATCCACGCACCTCTCTCAAGCACAGAGACATGGAGACTCAGAAGCAGCAATGGTAAACTGCACAGCTAGAAAAACTTTGACATGCCCACTCACCTTTTACAGCTAACTGCAGCATTCACATGTATTCACTGAGAAGCACAACCTTAAGCCATTCATTCTTTGAGTTAGTTTTCTATAGACTGCTTATGTATACTTACTATG
Organism: Grammomys surdaster; assembly: GCF_004785775.1. Lineage (NCBI taxonomy): Eukaryota > Metazoa > Chordata > Mammalia > Rodentia > Muridae > Grammomys > Grammomys surdaster. Next base: position 10,960,557 of record NW_021604566.1, on the reverse strand, counting down.
TACCTTACACTGGAATCCAGGAGTACATAATCATAGACATCAAGAAGAGCACAGGCCCTTGAAGAAGCCAGATGTTGATGCCTGACACATATGTGGAAAAGATGGACAGGGTTGGGGAAGGAGCCTGGGGCCTGGACCACTGAAGGCCTTCCTGGGAGAAAGGCATGAAAGTGAACATGAGGCAACGAGCAGGAGTTAGGAGACTAGGGGAGAGCTGGCTGCAAAGAAAGAACACCCTGAAGAATCACATTTAACTGAGGCATCAGGAAACAAAGCTCTCCAGGGAGTAGAAGTCCATTATCTATTATGAGTGAGGATATACCTGAAGGGCACGGTGCTGCCATGACTCGGTCTGGGGAAGAACGCTGAGAGTCAGTTCACAAAGAGAAAAAAAGTAAGAGTAGATGGGGAAATGAAGGAAATGGAAGAATAAAAGGGGATTAACACTTCATTAGTCAGTGTAGATCAGGGGCTCTCCACCTTCCTGATGCTCTGCCCCTTTAATACAGTTCCTCATGTTGTGGTGACCTCCAACCATAAAATCATTTTCATTGCTACTTCATAATTAATTTTGCTACTGTTATAAGTTATAGTGTAAATATCTTTGTTTTCTGATGGTCTTTGGTGACCTCTGTGAAAGGGTCACTTGACCCCAAAAGGGGTCACGACCCACAGGTTGAGAAGCATTGTCATGGACGCTGAAAGCCTGCTTGGACTCTTTGATGAAGACGCAGTGGTCATGGGAAGAAGATCCACTAGGTGAAATACTGGTATATAGGCCTTGCATATTATCTTGATCAGCTCTCCAAATGGTGTATTTTGAAATGAAGGCAAGGATGGGTCTAGAAAGGTTGCCCATAGTCTCTGTGGAGAAATGGCGCATGAGAGAGAAGTGCACCTGAACTGCCAAGCCACAGGGCAAATGCACTCAGCCAATCACAAAAGGGGGCCATGGCTTTTCAAAGAGTATGGACTGGGATGTGGAGCATTTGTCTATCATGCATGTGGCCCTGCCTGACTCCCATCTCCAGTACAACACAAATAAATAAACAAATAAAATTAATTAATTAATTAATTAATTAAATGGAGGGAGAGATGGAGGAAGGACAGAGCAGGGAGGGAAAGGAAGAGGAGAAAGAAGAGGGAGAAAATGTAAGCTTTGGAGTTAATACAGTTGCGGTCTTTATATACTGAAAGTTCCTTAGGAAAGGTTGTTACACCATGTCTGTCTGGCCTTGATGTTAAGACCGGGCATCTCAGTATCTCTGGTGCCTTCCCAAAAGTGTAAGTCATTAATAATACACCTGCAGTGTCCTGAGCTGGCAGAGAGCTGACACATATCATTCCACATTTATCATTGCCTGTCTAGTTCATATAGTTTTCGTTTCTCACAACATTATAACAGGCAAACATCATGGAACAAGACCAGCCAAATTAAACAGCTTTGATCCTATTGTATGAGATTTAGAATGCAGACATGTCTTAAAGGAAACCACAGCCGTTAAAAGCAGCAAGTTTTTAGTTTTAGTTCTTTTAAAGAGTGCATTTGCAAGGAAAAAAATTACATTGCAAGCAGGGAGTAACTTTACCTCCCTAATGTGCCATTTAGTTGCTTTCTGCTGCACTTTGTTAAATAATTGTACAGAGCTGCATTTTCGATGTGCTAAGGGCCTGTGAAGAGTGTGCTTCCCTGCATGTAAGATGCTATAAAAATACTGTTTCTTGGTCTTTTAAGAACTTCGCTTATTTTTTCTTAAATTGATGCTGTACTAAGTGACATTCCTGTCAAGAGTACACAGAGATTCTCTTTTTTTTTTTCCACTGCACTTGGGTTTGTTTGTTTTGTTTTGTTCTGTTTTGTTTTGGTGAGGGAGTGTCCTAACCATTACAGTAGATAGCAGTGACATTTTATTGTGGGTTTCTTCCCTCCTTCCCCTCTTTCCCCTCCTCCCACTTTTTCTCTCTCTTTCATTTTCACTTTCATTTGCAAGGCAGTAGGAACTGGCCATTTCTTTACTTTCTTCTAATAAGACTACTCAGCCCCTTGCCCATTTAACTGGATCATTTTCTCCTATAGAGCTGTTTGAGCTGCTCAGAAATTGTATACATTATTCTCTTGCCTGACACGTGGTTTGCAAATATGTCTTCCAATGGTTAGCCTCTCTCTTTTGTGTGTTTTCATCTTGGTGTAAGGAACATGCCTGTTTTTGCTTTAGTTGAGCATGAGTAATTGTGTTAATTTTTGTTCACAGTGGTGAATTTGGATTTCTTTGTAGTTGTTTTAGCTGTTAAATCATTCTCAGATAAGGAACCCCAGGGGTGAATACAAGAATTTTTCAGTACTCGAACATATAGTTATTATGTTACTTGTAATTATTGCCAAGTCACTTCTGTGTTTGTGTTTACTAAAGTATTAACTACTTCAAATGAACATCGGTGTCTGTGACAGTTTGTATATGATTGGCCCAGAGAATGGCACTATTGGAAGGTGTGGCCTTGTTGGAGTAGGTGTGTCACTTTGGGTATGGGCTTTAATACCCTAGTCCTAGCTGCCTGGTCTAGCAGCCTTCAGAAAGAAGGTGTAGAACTCTCTGTTTCCTCTGCATCATGCCTGCCTGGATGCTGCCATGTTTCCACCTTGACGGTAATGGGCTGAATCTCTGATCCTGTAAGCCAGCCCCAATTAAATGTTGTCCTTACAAGAGTTGCCTTGGTCATGGTGTCTGTTCACAGCAGTAAAACCCTAATGAAGATAGTGTCTTACTGTGTGATGATGCTGAAGCATGCTGCAAATGCTGATCTAGCAGCAGCTATTCACAGGGAAGTATGTCACCAGTGGATTCTCTAGTCACTATCACTCACCTCATACAAATAAGTGCGTTAGGAACTGGCACATCTAGCTTAGAGAAATATACACATTGAACCCATCTCAAAACCTAGAAGGACGTAAGATGATAGTTGCAGGGTACAACTTGTTCCTTTCTTCGATATTGATACAGTAAAGCTGATGATAAAGGAGAGAGAGAGAGAGAGAGAGAGAGAGAGAGAGAGAGAGAGAGAGAGAAAGGCAGTGCTTGCTTTTCAACCAGAGTGCTTGTCTAGTCTGAAAAGAGTCGATTTATAGATGTTGACCCTCTATATATTTCATATTCCCCCAGTGGAAGCATATCAAGAGGTTCAAATTTGTAAATTATGGTTTGTGTGCGTGTGTGTGTGTGTGTGTGTGTGTGTGCATGTGTGTGTGTGTGTGTAACCTCATAGCTATTATATTATTTACTATAATGTAATTTTAGTAAAAATAAGAATTTGCTCATATATGTGCAAGCTACAGTCAAGAAGGGCTTTTGCTTCTTTATCTTCCTTGACAGACTTTCAGGGAGACTGACAGGTCCTGAGAGCTGAGAGTTCCCAAGGGTGGGCAGAAGCAGCTGGCACAACATGCAAAACAAGGCAAACCCCTTGAAACTCAGATGCTTTGGTCCAAGAGTGTCTTCATGCACAGGGTGCAATGAGGGACCCAACCTGTTGTGAGCAGTGACTTTGGTGGCAGGCCTCAGTGGGTGCCTCTCCCAGCCTGCGCAAGGCCTGGACTAGTTCCTGGTTAATCTCAATTTACTAGGCCCCCATACCCCAAACGCAAAGAAATGACTAATCCACAAAAGATTATGACTTCTATTAAAATAAATTCTGCATTGAATGCTTGTTACTACTTCTATGAGTTGCATTTCTGTTGTTATGCTGAAATACCACAACCACGGCAGCGTCCATATACATATATGTACATATACATACATCATATACATATATACACATATACATACATCATACATACACACACACACACACACACACACACACACACGTATACATACGTATACATAAAGAGTTTACTTGTGTGTATGCTTCCAGAGGGATAAAGAATCTATCATGGTAGGCATGGCAGAAGAGCAGGGGGCTGATTGATGGATCACATTGTTAACAGCAAACACAAAGCAGAGAGAGTGAACTAAAAATGGGTCAAAGCTTTACATTCTCAAAGCCTGCCCCAGAGGCATGTTTCCTCCAGAGGGGCATCCCATAATGTCTCTAAGCAGCACCACTAACTGAAGACAAAGTGTTAAAATGTTTATGGGGGCATTTCTCATTCAAAACAATTAGGATAGTATGTTTCCTGTGATGATGGCAGTCCTTGTTCTTGTAAGGGCTGTTACCAACTTGGATTTCTTTCAGAAATGCTAGACATTTGAAATTGAAACAATTTATAAGAAATTAAACCATATTTAATTTCTATAAGCCAACTTTAATACATCACACAAATACTTAATCTTCATTATAAATGAAACCTAGAACATAACTTATTTCCAAGTAAACAAGAAATAGTAGTTGGAACTTGCTAGTATTTTCCCATGGCCATTAGTTAAAATGGCTGTTAATTACACACTTATCTCTTTCTCACTCTCTCTCTCCCTCTCTCTCTCTCTCCCTCTCTCTCTCTCCCTCCCTCCCTCCCTCCCCCCTCTCTGCCTCCCTCCCTGTCTCTCTCTCTCCCCTCTCTCTTCAGTCTGTTGAGTTTTCCCCCTTTTCCCTTTGATTCTTTCTTAATCTTTTCTTTAATTTTAAATTATTTATTTATTTATTTATTTATTTATTCATTTATTTTGGATTCTCAAGACAGGGTTTCTCTTACTGGCTGTCCTGAAACTCACTCAGTATACCAGGCTGGCCTAGAACTCAGAGATCTGCCTGCCTCTGCCTAGGATTAAAAGTGTATGTCACCACCAATTTTACTTAAAACCTGAGATCTATAACATTTTGAACTGTGACTAAAATTTAAAGCATATGAAAATTTCCAGAACACTTACATTTAAAAGGTGCAATGATTTTTAAGATTTGGGGTTTATGTTGTCATTGTGTGCTTTGCTAGGAATCAAATCCAGAGGCTCAGGGATGATAAACAAGTGTTCCACCACCAAGCTCCATCCCCAGCCCCCCAAATCCTGATTTGATTGAAAACCTATTTATATTTTAATCATCAATCTTGGGATTTAACATGGAAGTTACAAAGAGTGGGGATTTCCAATCTTATTTATGAAAGATGGGTTGAGTAATAACTTACACTGGGTCACTAAAAGTTCTACCTTAACTGTTACTATAGTTGGAGAAGTCACCATTTTTCTTCACTAAGAATGTCTGTGAGCTCACAGGACACTTCTTTTCTAGCACATAGCCAACTTGGATGGAACTGGTTCTAGCTACCGAACACACAATTATAGCATCTTCACAATAACCCATAAAGGGCAGAGTAAAATTCTTCACCTATGACAGAACTCAGGTACCCAATGTCACAAGGACAGTTAAATGAAAGGCCATGACATAAACCCAGACTGCCATCATAACAGAGACATGGGTCTATACTACCCCAGGCACTTTTTGGTTACAGTGGAATGTTGTGGAGTATAGGGGTGATATTTTTTTTTAATCTCTCTGAAAACAGAAGCTAGAGGAATGTGTCTGTGTCCCCAGCACTTAGGCCAACACTGAGGCAGAAGGACTGTGAGTTTGAGGCCAGTACGAGCAACACAATGAAATTCTGTCCCAAAAATTAAAACAAAAATCATACAGTAAGTCAAATTAAGCTACCTCAGTGCTGCCTAGTAGGGGACATCTGATTTCATTAATAAATTCTAATGGTTTGTAAGCATCAGCCATTTGTTTCTGTGTAAACAGCACTCCTACAGGGCTTGTCAGTGCTGAAAGCAACTTGTCCTTTAAGTATTTCAAACATTCCCTCTGCAATCTGGTTTGCACTATTAATTTCACACTACTAAGAATGCGTCTACCAAGCAAAAGTAAGCCTTCCCAGCTTGGGCCTGTCAAAATGATAATACATTTTAAATTAGCGGAATTTTTATTATGTTTTTAAACATTTTAATGGATTTCAGAATCCACACCAGATAATTATCCAAAACTTCAATTCATCTAACATATCCCTAAAAGAAATAAAGACAAAAAAAAACAAAAAGGGAGGGACAGAGGGATGGATCGGTACGGGAGGGGAGGGGGATGAGGGAGGGAGGGACCAGCTCAGTGTCCTTTGGGCTGTCATCCCATAAGGAGGCTGTTGTCATTAGTGTAGTAACCTAAGAGTTAGGTTATGCATACAAAAGGCATCCATGGCCTACCTCCAGGAACTGGACTGGAGAGTAACCTGCCAACTTGTGCCAATGGGACTAATCATGCACACAGGGCGTGATTCCTTTCAGGGTGTAGTTCCTTTCTGCATACATACAGGTAGAAAAGTCCCTTACTTTCTAAGACCAGACACCAGCCTGCCTTGTGAATGCTTACTTAATCTGATCCTAACTGAAACCAATTACAGAAGCCATTAAATGCATAGTGGCTTCAGGTTGAGGAGCCCTGTGCCCCTTTGGTTCCCTAAAGACCCACCACTGTCCTTCATGCTCCTTAGTAAGAAAAGTTAGCACTAAGCGGATCTATAAAAGAGCAAAGCAGCTTCATTGTAAGGTTTATATCTTTATAATAGGTTTATATCTTTATATTCATTTGTATCTTTAAAAACGGGTCTTTTATTCTGAAGATGTTTTCCTATCTTTCTTCTGGTTTTTAAAATCAGAAACAAAAACCAGAACAGAAACTCCTTTGGGAGTTCCCCTCGTCGACACCCTCAGCTTGCTGTAGAGGAGGCATGAATAATTGATTGAATTTCCATTAGGATCAACCAGAGTGTATATTACCCACAGTGTGATGCATGGGGTGGGGGGAGCAGGAGATAATGATCCAGGGTCAAGACTAGGGAGTGAGAGCTTTGTCCTATGAATCCAAGCGTGTTCTGACCCATAATTGACTAACACAGGTGTGGAAAATAACAGAAAGACAGAAAATGACACTGGGACCTTTGGGCAGAATGTTGCATGGTGTCTCTCCCAGCATTTACTCTTTCTCATAGCTTGATTAGCTATCTGATGATCTTTCCAGAATGTTTGTAAGAGAATACAAATTATGCCCACCATGCTACATGAAATTTCCAGTTAATCAAATCTCGAGCAAGGGCTTCTGTTTGGTTTGAGAGTGGGTGTGAGACAAAATCAGAATGAGTGGTAACTACTCGTACAGTGTACTTGGCACATGGACAGCTCAGATTCAGAGTCTCTAACAGAGAATAATCTTTAGCCCACGCCTCCTACTCTGGTCATGTTTGCTTTCCAACAATCTCAGCTATGTCTCTTCCCCTCCACCCACAGCACCTGTCCAAGCAAAGCCATTAGAGTCCCTTCTCAGAAGTGTTCCCACTGGCCTTGGCTTATTAAGGACCAATCTGAGCTTGTTTTCTTCTTCTACTTCACATTTCGGATTGAAACACAGAACAACCTGGCATCGGGAAGGCCTAGGATGCCTGATCAATTCTTCACTCCCCAGCCATGTAGCCAGGAGTCACTCCCCACTTGGCTCCATTCTGTTCCCTCTGGCCAGCAGTTATAGGTGTTGTTTATTCCAAAGTTCCTAGTTCCAGGCTGTGCCTGTACTGCCTTCCTTTTCTTCACTATGCTCTTTCAGAGAAACTAGAAAGCTCCCTGAGGTCTAAGGACATATTTTTGGTGTGGATTTCTTGAGAACTTGTATTTTGCATGCGTAGAGAGCAGTACTTAGCACTCACCAAGTAGTTACTAAACAAAGATAATAATGACAATCCTCATCACTACCTACTCACTTAGAATAATCTCATAATAATTGCAAATAAATACTAATATTCCCCCCTTCCTAACTTGCATGTAAGCTGTCTTCCTCTTCAAAAGTCTCAGAATTTCCTTGTGAATGGCTCCTCAGTGAAGCAATCTTTAGCTATCCCAACTGCACTTTATCCTTTTGCTTTCTGGTATGTAAAATAGCCTGTTTGTGGTACACTTTGATAACACCCAGCTCTCAGCCTGTACTTTCAGGTCCAAGAAAGCAGAGGCTGGGATTCTTCAGCACCGTATCACCAGCTTCTGGAGTAAGACTTTGCCCATTGTGGTCATTCAATAAATACTTGTTCCCTTGACGTAATGGCTATTCCTGGTTGTCAACTTGACTATATCTGGAATGAACTACAATCCAGAATTGGAGGGCTCACTTGTGATCCAGATCTTGAGACTGGAAGACACAAGTTTCTAACCTGGATCTTGGCATGGAAATCTTGAGATATAGTGGGCATGAAAAGCTTAGGCCCAAGCAAGATAGTGCACGCCTTTAATCCCAGGAGACTAAGGCAAGGAGATCTCTAAATTCAAGGTCAGCCTGAGACAAAACAAGTCCCAGACTCAGGCATGGTGGTACATACCTTTAATCTGGGCAACACCGTCTTCTGGAGACCTACTTAAGGACATGGGAAGAAGGAAGATTCACTCTTCTTTCCCTGCTTGCCTTTTCTTGCCAGCACATCTGTTGGAATCTACTTCTACAGAAGACCAGCTAAATCAACTAGCCTCATGGGACTGAGCAACTACTAGATTCTTGGGCTTCCAATTCACTGCTAACCGTTGTTGGCTTAGTTGGACTACAGACTATAAGTCATCACAATAAATTTCCACGATAAAGAGAGACATTCTATAAGTTTTGTGACTCTAGACAACCCTGACTAATACACTTGACCTTCTGTTTCAGGGATTTACAAAGTTCCATTCAGATGGTAGAAAGAGTAGCAGAGAGCTGTTGGTAACAGACAGAAAACAGCTGAGTGTCATAACTTTCTCAGAGTGTACCCTTGGAATGCTATCTCCCTACGTGTGAGCTGGCAAGTTCTAGTCAGTTCCACTGAATAACAACCTTATTCCTTCATCACCATCACCTCTTTCTAATTTTTCCTTTTTTAAAAAAAAAATTAAACCAAAATGGAGGAATGTTAACATCCAACTAGAAAACAGAAACTTTTCTGCTCCAAAGGTTCAAGGGCTCTGTGTAGTAAAGGGCCGTGGAGGAGTCTCTGAAGTATCTTTAAGGTGGAAAACTGCCGTTTACATTTGGATGCACAGGTTCATTCTAAGTGCATGTCCTCTTACCCATTTGAAATGTCTACTGACCTTCACAAAATGAGTGTGATAAAATAGACACAGGTTCCTAAAACTGTCAACTGTTCCATCGTGAAAGTATTGACTTTCCCAGTTAAAAGCCCTAAAACGGTTGTCATGATAGCCACTTTGAACAAAGTTTGCCCAAAGCAATCTCTGGTGGAGCGTAGTTAGGTGATAGCACCTTGGGACTGCTCAGGAGCCAGTCTGGAGACACTCAGAAGAGTGTGGGTGCTTCTTATAAATGATGTCCTTGACTGGTTTGGCAATTCTACTTTATGCATTATTTTTAAGGTGAAAATTTTTATTTATTTCACTAATTTAAAAATAAATGGTAAAGTATGTTTAAAAAGAGTTGGAACTGTGCTTAAAGTAATTGCACATCAAATAGATTGCAGGTAAAATTGACTCCAGTCAAGGGCTATCTTGAGCTTATTCTCTGGGGAGCTATCCCAGAAGCACACCAGGCGCTCAGTGCCCGTTTGGTTTTTACACCGTGGGTTAGGGGTTTGCAGATGTACTAGTCAATTGCTCCACCATTTATAACCCTCTGCTTTAGACCTGTCTATCCACACAAGTAACACCAAATTAACATATCACTAAATACCATACTGTGAAACATATGTCCTGGTAAGAGAAATCAGGTAGCTCCAGGTGTGAGTATTTACTCACAGGAAAATGTTTCCACCATTGCTCTGAGAAATAGGCTCCATATAGGGCATGTCTTAGAGTCATGGGATAGAGATTTTGTTGTTGATAATATTCAGTAGCTTTTGTCAAAATTTATTCAAATGAATCTAATCTAAAGAGACTTTCATAAAAAGTAGCCCGAAGTGGAAATCCATCTGTCATGAATCTAATTAGTGAGCTAGTGTTGTGTTTTGAAAAGACAAAGAAACCAGGATATGTCTGGTAATGCCAGGTATGGAATGGTGGGAGGGGTGCCTCTATAGGCCCGTGCTAAGGCAACCCTTCCCCCTGAGGTATCAGCCATAAGACAATCGGTATAGTGTAGAATAGAATTCATTTAGGGCATGGGAAGGGGATTTGAGAAGGGATTAGAGGCAGAGAGAGGGGAGGCTGGCCAGGAATACTTTGAGAGAGGGGGAAGGGAGAGAGAAGAGAGGGAGAAATGAGCTAGGAAGTCAGGGAGAGTAAGAGAGAATAAGAGTGAACAGGGGTGAACAACCTCTTTTATAGTAAGCCAGGCCTACCTGGCTGTTGCCAGGTAACTGTGGGGCGGAGCCTAGAAGGCATGCTAACATTCCTCCATTTTGGTTTAATTTTTTAAAAAAGGAAAAATTAGAAAGAGGTGATGGTGATGAAGGAAACCCTTAGGTCTTTGTGGTTGGAGTGAGGGGAGTGCCAATCCCAGGGATCCCACCCTCTGGAATAGGTTACAGATAGAAACTTAGGCTACTGAGGCATACTTATCTAGATGGAGACTGTTTGGTCCATGAGAGGTAGATCTGGGTTCATGTTTCTTGGAGCTTATAAGTTTATAAAAGAAGTAAGTTTGTTAACAGCATCAACAGTCTTTAAGGTGACCTTAGGGAAGACTAAAATCATTTGTGGAGCAGAAAGAGCAATGCCTTTTTTTCTTCTGTCTAGGAGACAATATAAGTCAATTTAGCAAAATAAGAAACATTTTTAAATTTACATTTAAAAGACAATTAAAGAAAACTCAAAACCTTGACCTTGTGAATATGATAGTTGATCATATAGTTTAGCATGAGAAACACCTTAAGTTCATAGTTAAAAGGCAACCAAAGGGAACATATATTTGGAACTATGATAGCTGATAGTTTATTTAGCATGAGCAAATTTTTAAGTCTATAGTTAGAAGATAACCAAAGGAAACTTAAAGTTTGAACTTGTGGTTATACAGTTGGATCATCTAGTGGAATGTTTCATTAGAGTTTGGCTAATTTATAAGAACTCTATTGGTTAATGTTAGGACAGTGGCATAGCAAGCTGAGGAAATATGAAGCATTTAGTCACTGGAAACTGAGCTTAGATAAGAAAGTAAGAGAAGGTTGCATCTGTGAAAGCTTACATCTGGACTTATGTATCCTTTATAGTGAAGTCTGTTAGGCAAACCTGTCTGTAACAGATTGACTAATTAGCTAATATAGTGGTGGATTATCTTGGGGTAAGGAGCTAGAGGTCTGTTTTCTAGCTGTCAAGCTACAGTTAGCTTAGCTGTCAATGTAGTCAGAAATCTGGGAAGAATAAATTACAATCTAGGAGTCATGTATTAATTAAAATGACAGAGGTTGGTCTCCAGTCCACTACCTAAACAGTTTCCAGGTCCCTGTGGTCTCCATGACAACTTGGGCAGAATCAGAGAATCAGTCTGACCGTCAGGCCCAGAAGATAAGAAGCTTTTTCCTTTGCAATATGAATGTGAAAGAAATGAGTCACCTTGTCTTAGGCAATATGAGATATTTAACTCTCTGAGTATCCTTTCTTTGACCACAGTCTGGACAGCAGGACCACAAGCCCCGGCAGCAGGTAAAGCAATAGAGTAGTGTTTCTCAGTGATTATCATACCACAATCCAGGCAGTCTCGTTGCTATGTCCAAATCTTCTCAGAGATGCTGGGGGGGGGGGTGAGGAATCACTGTTAGGCTTTGGGAATCTCTCTCTGTCATAATAAGCTTAAACATTTAATGTTATATTTAGCAGATTTCTGACAAGTTTGAGAGCCAGTATCTATATAGCTTATCTGAGATAGACAACCTATGTTTCTTTAATTGCTTGTTCTAGAATGTATCTAGCAAATAAAGAAAACATATTGTAGTTTAATGACTGTGATGGTTTGTATATGCTTGGCTCAGGGAGTGGCACTGTTACAAGGTGTGGCCCTGTGGGAGTAGGCATGTCACTGTGGACATGGGCCTTAATGCCCTAATCCTAGCTGCCTGGAAGTCAGTCTTCTGCTAACAGCCTTCAGATGAAGATGTAGAATGCTTAGCTCATGCCTGCCTGGTTGCTATCATGTTCCCGCCTTGATGATATGGGACTTAATTTCTGAACCTGTAAGCCAGTCCCAATGAAATGTTGTTTTTATTAGAGTTGCCTTGGTCTTGGTGTCTGTTCACAAAAGTAAAATCCTAACTAAAACAATTACAATAACAAAAACAAGGCTAAACGTGTATTTAAGGCAGTGTAACCTTTTTATTATCGGAATTTTTTTTTTTTTTTTTTGGTTTTTGATTTTTCAAGAAAAGGTTTCTCTGTATAGCCCTGGTTGTCCTGGAACTCACTCTGTAGACCAGGCTCCAACTCAGAAATCCACCTGCCGCTGCCTCCCGAGTGCTGGGATTAAAGGCGTGCACCACCACTGTCGGGCTGTAAATCCTTAAATTAATATTAAAATCACTATTTACCAAGGCAGAATAGAAATCATATGACAACTTTTTATCTTAATTGCAGTGACTGTCTCAAGGTGAGGAAGCAGTGAGGTGGGAACTGCCCATAACAGATATGGCAGACAGTCATGAGACTGCCTTTAGCCAAGATAGCACTGAAGCACTAGCTTAAGAAAACCTTCTCTCACCACAACAAAGATGGTGCTGAAGTTATAGCTCCACCTGGAGAATAGTCACGCGTCATGCCTTAGAATGGAGCGGCAGAAGTGTGGCTGTGTATCTTAGAATGGAATGGTAGAAGTGTGGCTGTGTATCTTAGAATGGAATGGCAGAAGTGTGGCAGAGACAAACAGAGGAATCTAAGTGGGAATGCTTAAGCATAGGTGGCCGCTTGGCATGGGGGTGAGGGGGGAGGCGGGGTGAGAGAGCAAAAGCCTGGGGATGAGAGGCAGTGCCTGTAACTGTGTTCTGTCTGCCAGCAACTCCACTCCAGCCCACACTGTGTGTGCTGAGAGGGCTGAGGCTAGCCACTGCAGGGGCAGCAGAGTCAAGGCGGCAGGGACCTGGGAGCAGAGAGTAAGCAGCAAGAGAATCAGGAAGGCGGTCCAGTAGGGAGCCTGTAAGTAGCAGTGAAGACATTCCCTTTTGGGTGAGGATAGGAGTTACTAATTACCCCTGCCTTCATTCTGAGGATAGATTGATAACTAGAAAACAGCTGCAGCTGGGCCAGATCACCAGGTCGTCACACAGTGAACGGGAGGCTGAGCTCAGGCCAGTGCGTGAGTGGGCAACAAGGAGACGGTTTCACGCAGGCCTGGGATTTTGCAACAGCGAGCAACGGAATCAACTCAGAGGAGAGAGGAAAATATCATCCAAGGGAAAATGGTACCACAGGGTGGCCCCTCCCTTGGGGCCAGAAGACATTTACACTGACCAGTGTGGAGGACAGAGTTTACCAATTCGCCAGTGTTGGGACGGATAGGTCTATCGAGCGATCTGGGTTTGTATATCTGAGTCATGGGAAATGTGAATCTGTGATTTCCTGGATCCAAGTCTGACAGCACCAATATTGTGCTTTTTAAAAAAGAAACCAGGATATTTGGTAGAGCCAGGTATGGTACGGTGGGAGGGGTGCCTTGGTGGCTAGACTATGCTGAGGCATCCCTTTCCCCTGAGGTGTCAGCCATACGATGGCTATAGTATAAAATAGAATTTTTTTAGGGCATGGGAAAGGGAGTTGAGAAGGGAGTAGAGCCAGAGGGGAGTAGAGGGAGAGGGGAGGGGAGGGGCTGGCCAGGAACACATGGAGAGAGGAGGGAGAGGAGGAGAAAGAGATTAGGAAATCAGGGAGAATAAGAGAGTAAGAGAATAAGAGACCAAAGAGGGGGCAAACAGCCATTTTTATAATGATTTTTATAATAAGCCAGGCTTACCTGGCTGTTGCCAGGTAATTGTGGGGTGGAGCCTAGAAGGAATGCTCACTTTTTACTTCTCAAGGTAACATGTGCATTCTCAGGAGCATGTTGTCTAATTCATTAAAATAAATGTTACAAACAGCAGATAATAATGTTATTCGTCAGTGAAGAAATATTCTATAACCCAGTATGGGTGCATTGGGTATTTTGGGTTTTACGTTCAATTACTTCATATTCCAATTATTGTTTTCTAGTATTCATATGCTCTCATTTTTTTTCTTAGTTATTATTTTTATATTGTATTTTAATTTCAACATCTCTCTTCCCTTTCCTCCCTCAAAACTCTCTCATGTAACCTTCTCCACTATCCTTTAAATTCACAGCCTTTTCTTTCATCACTTGTTATTGCATGCATACATATATTTATAGTACAGTATTATAATACACACACACAAATATATATATAATATATATATATATATATATATATACACACACACACACACACACATGCCAAGTACCAGCCTCGACTTAGAGAAAGGTTCTGAGAGAAGAAGTATCTGGGAGCTGCAAAACAAACAACTTGAAGTCAAATCATCGGTGACAAGCTGACAACCTTTGTTGTTCCAATTGAGACAAGCTTTCTAGATTGTGCTTTCTTTTTATCTATCTGTGTGTGTGTACACATGCATGTGCATGTGTGTGTGTGTGTTCTGCTCAGGACAGCTTTTTCTTGTTATTCTAAACACTCTCTAGAAAGCTCATCTCTTGCAGATCAAAGCCCAGGTTTTTTTTATTTAGACATCAGTTCAGTTATTACCCCAGGTTCTCTTTGGAATCAGCAACCCATATGATCCAAGCCCCTTGATTCTTAGAAAGGGACAGCAAGTATAAGCACAGACAATAAGATAACTGGGTGGTAACCCACCCTGAAATTACCATTCCTACCACACCTGGGCCTGGACCTAAACTGCCTCTGTACCAGGTTGACTTTGAACTCAAAAGTCTACCAGCCTTTGTAAGCATAAACAAAACAAAACAAAAAATAACTTAACTGGGTGTGATTTTGCTCTGTGATCACCATTCCCATTCTCCTTATCTCCTTCCTTGGTATCTTTTTGACAAGCTGGCTTATAGTGCATCTGCCTCTGTTTCTCTCAATCTGTGAAGCTTCTTAAACAATTCATATTGCATCTTTTTTCTTTGCATAGTTAAAAAAGTACATATATTTTTGAACTCATGTTTTCAGCATTTTTTCCCACAGCCTTAAGGGCTGTCCTGAAATTCACAGCATTCTACTATTTTGCTGAGACATTACACACACCCTCACACACCCCACCCCAGACTCAGGCTGCCTCTGATTATCATGGAGTCATTAACCTTGGCAGAGAATACATTCCTAAAAGGAGGAACATGGAGTAAAATACATATATTTTTATACAAACAAGCCTTATACCCATAGCAACCATCAACACTCGTGGAGGCCAGTCTCTGCTGGCTCTGTTCCAAAGGCAAGAACCATGTCATTCAGTTCCTACCATGGACCACCATTTGAGTATAAATAAGGTTACTTGTATGCTTGTTTTTCAGGTCTGACCATTTGGCACTGGATAACTCATTTATGCACTCTTTCCTAGGAAGGAACACCTCTCCTGCTCCCAGCTCTACTTAGTTTCTGTGGTGCTTTGTTTAGGGTTGATGCTTGGGCTTTCCCCCATCCAGTTTTAAACATTTATTAGTGTCTTTTTTGTTCAGCTCATGTCTAGGCAGTCATGTTGGTGAGACTTCACAGGTGTAACTTCTGATATTACACAGAGACAATCACACAACAAATTTCTTGATCCTCTGGTTCTTAAAAGCTTCCTGCCCCATCTTCGGAAATGTTTCTTGAGCCTTAGGTGTGAGAATATTTTGTAGATGTATCCACTGAGACTAGGATCCATAACTCTGCATTTGATTAGTTGTGGTTTTCTATAATGGTCTTCATCTGTTGCAAAGAGAAGATTTCCTTGATGAAGGATTAAGACAACACTTATCTGTTGGTATAAGAACAAATGTTCCCTGTTGTTAGGTATTATGCTGGTTTAGTAAAATAGTGGTTGTAGATCCTCCAGTAACCATGACTTCACTAGCACTGAATCAGTTAAGTTAGCTAAGTTTCTAGTACAGTCATGGCATTACTTTTATTGAGCAGGCTTAAGTCTAATTGTAAAGCTATTGGTTAGATCCAAGATATATATGCAACTAGAACTTGTAGGGCTATCATGCCCTGCTGGCACTGATGTGCTTCATAGGCATTGTAGATGGATATGACAGTTGCTTACCTCCCTCCTTTGAAAGCTTGCTTGGTCCCTTCTAGTACCAAAATGCTAGTATCAGGAAGAAGATATGCAGGTCAGTTCTAGTTGATGACTCCCCAGGAAAGGACTCACTCTTAAAAGAGACACTAGTAAGCTTATAGTCCCAGAACTTGGAAGTGGAGTTAACCTGGGCTACAAAAGACCCTGTCTCAAAAAATAAAAAAATAAAAATAAAAATAAATAATAAAATCCTCCCTTTCTTGCATTAGTTATAGTCCAGCCAGACTAGAAGATGTGAGATAAAATGTTCTGGATTGATTTGGTACAAAAAAAAAAAAAAATTGACAGTCTCACAGCAGAGTAAGCTTGAGTCGTAGCTGACACCTATGTCAATGGAGACTCCATTACCATCTTTGAAGATTAAAATGTGGTCCCTGGAAACATCTCAGTATCACTTCTAATTATTTACTGTCCCATGGAACAGAGTCTATTTCTTCCTTCAAAGTCCTCATTTATCGAAACAAAAACTGGGCATGCAGCCAGAATTGGGATAAAAAGGGTAATTGATGGAGAATAACAGCTTTCCCTAAAGGTGAGCCCACCCAAGCTACCACCAGTTCTGTCCCTACTGTAGGAAAGAAAAGCTTCTAGCTTATGAGGAGCTTAGAGAGAGGAACAGACTCTAGTTAGTTACCTGCCCTTGTGGGTAAAGACAAAAGGTTCAAGCCCTTGGAAGGCAATGAGAAGTGTCTGTGCACCTGGGTATGGAAGGAAGAGTAAACAAGGAGAGACTCAGGGACCATCATTATGGCTCAGTCACATCAGAAGGGACAAGTGAACTATACTAAATTAGACTTTCATTGACTTGGGAACTTGTGCCTTTGTGAATAGGAGGAAAGATTTTCAAGTTATATACATGTTTCAAATATATAAGGGACTCCCCAGCTTACCTGCTGTGTTGTTAAGCTGATGTACAGAAGCACAGTACCAATGTGGGACAAGGATAACAAACTCAACTCAAGAGCAAAAATGACACTGAATGACTCAACTTAAAAATGGGCAAAATACCCAGGCGGTGGTGGTGCACGCCTCTAATCCCAGCACTTAGGAGGCAGAGGCAGGCAGATTTCTGAGTTCTCGGCCAGCCTGGTCTACAGAGTGAGTTCCAGGACAGCCAGGGCATTACAGAGAAATCCTGTCTCAAAAAACAAAAAAACAAAAAAAACAAAAAAGCAAAAAAACAAAAAAACAAAAACAAAAAACAAAAAAATGGGCAAAATAATTAGAAATTTTTAAATAGTGTTGGGGTGTGGGGCACATAAATGAAATGGCCTATGTGTGGGTCAGAGGACAATCTGCAGGAGTTAGCTCTCTTCTTCTACTATATGGGACTCAAACTCATATCCTCAGACTGGGCATCAGCGCTACGTAAGTATCAGGGAAAAGCTAGTCAAGACCATGCTGAAATATTACCTCACACCTGTTCAGATGTCTACCTTGTGCTTGTCAGTTTTTGTCAACTTGGCACAAACCTAGCCACACCTACCTAGAAAGAGGGTCCCTAAACTGAGGAATTGTTTCCATCACATCAGTCTTCGAATGTCTGTGGAGGCATTTTCTTGATGGATGATTGATAATGATACTGGAGGTAGTTGCAGCCCTGGGCAGATGGGCCTGAGATATGGAAGAAAGGAAGCTGAGCAAGCCAGAGGGAACAAGCCAGTAAGCAGTTTCCCTCTGTGGTTTCTGTCAGTTATTGCCTTGAGTTCTAGCCTGACTTTCCAAGTTGTTATTGGTCATGGTATTTATCCCAGCAATAAAAAGCAAAGTGGAACAGCCATGATCAGCAAAGGAATGGGAAATCACTTGTAAAGTTTGGAGAAAACAGAAACCTACCTTGGGTAAAATGTAAATTAGTGGAGCCACCATGAAAAACAATGTGGAAGTTTCTCCAAAAACTAAAAATAGAACTATCATATGATTGAACAATGCTGTATCTAAGAACATATCCAAAAGAATTGAGATCAAGATTTCAAAGTACTGTCTTTCACTTTCATTGCAGTCTTACAGTAGGTAAAGCCTGGAAACAGCCTACAGGTCCATCAACAGAGGAGAAAATAGAAAATCTATGGTGGCTACATAAATAGAATATTATCCAATCTTAAAAATGAAATAAACCATTGTGACAGCATGGTAGGTGAGATAAACTAGGCTCAAGGGACAAATAGTATACAATTCCATGTATGTGTGGTTATAGAATAGCCATGCTGAGACACAAAATAAAATGGTTTCCACAGACTGAAGAGAGGGAAGTAGGTTCATGTGATTAAAGTTTTAGTTGTGCAAGATATAGGTATTCTAGTGACCTGATGTGAGACATTGTATTTTAACAATCTGCATCAGGCACCTGGTAATGTTTTAAGAAGACTGCTCTCAAGTAAGTATTACCACCACAGTAAAAATAAATGTTTAAGGCTGAGCAGATAGCTCAGTGGGGAAGAGCGCTGGCTGTATATGCATGAGGACCTGGGCTCAGATGTCCAGCACACTTGTAAGTACCAGGTATGGCCATGTTTGCTTGTAACCTCGGCTAGAGGAAGGTATAGGAAACAGAGACAGGAGGATTGCTGTGATCTGATGCCTAAACAACCCAAAAACAACAAAACAGCAAATTATAAGCTCCTGAATCATTGAAAGTCCCTGCTTAAAGGGACAAGATAGTGTTATAGATCAGGGCACCTGATACCCTCTTCTGGCTTCTGCATGCATGTGCACTCTCTTACACACATATAACACACATAACACATACATATAGCACATACACACACACACTCACAACATACATATAACATATACACACAACACAGAACACACACATATAAAACACACAACATATATACACACAACACACATATAACACATACAACATACCCACACATCCTCACAATACATATATAACACAATACATTCACATATATAAATAAGTAAATAAAACCTTAGAATCCAGTGTGTAAAGTATGCCTATACTCCATGTATAGGCTAAGGCAGGAAGATCAAGTCTTCTAGGCCAGCCTAGGCTACAATAACAATTTCAACTCCAGCCTGAGGCACATAGTATGGCCCTGTCTCAAAAAATAAATAAATAGAAATTTCAAGCACAGAGAAGTCAAATATTATGGATGCTTTGAAATAGAGATGAATGTAATCAAGGCTAGATTCTTATGCAGTCATTGTTCTTCTTGTCCTCACCTATTCTTTGAGCCTAAATGAGTTTCAATTCATTAAGTAAGAATGTAAACATTCCTCTTGCAACATTTGCATCTGAGAGGAAATTGTCCTGTTGTGGAAAAGAGCAGGGTTATGTTTCTACTCTTACTTCCTGCTCCTGTATGTGACCTCTGAGTTTTGGCTGTCTCAAAAATTGTTATGATGAGGACTTAGGGATAATATACCCCAAATACTTTGCTGATGGCTTGTGTCAAAGCACTAAGTAAATGGGGGTTACCAATAGAGCAGCAATTGTGAAATATAAACAAAATGTCTGAGGGGCCAGCAAGATGGCTCAGCAGATAAGTCATCAGCCACCAAGCCTAAGTGAGGATTCATGTTCAATCCCAGGGACCCACTTTGTAGGAGGAGAGAAACAATTCCCACAAGCTGACCTCTGACCTCTGTCTGCACACTTTGCATACCTGTACACATTCGTACAGGATAAGTAAAAATACAATTTAAAAATAAATAAATAGAATACTTAAGACAAAGCTAAACAAGATGGCCTCTAGCTCTGTCTTGTTTGTTTGTTTTCCCTCACAATAACTGTGTGTCCTGAGTGACCTTGTCAGTGAACCTTTCTGATTGTCAGTGTCATGTAATAATGTAATATTTCATGTAATAGTATCCGACCTGACACCCTCACAGAGTTACCAAAGGGTCACATGAGGTGGCAGAAGCATGTTTATTAACGCTAAGAGCTTTGCCTGATAGGAAATATTGCCAAAAAAGATGAAAATATATGGAGAGACACGTGCACAGAAAATCCAGACGCATGCAAGATCTATCCAGTAGTTGTTGATAAATAAGTGAATGAATTAATGAATGAATGAATGCCTCAAAAGGCTCCCTTCATGTGAGACACTAAGCTCTTGATTGCTGGCCTTAACAGAGAAAACACGACAAAGGCAACCCAAAGCAGAGCTAGCAAGTATTCTATCTGACATGTGATAAACTAATAATCCTTAGCTTGAATAATCATGACACAGAAGCCCCCACATGCACATCATGCATACACACACACTCACACAATGACAGCAAGGATTTTAAAAATGTTAAAGTGTTTAAACTTATGTTGGACTTCGGCATGTAACTCAGTGGTAGAGCTTTTGCTTTACATGAGCGAATCTGTGGATCAATTTCCAGTAACACACACCCACAACTGCATGCACACACACAATACACACATATATGAACATACACACATACATACATGTATGCATCATACATGCGTGCAGTCATGTACATGTACATGCATGCATACACATACACTAACTTATCACATATTATTTAGATGACAATTTTTTTAAAAGCCCCTGTGCTTTTATTTTAAAGTAATTCTTAGACAGCAAATGCTTGAGAAAATACAGTTTGTATTATAGGAGACAGAATAGCTTCTTTCCTATGATGTGAGGTAGAAGTGTTTAATATCATGTAGTGTGTCAAGTCAGAACTTCACTAGTGACTGTTGCCCATGAGAATTGTCTCTTCATACGAATCCTTTGTGGTTTAACAGAGAATTGTGACCAAATGTAGTCATCAAGAGAACAGCTACAATCTTTCCTTAGCCAGGAAGGTAGCCCTTTGCTGTTTAAGAACAGTCTGTCCAGATAAAAAGAAGCCTCAGCTTCTGCAAGCTTGTCAGCCTCCCCTGCCCCACCCCCATAGCCTGCTGAATCACTGGCCCTGTGGGTACTTGCTTGCTCAATGAAGAGTGCCTTGGGAGAACTGGTTCGTGGTGTGTCTTAAGGAAACTGCTCCTTTTGGCAGCATCTGGTTATGACCCAGCTTCTCAACAGTGCAGCTGTGATTATAATTGACTGGCATTCTGAGCAGAAAGGACAATGACCATGTTTCTCAGGCACATATCTCTGGCAGAAGAGCCCTACGCCTGCCCAGCATGTCCCAGTCTCCCTTTAAACAGCTTGGCTCTGAGTATTCATCTTTCATTTGTTCCCTCCTTCCTCCATCAGGTCTAGTGTAGTACTCTGTGTGCAGTAGGATCTCTGGAGAGTCCTTTTAGAGTTAATATGCCTGGCTTTTGGTTTTCTGGGTGACAAGAAAAATCAGAAGAAAGTCTTTTATATTTTCATGTATCTGTTGAGAAGGCTTCTGTGGCTCTAACATCTATCTTGAAGTGCCTGGCACTAGTACCTTGCTGTGAGTGACACATGGTAGTTATGGTGACAAGGAGTTCATATGGAAGAGGACAGCTTTCCCAACAGGCTTCCTGTGAAAGGAGCATGCAAATGTGGAAGCACGGTCTACATCTTTTGATTAGTCTCATTCATGAGACTAAGGAAGCACAACTATGAAGAAAAGCCTGGGCTCTGTATAGCTCCTACATATGCAGCAGCAAGAGAAAGGACAGGAACTTAACGTGACTTCAGCTCCCGGCTGCAACAGATGCCAGGCAGCCTTCAGTTTTAAAAATAAGAGAAACTTGACCCAAGTTTTGGATCTTCCAAAATTGGAAAGATAAAAGCAGTGGGTGGCACCCCACCAAGGCGATCTTACGAAGATGATGTTCAGGAAATTGTCTGTTACAGAGCATACTCAGAGAATTGTTAGTTGCTGTCCACAGAGTCTCTGGCAGGGCTATGCTGACCAGCACAAGAACCTCAACAGTGACAGGCATCTGGCCAGAGAGTAGAGATGCTCTGCCCTTCCTTGTTGGAGCAGCAATGGAGAAGGAAAATGGTGTAGACCTGTCACGGCTCCATGGGACTGTGATGTCCACTCACAAGTATCTTTCTTACCATTAAGTACTGCCTTCTGTTGTGGGTCATTTGCAGCATGGCCAGGACTGGGCAGATTGCGTTAGGCAGAGAGATCCACAAGGTAATAATATCTGCTACCCTTCAGGCTTTTGCGCAATCCAAGACCCTCTTCCTACAGACCACACCAGTTTCCCCCGCTGTGAGGGATACACCATTGAGGGCCACTCAGACACAAGTTTAGCCAATAAAACATCTCTGTTAGTTGGTCAGTGACTACACTCCATGCTTGAGACTCTAGCCAAATACAGTGCCAAGCCTTTCTCAAGGTGACCTTATAAACACAAAATTCATATGCCAGGTTGACACAGCTTGGTGAGCAAGAACAGTTGGCCAGAAGAAGAACTACAGAAGCCAAAAAGCAAGGTTAGTGCATTTCAGGTCTTTCCTAGGAACTAATGAATTTAATGGATTAGGCCTTTGTTCTAGTTTTGGCAGGTGTTGTTGCTTATCTGCTGGGCTCCAGGGCCTGGATAGCACTTCCATCATGGCGATAGTTCTACTAAGGTCTGGGGACCTGTTACACCCCTCTCTAGAAACAGATTTTCCTAAAACTCCCAAAGCCTTTTTGCTTGGCAGGGAAGATATTTCGGTTTTTTGGTTTTTTGTTTTTTGTTTTTTTGTAAGCAATCCAGGTGTCTTCCTACAGACAGACACCAGTTTCCCCTGTTGTAAGGGATCCGCCATTGTGGACCATTCAGACACAAGTTTTAGCCAAAAGGAAGTCTCTATTAGCTGGTCAGTGATTACATTGGGTGCTCATCGATTTAACACAGGCTGGCCTCTAACTTGCTTTGTAGCCAAGGGTTATCTTGAGTTTCTTACCCTGTTGCCTCTAACTCATGAGTGCTGGGATTATGGGTATAGGTCACCATGTCCACTTTGTGCAGTGCTGGGGACTGGGCCAAGGAGTGTGTGTGTGTGTGTGTGTGTGTGTGTGTGTGTGTGTGTGTGTTTAGCCTTTCACCTACCGAGCTAAATCACAGCCAGGAGTTCCTATTCTCTGATTGAAGCAGGGTTTCTTGCTATAGTGAGACTTGAGACACATACACACACACACACACACACACACACACACACACACTGTGCAGCCTTTTTTCATTTCCAGAAGAGACACCAAGAGGCACATGTGGACTTGCCTGTTTCTGCCCACTCAGATCTACAATTTAAAAGCAAATTTACTGTGACTTGCTCCTTTTGCACTAGGGAACTCTTCCTTTTCACTTATCTTTGAATTTGAATGGGACATAATTTCAATTGTCAGAAAACTTAGCACTCCTGTATCTCTAAAAGCCATCTTCAGTAAAGTAGCTTTGCTTCAGAGACATCAGTGGACTCACTAAAATTGTCAATACTATCTTAAAGTTGGAGTCTTAGACTGGATTTTATCCTGCCCATGATGAACCCTCTGTCAGACCAGAACCTTTTCAGTCCCTGGCAACCTGGCTGCCTGGGAATCTGATTCCTGCCTTGGTCTGTATGTAGTGCCATCCCACGTGCAAAAGTGGCAGGCCAGCTCCAGGTACCCAGGTACCCTGAGCCTTGGCCCACACTCCCTGGGCAGCTAAAGCATGGGAAACTACATAGAGACTTGGAGAGGAAGACAGTTGTTCAAAGGCAGAGCGGGGACAGCAGACTGAGCAGATGAAATGTTTACACTGCGGGTGAGGCTCTCCACTCAGCCGCCAGAAACAAACAACATCTGTTGTGGTCCTGTAGGGCCCAAAGGTTCTCATCACACCCTGTCAGAAGCAGTCAGGGGGCTGGCCTGACTGTGTCACCATCTGTGTGCCAGGGACTCCAGCCAAATGGCCTGGAACTGGAGAGCTTAATTTCTCTCCATCCAGGCTGCATCAAGAGAAACCTCGGAACAGATGAGAAGCCTTCTCTTCACCCTCGCCTACCTGATCTGCCCCAGTCTCACCAGAAGCACACGACTGCTAATTTGCCATGATCAGGAACCTATGGAGCTGCTTTCCACAGACAGACTCTGCTCTCCCATGCCCTCCTCCAACCCTCAACTGCTGCTACTTTGGAGCCCAGAGAATACTTGATAAGAAGCTGAAGAGCCAGGGATGCAGTTTTGAAAACAATGTCGGTTGGTCCTGTCATGTTCTCTCAGAAAGACATGCACTGGAGACCTTCCTCTAGGCCTCTGTAGGCAAGACTTTACTCCAACAAGTCTCAGATGACTGACGGTGTTCATTCCGGAGAGAAGGAGAAAGAGGCACCACCCCATAATAAACAGGGTAGCTGCATCCACCCTCATTTTATCCACAGCCCCCTCCCTTCCCTCTCTAGAAGTAGCACTTTGCAGGCAAACTCAGAATCCCCTGGGAGCTCAATCACACCCTCTCCACCCCCCAATCTGCATC